>NW_015537927.1:172551-174620 GCF_001515605.1 Sinocyclocheilus anshuiensis | reverse complement strand
CATGTTTTTGTGTTTTGCTTTGGTACCGAAATTGGTACCGAGAACCGTTGATTTTCACTGGTATTGGTAGCGAATACTGAAATTTTGGTACCGTGACAACACTAGTTGAGACTAATGCTCAAACGATAAAGAGAGAAGCTCATTATTCTCACTCTAGTATCAAAAGTTGAACTTACCCGCTGATAGCTGCTGTTGGAATAGTCCCGCGGCGTACTGAATTGGGTTTGTCCGTATCCAGAGTTTGCAGAATTGGAGAAGGCTGGGCGATAACCGTCATATCCTTCTGAAATAAATTCAAAAACTCGAATGATTCATCCATCAATGACTTTAATGATCATCTAATGAAAATCAGCAGCTACGACTGCTCCAAACACAACGTTGTTCTGTACCTCTGAAACTACTGGATGTTCCTCTGTAGCCATTGATCATACCACGTGAGTTACGAGGACCTCCACGAGAAATCCCTCTGCTGTTGTAGAAGGACTGAGTCTGGTGGCTGAACCCGTTGCCCTGGCCACCTGACTGCTGGGACATGGGCTGGGCACCAGTAGAGTTAGGGAGTGACTGGTCTTGAGAATGGAAGGCACCAACTACTGTTAACACGGGGATAAAAAGCTGAATTAAACATGAATTAAACAAATAGCATTATGCAGGCCGTAGAAAATCATATATGTTTTTATTAGCTCCACGGCTGCTTGCTCCTACGAGCCACATGTTGAGAAGTTCTGACTACATAGACATGATTATATTGTGGGTATTAAAATATGATCTGAGGGATTCTGAAGATTTTCCTCACCAGATTGGAGCTGCTCTGGCGGCATGTCTGTATGCTCCACGGGGTGCTGCGTCTGGTTATTAAAACCCTGGTTGTAGCTATTCTGGTATTGGCTGGCCTGCTTCATTGAGTCCGTATCATTAGCTGGTGGGACAGGCGCATTAAGGTGGAACACCTGTCAGGAAGAACAGATTGAGGATAAGTGAACATGTAATATTAGATCAGAGTATCCAACATACAAAGTTTGTGTGTTGTAAAAGGAATACTTCACTCTAATATGAGAATTCTCCTCCTGTACACACCTTCATGCCATCCCAGATATAATGATGAACATAGATGACTTCCTGATTTTTAAAGTGTTCCTAACAGCTAGTAATTTTCATTCAGGCATCTTACCGTTTGTATGGACTGGAATGGGGCTGCATTGACATTGATGCCACTGCTGTGCAAGGGTTTGGATCCGGGCTGGATCACCTGGGTCTGGGAGGCAGGAGGGAGCACTGTAGATGGAGGCGGCTGCTCTGTCAGGGGCATGGAGGCCTACAGAGGACAAGCAATTTTTTGATTGCTGAAAATGACTTGATGCACATTTTGTGCAGTACATTTTTGGTTACATTAGAAAGCTCATATTCTAGCTTCACAGAAATAAGTTGGAGAACTCGTTGAATTCATGAAAGGATTGGGTGCTTGACAACTTGCCTGAATAGGATCAATGGAGTCTGTCTGTGGTCGGGGATCAGCAGCGTGAGGAGACTGGTATATCGGAGGCGGTGTGGAGAAGGTTTCTGGTGATGGAGAGACCAGGGCGATCTGCAGACAAAGTAAATTCACACACTTACTGTATCTTTACACAGATATAAAGTCAATACTCTCATCTTTCTTTTCCAGACAGTTTCCAATCCAGAAGAAGTTGGCTACACTCACTTGTGTGGGTTCAGGCTGAACGCCAACAGCGGAAGGCTGGGCAAGACGAGACTCAGGGTGAACTGTAGGTTGAGAAACCAACAGCCCAGAAGGGTTAGGGTGATTTGAACTGCTTAACCCATAAAGCTAACTGAATGACCATGTGGTGGAAATATGAACATACCTGGTTGACACACCATTGGCGGCATTTCCATAATAGGCACTGGTTTCATAGGTTGTGCCAATACAATCGCCGGATCAAGAGACTGTCCATCAAAATCAAGCATGGAGTCCTGGGAACGAAGAGAGCATTTAGTATGCATAAAAACATATGCAAAATAAAACAAATCTGCAAAAAAAAAAAAAAAAAAACACCTGCATGAAGTTGTAT
>NW_015537927.1:170732-171544 GCF_001515605.1 Sinocyclocheilus anshuiensis | reverse complement strand
ACAAATGAAAAAAAAAAAAAATCTGAAAAAAAAAAAAAAAAAAACACCTGCATGAAGTTGTATGGTCCTTTCATCTGTGCCATGAGATCCTGAACCACCTGCTGCCTAACCACAGGGTCTGAAGGGGGTGTTGGAGTTGAGGTCAGAGGATGGGGCTCTGGGACGACAGGGGTGGGGGCGGTCTGAACCGGCTGCATGGAGTTAACCACCTGTAACAGATCCAATAGGTTTTAGAATTACACACTAATCCAGTGGTAGGCACCACTAGAGGGCCTGAGCAAAATTCCAAGAGACCTCATGATGACAAGCTATAAAATATGCTAAAACTAAAAATAAATAAAATATCTTTATCCCCAAAATACTGGAATTCTAACAATCATTTTAATTAATATTTTATAATTGTAGTTAATGCATGAACTTAATACATGAACACTCAATCCAGCAAATAAAAAAAATAAAAATAAAAAATAAAAAGTACAAAAGGAGAGCAAGGGATTTTAGAGAAAAACATTTATGTCATAATGATATTTTCCCCCATTTTAAATTCTTATTCTCCAATGAAAGGTTAGATTTATGTGAATTTTTTAAAGGGGTCATATGATGTTGCTAAAAAGAACATTTATTTTGTGTATTTGGTGTAATGAAATGTGTTTGTGGTTTAAGGTTCAAAAAACACAATTTTCCAAATACTGTACATTATTGTTTCTCCGCTATGCCCCGCCTTTCTGAAAAGCGTTGATTTTTACAAAGCTCATCGGTCTGAAAAGCGAGGTGTGCTCTGATTGGCCAGCTATCCAGTGCGTTGTGATTGG
>NW_015537927.1:165474-170054 GCF_001515605.1 Sinocyclocheilus anshuiensis | reverse complement strand
GGGGCGTTTAATTCCCGCCCACGTGTAGAAATCGAATATTCAAGCTGTTTATTCATTTTTCCACCCATGAACGAAAAACGAAAATTTAAGCTGAATTTTCGTTTTTCGTTTTTTGGAAAAAAAAAAAAAAAAAAAAAAAAAAAAAAAAAAATATTTTTTTTTTTTTTTTTTTTTTTTTTTTTCCTTCTGTCGACCCACTCACTGAAAGAACCATATATGGCTTGAGAGTCTAGGTTTCCAAACAGACTGTGGAATAGCAGTCAGTCAAGCAAAACACAAGCAGCCCATAGCAATGCCTCAGATCGACAGATATGTAAAAATAAACAGGAATTTTCCGACTTGTAAACGATTAGTTTCTGTTTTGTACACCTTGTCATGTTAATTATAATTAAAATGCATTTTGTTTTATTGACCACAATATAATTGCTATTTGTCTGAGAGGGGCACTTTTGAATAATTTAGAAAAAGGGCAGGGGCTTGAGCCCCCAAAGCCCCCCCTTCTGCACGTGCCTGTTGCTTTGTAATAAGATTTCGGCACAAATGCAATTCATTCACTTAGTGAGTGTAACCGTTTTTACAGCTCCGTGACACAACCCATCAAAAGGCTTATATAAACGCTGCAGAATAAGCCTAAAGTTATCAGAGGTGCAACAGCGCGTTCATATGTATGTTTTCGATGCAGGCGTAACTTTTAATGGCTGTGCATTTATTTGTGTTTTTAACTCTATGGGAGCGGAATGAAACCGTCTGAAACTGAAGCTGTCTGTGCTGTCTGTCTTCCCTGTTCCTCCTCAGCTCCTCAGCGCACCACGCCCACTTTTTTTAGCGTTTTTTATTTAGCGGTTTCATTACCCTTTAAGGGGGTCACATTTGAGTGACTTTTGACATTGGAGTTCATAGCACTATGAAAATGTGCAATAATTTTCAGAACTCAACTTCCTCCCCTATCCAAAAAAATTTTGGCATTTTTTTTAACTACTCTACACAAAATGCAAAAATTCTATCTAATTTTCACATACAATTTGTCTGTTCGGACAATTGACCAATGCAGAAAAAAGCTGACTAGCTAAATGCAAATTCAGCCTCTGACAGTAGGTGGCGATTATAGAAAAGTAGAAATACCCCTGTTAGCATGCTACACAAAGTGCTGCGCAACTTTGTTTCTTTTCACAGAGAAGAAAGGAAATCAAACAGTATTGCGTTTTGAATGTTTTCTTATAATTATTCTTCCTGAATGGGAGTCAATGGCAGCCCTACGAAGGGAACATATATGAAAATGATGAAATTTGGCACACTTGTAGTGATGGTCATGAATGGTGATCTGACCAACTTTGGAGTCTGTAGGACTAACTCTATAGTGCCGCCAGCAGTTTAAAAATTCAACATTTAAATGATTATAACATTTGAACCCTTTGTTCTAGAAAAATGAAACTTGCTCTCCTCATGCTGATCACATTCAATAGCTAACATTAAGACTCCGCCCATTACAGTAGTGGCCATTTTGAGAAGCATTTCGTTTTTTTCGCTACTCCTCCCTAATAATTTGTCCAATTCTTACGAAAATGTGCATATATGATCTTTGGGCTGAGCCGCACAGAAATGACTGAACAGATTTTTGATATTCATTCACATTTGGCTTTGTCTGACAGCTATTCAGGCATTTGTTTTGAAATATTCATCGCACCAACAAAATTAAAATGTTTATTGCACCAAACATTCGTCTTTGTGTGAACAGGCCCTATTCATGTCCCAAGTAATGTGCCCTGCCCATTGGGATTATTACTTAGGATGGTTGTGAAAAGTGAAGTACAGCTGTTTTTGGCGCAAAACATTTTACGTAAGTTGACTTCAGGGACATAATGAATGCGTATAAACCCTATAATTGTATGATCTTGCTGAGGGGTAAATTTCCTCTTGATTACCAATCATTTTCTTTTGTCATTTTTCTCTCCAGTTTTTAAATAAGCAGTTTGTTTTGGAGAGCATATACAGTACTGGCGATAAGGAACAAAGAGAGGAATGGAGTGTGGAGACGGAGGTAAGCTGCTCTAGAAATTGTATTGTTTGTGTTGGTGCTGGGGCTGTTTGAGTTTTATTCCTCCAACAGAGAATTGAATTCCTCCACGGGTCCTTCCATGAATGGGAAGCTCAGTAGGCCCTAATATGTTTTTCATTCAATATTTGTTCATTCTGAAATGTACATGTATATATGTGTACATGTGTATATGTATATATGTACAAATGTATGTACTCTGTAAGTGTATTTTGTCACATATTGCATATAGTAAAAGTAGGATTCTTTATAATAGCTTGTTTTTGCAGTCAGGACTTTGGAGACTCCAAAAAGCCACTAAAATATCTCTTTGCCTCCCTTTTGTTTAATAAAAGTAACTTTTGAAAGGAAAATGCTGGATTAATTTTTTTTTTTTTTTCAGTGTTTGTGGAATCAAATAAAATTTACAATAGGTATCTGAAGCACCCAGGACCCGAGTTATACACTTTCAAATACAGGATTCAAAGAAAAAAAGAACACAAGCACGTATTTTTGGTGTTTATTTTAATATTTTGAATACGTACAATAATATTTATTACATTTCACATTTGGTTTCATTTTCTAAAAGAATGGCACCGATATTTTGCATTTAGTTCACTCATGTGGGTAAGGGCATCGATCAGATTTAGGCCCCGTCCACACGGAGACGCGTTTAGCTGTATACGCATAAATTTTGTATCGTATAGGCGTTTCGTCCACACGGATTCGGCGTTTTGGGAGAGTGAAACCGGGTCCAAGAGTGGATAAATCTGAAAACGCCGCCCTTGCGTTTTCGTGTGGACAGCGAATCCGTATAATTTCTGAAACGATGACGTCATCAGCCCACGTCTCGCCCCTAGACACCGCTACGTCACGTAACAGCAACAAAAACATGAACAAACACTGAACGATTGTCTTTTTATTAACTAACATTAAGACGAGGGGAAAAAAAAGATCGGATAGGGAAAGCTCTGGCTTCGTGTGGACGTAGCCTTAGATGTGGAAATCCACAAAAAAAACAAAGAGTTTAAGGGGTGCACCTGACAAGAGATCAGAGACAATTCCTTCATCCAGAATCTCTCCAGACCCTTCAGATTCCCAGCTCCATGATGATGCTTCTCCTCTTCAGTTCACCACATTCATTTTCTATAGGGTTCAGCTCACATCAAAAATACAGCAGTATATTTCATTGTACACATGGGGTACTTTTTATCCCTGTGTGCACCAAACTCATCTTGAGTGTTTGTTGCTAAAAAGCTAATTTTTTAGTTACATCGGACCATAGAAGCCTGACCGTGCATTAGGACGATATAGACACACCTCCTCTTCCAGGCAGATTTGTAACATTTTCTGTTGATTGACGTGTGTGCTGCATAATAAAGAGTGCGCGCCTCTCACTCTGCGCTGGTTGCTATCTGATCGCGTCATATCATTGTTCGGTACAATTTATTCGGTCTTTTCGCTTATTCGGCCAAACACCGAAAGAGCTTTTTTTGCTATTTTCGGGCCGAATAATTTCGGTTGCCGAACATTCGGTGCATCCCTAATCTGGATCCATTACCAGTGTCTCATTTTATAAATCAAAATACATCGCTGAGAAAATGGATGCTAAATAACTACAAAAAGACTGTACAAAACCGTGCAGCACCAAAAGTTGCAATAATGGTAATCAGTATTCAATTCACTTATATTTATGTATGATAGGCTACACCATTTACTATTTCATGAAACTATCATAGTTACTGAAGCCCAAGTGCCACCTAAAGGCCTATTATTTGAAGTGTAGGCTAGCGAAATGGTGACCTGAAAGGACTTTATTACCATTTTTGATAATTATGCATTATGAATGTGTCTTATGCTCATCAAGCCTGCATTTATTTGATCAAAAATACAGAAAAAAAAAACTAATATTGTGAACTATTATTACAATTTATAAGAATGTTTTTGAAATATACTTTAAAATATCATTTATTTCTGATGCAAAGCTGAATTTTCAGCATCATTAGCCTACTCCATTCTTCAGTGCACAATGCAGATTTATTTTCACAGCCTTCTTTGATCATATTTACCAAGGGTGCCAATAATTCTGACCACGACTGTATATTTTAGAATATTACATAATTCATCAATGCCCGTTTGTCATGCCTATAATACACCAACCAATCATGATCTGGCACAAGTTCAAATTTCATTAGACAATAACGTGAAGTAGAGCAGTCATTTTCCGTTCTTATACATAAATCGGTTGAAAAATGACATGAGACAGACGAGCTTATTTGTGGAGTGATCTGGATTAGGGATGCACCGAAATGAACATTCTTGGCCGAAGCCGAAACCGAGCAAAATTAAACACTGGGCCGAAGGCCGAATACTGAACACGGTTTTTCGAGTTTTTTTCCCCAATGTATTTTGCCAAATTTTTTTTCACCATTGCATAAAATAAAAAGCCAAAATGTGCTTTTTACTGTTTTGTCTTGCGTTTCAAAGAAAAAAAAATCAATTACAAAACAACAATTTAAATATTTAACACTGAACATTTTTAACATTC
>NW_015537927.1:160379-161745 GCF_001515605.1 Sinocyclocheilus anshuiensis | reverse complement strand
AAATATACTTTAAAATATCATTTATTTCTGATGCAAAGCTGAATTTTCAGCATCATTAGCCTACTCCAGTCTTCAGTGCATGATCCTTCAGAACTCATTCTAATATGCTGATTTATTATCAATGTTTGAAACAGTTGTGCTGCTTAATTTTTTATTACTTTTTTTGTAACCTGTGATACTTTTTTGGGGTTCGTTGATGAATAAAAAGTTAAAAAGAACAGCATTTGCTCAAAATAGAGATGTTTTCTAACAATATAAATCTTTACTATCACCGTTTCTATTAATTTAACAAATCCTTGCTGAAAACTAATTTCTTTCAAACAAAAAAAAAATACTGACCAAGCTATGAACGGTAGTGTATATTGTTACAAAAGTTATATTTTAAATAAATGAAAAAATCAATTACAAAACAACAATTTAAATATTTAACACTGAACATTTTTAACATTCTAGCAGACACTATACCAACAAAGTTAAATAACTTAAAATTAATTAGTTAGTAAAATAATATTTTTTGGCCATCAGACCCCCTTCTTGAATCAGCCATGTATTTTTTTTCTTTTACTGTACAATTAAAAGCAGCCTTTCTGAGAAGAGACTTCTTTTAAAACAGAATATATTATAGATCCTAATTTGAACACTATGTGTGAATGTTATAATAAATGTATTGATGTTTTCTAACAATATAAATCTTTACTATCACCGTTTCTATTAATTTAACAAATCCTTGCTGAAAACTAATTTCTTTCAAACAAAAAAAAAATACTGACCAAGCTATGAACGGTAGTGTATATTGTTACAAAAGTTATATTTTAAATAAATGCTGGTCTTTTTGAACTTTTTATTCATCAAAGAATTCTGAAAAAAAGTATCACGTTTCCAACATTGATACTAAATCAACATTGCATAAAATGCATTTTAAAGTATATAAAAATTTTGATCAAATAAATGCAGGCTTGATGACCGTAAGTGACTTGCAAAAATATAAAATAGTAATGTATCCAAACTTTTGACCTATAATTGTTTTGTTTTTTTAATTGCCCCATTTTACATTTGAGCCCCTGCCCGAGGAACTCTCTGCACATCCCTGCAAAGCAAAAACAAACACTCTCCTTCAATCCATTAACGTTTCTCTCAGTTAATGTACGTGGTCTCGCAGTCTGAAGCGTCTGTCATAGCAAATCAGCACATGCTGTTGTGAATAATTAAGCAAAGCGTCTTCTCATAGGATAAGAACACGAAGTCTCATGAATAATTTAATAGACACCAACGTGTCATTGATGTACTATAGTCCATTGCCATGTCACAAATTGTGACGTCAACACGATGTAGATTTTAAACCCGGAAGATGAAAATAGTGCAAAAA
>NW_015537927.1:156924-160031 GCF_001515605.1 Sinocyclocheilus anshuiensis | reverse complement strand
GCACATGCTGTTGTGAATAATTAAGCGAAGCGTCTTCTCATAGGATAAGAACACGCAGTCTCATGAATAATTTAATAGACACCGACGCGTCATCCATGTACTATAGTCCATTGCCACGTCACAAATTGTGACGTCAACACGATGTCGATTTTAAACCCGGAAGATGAAAATAGCGCAAAAAAGCTTAAAATTAGCCAGTTTTCTCCAACAGTTAGAACTATCGAATGCTAACATTGTCTTCTATGATGTGCAACACAAACACCTCTGCTAAAATCTCAGAAAAAGTAGTCTGGGGTTTCATGACCCGTTAAGCTTGCATTTTACAAAGTGCATTTAACCAACTTGTCTCACCTGTGTCACCTCAATTGCAACAGGTTCTGCACACTCTGTCATTTCACCCTCTGTTAGGAGACATAAAAGACAGTTTTCAGAAATCAGTCTGTATTGTAGCAGTTTCAGAATGACAGTAACTCGATTGAGCAACGTGAAATGAAAGAGTGTTTTACCCGTGTCGGGAGGGTGCTCCTCTGCTTCAGACACTTCCACTGCAGCTGTCTGCTCCTCTTCCTCCGTGCAAACTCCATTCTGATGAGACTGCACTCTGTCAAAGTAGCCGCTCTGCAAAACTCGCTCCAACATCTCATTCAGTGCTTTATCTGAAAACAAGCATTTACACTCCTGTTCAAATGTTTAGGATCAGTAAGATGCTCACCAAGGATGCATTCATTTGATCAAAAATGCAGGAAGTTAAATATTACAATTTAAAAATGTAACTTATTCCTGTGATGCAAAACTGAACAGTCTTCAGTGTTACATGAGCATTCAAAAATCTTTCCAATAGGTTGATGGTGCTCAAGAAATATTTGTTATTATTAATGTTAAAAACAGTCATGTTGCTTAATGTTGTTTTTTTTTTTCTTTCTTTGGAAACCATGATAAATTTTTTCCGGATTGTCTAAATAGCATTAAAATATAACACATAAAAATATATAAATCTTATGTAACAAGTGTTTTTACTGTCAATTTCCATCAATTTAATGGATCCACGCAGAATAAAAAGTAATTACAAACAAACGGACTCTAAAAAATTTGTTTAAAATACCGAAAAGCTTTAACGATTATAGAGGACCATCACACTGCATACTACAAGCCCAGCTGGTACATAGCAAATGGATGTATTTATAAGCCATGAGCCACATGATCTGCCACAGAATACCACTGAAGAAAAGTACTGGAGGCTGGAAGCTTTCTAATGCAGGGCTACTGTAGGTGATAGATTATTTATGATATTTTTACACTAGTTCAAATTAAGCAATCCTGTGAATATATTAGAAGTATTTTAATGTGCCTTTTAACTGGCCATTAAGTTAACATGGCGCTAGCATGACCTATGGATTCCCCACATTGATCAAGTGATCTTTCATGGTCAGTGTCCTTGGAGAGTTTCCCTAGCACACAGCTGCAGAATCACACCGATACAGATGACAGGGGGACATGGATCATGCCACTCCACCCACTGCTGAGTCAGCACATGCATCATGACGGAATGCTGCAGTATTTGCCACCTTTGCCCATATTTATGTCTTGCTTTGGTAAACCTTTGGTAAAAACTCAAGAATGATGCCGACCAATTTATGCAACATTCTATAATTGCCATAAAGGTTTTCTTTAATTAAACAATGCAAGCTTTCAAAAGACATTACATGATTTTTCCTGAAGATGCTCATATAAATCTCCTTGTACCAACATGCACAGAAACGTAATTGGATCATGAGGAAATAGTTTCCAGTACAGTTGAATGCTTGTTAATATTTAAAAAGGAAAAAAAAGAAAAAGAAAGAAAACGGCTGAAAAATTTTACCCTTTAAAAAACAGAAAAGGCTGATACACATCAAAAACCCATAAAAATCCAATATTAATTTCATTTTTAACTTCTTACAAATAGATGTTATGAGCTATCAGACCCTAAAAAGAAGTTTAAAAAGTCTACTTGACATACATGTTGTTCCTGCTACAGGCTTGTCCTTCCCCTCCAAAAGTTCCCATAAGTGCTGTGATGTTTCTTGATACTGGTCAGTTAACCTGTGTAAGATAAAAGCATCCCATTGTGAATATACAATCCAAAAGATAAGCAAACTAAATTTTTAATTTGTTAAATTAAATTTAAATTAACCAAAGACACGGATGGATGGATGGATGGATGGGACACGGACAGACGGATGGATTAAGTTCAGTATATGAACTTTATGAAGCACCAAAATTATGGTTTAATGGACTTTCAACAGAGGGACAGAAATATCTTGTTTCATTAAAAATCTTCATTTGTGTTTCAAAGATAAACTAAAGTCCTTCGTGTTTAACAACCTTAGGGTGAGTAATTGACCATTTTTATCTTTGAGTGAAGTAACCCTGCTTCTTCCTGGACGCACACTGGCAAATCGGCAATAAATAATTAAAAGTACAGTTACAAAGATGCTGTCAAACTTAACATGCTCTGCCAATGCTGAGACCTCAAGCTGTCTGAAATTTATTCTGCGAGAGATCCAAATGTCAATTCAATGACAATTTATGTTACAGTAGGAAAAACACCAATTATTCTGTTTACAGCATAATTTTCATTTGCAAACTATTTCTAAATGGAGTAAAGTAGTGTGGACAGGACTGACAGTAGGGCTGTGTATCACCAGCAATGTCACGATACGATACGTATCACGATACAGAGGCCATGATACGATACGTATCACGATACATGACTGCACTGAATTTCACCTCAGAGTTCGCTTTGAGTGCGCGCGACGTCGTTTCGCGTGGCGGTGTGCACGACATTTTTTGTAACTTTCCGCGCAGCTCTGCTTCCGATGATGCACGAGTTCAAAGCGACTCTGGCCGAACATGCACGTCTGTGCCAGAATTTGTGTGAAACAGAAGCAGTTTGATGTTAAGTTCAGTAACACACACGCACACACAGATCACTCAGACATTCAGGAACAAACTTTTCAGCGCTGCCCCGCATTTTTATCAACTAAATAGCTTAATCCCTCAAGAGCTACATTATCTTTCTCAACAAGGAGCTGGTAGCATCATTGTTTCTAAAGGAATTAAAGCCA
>NW_015537927.1:145285-156320 GCF_001515605.1 Sinocyclocheilus anshuiensis | reverse complement strand
TATTGAAGTGGAGATCGCTAAACTGCAAGCTAGCCGCTGTTTTCAGAAAGCAAGCGTTTAGCCACAGTGGAGAGAGAGCGCGCGTGCACAGGGTTGCCAGGTTGACAAAGATAAGTAGCACATTTATCAGATATTTCCGTATTGCGCAAGTGTGAAGCTCTGTTTCGGGGATTACGTCTCTTCATATCAGGCAACCCAGTTGTAGCCTATATATTATGCGCTATTCATAATTTTTTAGAAACCTCGCAATTTTATACTCAATTTTAAACGTTGTAAAATTTTTAACAAATTCTGCTGCACACGTGCCACAATTTCGATACAGGGCCAGCTGTATCGATACTCGTATCGTCAAATCTCTGTGACAATACATCGTCGTATCGATATTTTGAACACAGCACTAACTGACAGTCTTCTTCACCTGATGTTTTGGTCACGTTCAGGCCCCACAAGCTTGTAAAACTCATCCAGGGAAGTAAGGTCACCCTCGGTAAGCAGCGAGGGTCCGCCGGCTCCTTGCAGTAGCTCTTGCCACACACTTTCATCCCCAAGTCGGTCAAGAAGGAACTGTAGCTCCAGAACTCGTTTCAGCCTTTTCTGTTCCACCTCTTCACGCTGGAGTTGCTCACGACGTGCCGCTTTCTTAACACACTTCTGGATCTATCCAAAGCAACAGATTGCGGGAGACATTCTCACTGATTCGTATAAACCTTCCAGTGAATTTCGGCTGTAGATCTATACACATTCACAACACAAAAAACAAACTGTAGGTCCTCAGGCTATGGAAGAGAGCAAATTCAATTTTCATGTACTCACTTCTTGACCCAATGCCAAAAAGCTCTTATGCAGTTCACGTGCAAACTCGAGGTTATGGATCATTTCCTGGTACTTAGACAGGGCTTCCTAAATTGATTTAGAAAAAGGACAAATTTCAGGAAACTGAAAAACAATTAACGGACAACAAAACTATGGAGTGTTTACCCACCAGCTGGTCCTGGTTGAGACGTTCTCCTTTGCTGTTTCTGGCCTGATAGTCATCAAGCTTGCTCTGCAAGAAGAGAAGTGACAAAGAAATATAAATAAATTTGAAAAATAAAAAAGCAGTATAATAAAATGACAGTACATTGGAGAAGTCATCTCACAGGTTTATGCATTCATTTCCCCATCTCAAAATCCAACTGAATTGGTCATCACAACAATATATGACACAGATAAAGCCTCTCAGAAAAGCAAGAATACAAATGAGTGCCTATATATATATATATATCTTTAAAAATTCTGTGATCAGTAAGATTAATGTTTTTGAAAGAAGTCTATCAGTCTTCAGTGTCAAATGATCCTTCAGAAACAATTCTAATATGCTAATCTGGTTGCTCCGCTTAATATTTTTTAGAAAACAGTTATAAAATCTTCAGGATTCTTTGAATAGAAAGTTTAAATTAGCAGCATTTAGGCTATTTGATATAGATTTTTTTGTAACATTATCCATGTTTTTCAATGTCACTTTTGATTAGTTTTATGCATCCTTGGCTGAACTGTACAAAAAATGCATTGCACATAATATTTTTTAATTATGAAACCAATTTCCCATTCAAAGTGGATCAAGAGCAAGGACTTTGTTCCGGAAACCTCCAACATGTGGTTGAGTTATGTGGAGATTATCCCATTTCACAGAGTTGGTGAGAGATGGCAAGTTCACTTTCCACAAATGTCAGAATCAGAATGGACATCCAAGACATGAAGGCACACAAGACATGATGCCATAACTGTTCATTAGCCTAAATAAATCCATTAAAAGAAATGGCAGTCACTAATCACTTAATGGAAAACAAAAATAATTTCTGTCTGTCTGTCTGTCTGTCTAGCATTCTGCTTAAGATCCACTTTTGTGTTCCACAATAGTTTAACAGGTTTGAAACCACATGAAGGCGGAGACAATGACAAAATAATTTTTTTGCCCAGTGAATTATCCTTTTAACGAAATATATCCCTTACTTTTCACACACAATCATTAAGCTAATAAATAAACCAATATAAAAGCAATGTGCTGCACTGTCACCAAGTAAAAAGTTTCTCTGGCGAAGCTCAGAAACCTGCAGGATCCAAAGGTGCTTTACTGCGTGTCCTGAGGACACACCTGCCTCTGACCCATTTACCTCGACAAAAAACCCACATCAGCACAAGCCTGAGAGCATCCAAAACATTAACAACTCATTTAAATGCATTTTTGCGCTGACAATTTCCCCATTTTTAGCATGCTGAACCTGTTTTAGGACGCCATATTAGCTTTATCTCCATCTCCATGTGAGCGTGAAACAAATAGTGATCCTAGAAACTAACAAAAATCAAGAAATATAATCGTGAATTATATAGAGAAGGTAAATAAGTAATTATGTAAATACATTTGTCAAGAGAAATGGAATAACGTCAAAAGTTGACCGGCTAGCATGTGCTAAAACTATGAACGATATCCGGTTAGCATTTGTGGTTGACGATGCAGAGAACAGTGAAAAGGGCACAATTGTATGAATTTAAGAGATTTACCTTTACGTTAAAGATGTTGGTTCATACAACATGACTTAAATGCATTTAATAGAGCAATGGTTTCATAAACATTTAATGAGCCTGGCTAACTGCGTTAGAGAAGGTTTCCCTACATGGTCGATCAAACTTCATAATAAGTTTTTGACATTAAAATGTGGCCCATTAAACCCATTTATGGTCCATTTACCAACAGATCACACCATTGAGATCCAAGGACGATGTGTTTTTAAATCAACTGACATATTCATAAGAAATGCATGTAAACTCTGATCGATAAGATTTGTGTGAAATATATAACGGAGTACAAAAGGCACGAGTGATGTGGGTTAGGGGAATGAACCCGGAGGATGTGGGACAACAAAAACGTAGTTTATCTATACATTTCTGTGCTAATATTAGTTATGCTAAAGTTGACATGTTGAAACCGGTACCTTTTTCTTCTCCATACTGCGCACTTTCTTTTCAAGAACCACCAGCACTTGCTTCGTGGCCTCTGATTGAGTTCCAGTCAGCTGGTTGCTGGCTGTGATTTGGTTAATTGATCCGGGAGCAAATCCCAAGTCTGGGCTGGCAGACTTCACAGTCCTGGTGCCATTTGTTGCCGAGGGCATCTGATCAAGGATAAAGGACAAGTTTTAATATCGGAGTATAACAAAAAAAAATGAAGGAATAAAACACTAAAATGCTGAAAGCATCCGATTGAGTGGCAGTGAGATGATCATCATTTGAGGCGGAACATGATGTAACTTAAATGGTGATCGACGATGGTTTCATTTTCGATTATATCACATTTTGATCGACCAAATCTTTCAATTATGATACCAAGTGCTAGATGTTAATCATACATGTTCAAATAATTATGTAATCATATAACGCCATTATATAACGAAATTATACAGATAAGATTTTGTCTGATAGTAGCACATCTTCAGCTGAACACGACAATGAAGTACGATAAATATATGAATATTTTTCAATAATTCAAAATTATAAAGATATTTCACAAACGCTAGAAGTAGACTGCAAAATTCCAAAACACTGTCATAGCAACCCATTGTCCGCATTTTAAACTGAAACGGTGTCCAAATCATCACTGGATCTACTCTATAACGTTCACGTCTATGATTTGGATCCATATATGCGCTCACCTTTATGCGCAATATATCCACCAGGGAGAAAAGTAATCGTCTGGAGGCAAATAAGTCGAAGCGTTGATTGTGTTGCTTTTATTTTCTCTTCCAATTTACTATAGGATCAGCCTCGCCGGCCTCACCGACAACTGAGAGCGACTGAAAGGCGAGGAAAAGGTTTATATGAGAAAGGACCCCGTTTAGAGTCGACCAGGATTTTGCCTGTGTCCTACTGACATGTATATGCAGGTTATTATTGCGTTTACTTCTTGTCAAATGAATATACAACCAAATAATAAAGATAATTTATGAAACGCATAAGAAAGAGTCACGAAGATGGCAGAAAATACTAATATTTTATTCAGTTGCAAAGCAGGCATACAATGACTTCCTCATGTAGATTTGTCACTGAACGCGTGTGGTGAAAACGAACAGGCTGACTTTATATAAACCATAGACTGTATAAAGGAAAATAGGGTATTAAAAATGTGAGATTTAGTATTTTATTGTGGGACTGTGTTTTATTTTATTTCGTTGATAACCTTTTTTTCCCCTTCAATATCATGCTAAATTACCTCTTCACCGATTCTGCAACTGTTAACTTTCTTATTATTATTGTTTTAGTTTTCGCCTAAATATCAGGTATCTCATTTTTTAAACGACCAAACAAGTTCTTGCAACGCTACACCATTATTTAATATAGTTATTTAATGTAAATCAAACTGTGGTCCAGCAGATGGCACCAGACAGATTGAAGTGAATGCAGTCAACTCGAACTTTCCTGCAAAGTAAAATATGTACAAGCAATAAATGATTAAGTACATGCAATAAATGATTACAAGAATGACTAATTAATATGTAATCATTCACATTTTCTAATTTAGGTTGAGCACATTATGTAACAACATTTTAAGGCTATTCATTAATGCAAAATAAATTCTATTCTATTGCATACGTGTATCTTTTCAAGCTTATGAAGCATTTTTATTTCATTCAAGAAGTATTGAAATTGCAAAAATAATTTCATATAGATAGATATAAAAAAAATAAAGCTTTCTGTAAAAATCATAAACTATTCAAAAACAATGTGAATGCAGTTGCATGAGGTTTTGTTTGGCATATACAGGAAGCAGTTAACATGGTTGCTCTGCTCTTTGATAGCAATGTTCTATTGAAAGGGTGTTTTCTTTCAGGAATAATACTGATTAGAGGAAAATCTCATGGGAGAGTAAAGCTTTCTTTCAACGAGTGACTCATTTCCGCTCTCTGTTGTGTTTAGTAACAGCAGCAGCAGTCCTCAACTTAAACAGTCCATTAAAGGGGTCATATGATGCGATTTCAATTGTCGGAAGGAGGGACTTTGTAGAAAACGAAGCGTTTGAGAGAGGCGGGGCATAGAGGAACTACAATAATGTACAGTATTTGAAAAAGAATGTTTTTTCTGAACATTAAAGCATGTCAACATATTCTGTTACACCAAATACACAAAATAATGATCTTTAAAAAAGCATCATATGACCCCTTTAATATATCTATCAGTGTCACAAATATGGCTTCTACTTTAATCACTGATCATCTGAAGTTTACAATGAACAAACCACAAACTTGTAGTCACAACAATGTTTTTACTTAGTCCAAATAATGGTGTTCGCACAAGCTTCTCAAAAATGAGCCAACAATAGTTTACGCTATAAGATTAGGCAGGAAGCAGTAGCCTGGCTATTGCTGTTTCAGAATATATGCTATCAGAGAGTCAACAACACATCCAGGCTCTCTCCTTACAGGAAATACGCCTTACTGTGATTACGCAGCCTGTGATGGATCTCTTCTCCAGTAGGCTAAAGGCAGCCTATAGGTCCTAATTAAAACAGAACATGTCAAACACATCCAGTAAGAGGATATGTTTCAGTTTTTTGTTACTGAGTCAAGGCATGTTCCATGGCAAATGATCAGTCAATCCAATGGTATTTCCTATTAGGTCTGGACTTTCAATAAATCAGCCTACCCTTGCAGAGCCAAAGGACCAGGACACCAAGGGACTGATCTGCCCTAATATTCAGATTTCTGGTTAATCGGTATGACGTTTCAGTGGCTGATTTCTAAATCCTAAATCCATGTGCTAACAGCCTTGCAGAGTAACGAAAGTTATTTATTAATAACACTAAGCCTAATTCTAAACTGCTACATTATTTCAACACTGTCACAGTAGGTTTGGAATTCATGTCAAAGTAAGTGAGTAAATTCTGGTATACCTCAGGGTTATTTGCTTGTAATAAATCACATATTTATTAAAAAAAAATAATAATATATGTGATCCTGGACCACAAAACCAGTCTTAAGTCGCTGGGGTATATTTGTAGCAATAGCCAAAAATCAAAAATCTAAATTATCGATTTTTCTTTTATGCCAAAAATCATTAGAATATTAAATAAAGATCATGTTCCATGAAGATATTTTGTAAATTTCCTACCGTAAATATATTAAAACTTAATTTTTGATTGGTAATATGCATTGCTAAGAACTTCATTTGGACAACTTTAAAGGCTATTTTCTCAATATTTAGATTCTTTTGCACCCTCAGATTCCAGATATTCAAATAGTTGTATCTCGGCCAAATATTGTCCTATCCTAACAAACCATACATCAATGGAAAGTGTATTTATTCAGCTTTATAAACCTCAATTTCGAAAAATTGACACTTATTACTGGTTTTGTGGTCCATGGTCACATATCACAATTTAAATTTTATGCTATTATATACTATTTTAATGTCAGTAAAAGCTAAATTTAGGTCATTTTATTGTATGCTATAAAATGTATAACCTTTCCCTATGAGAACGTAAGTACGTACATATGTATGCATTTATTTCATTTTTAAATTGTTTTCTTCTCCAGTATGCCAAAAGGCTCAGTTAAAACAGAACAAGTAAAACACATCCAGTATGAGGCCAATCAAATGACATTTCCTACTAAGGCTGGACTTTCAATAAATCATACTTTCAACCTCAAGCCAAAAAAATACCATGGCTGTATAATCACTAGACAATGAGGGGCCACCATAGGGGGCGAATCTCCCCTAATATTCAGATTGCTGGTTAATAATTATTCAGTTTTTTTTATGGCTGATTCCTAATTCACTCCCAATCCTGAATATGTGGTTAAAGCTTGCAAAGTATTATCAGTCATCTATGATTAGATCAATGCTAGATTATTTCAATATTGTCACAAAAACTGGGAATTCGTTTACTCAACCTTTTTAAAATTAGTTTTTTGCTGTGCACCTGTTGCATTAATTCTGGGTTAAATATTAGGGATAATGGCCAAAGGTCAAAATGGCTAATAAAAACTTTAAAGGTATTACATAATTTTCATTTTTGGGTGAACTATCCCTTTAAGGCCTTTATTAGCCATTTTTTTGGCCTTTGACCTTTGAACTTTATCCCTGAAACATTCAACCCAGAATTAATGTAACAGTAAAAAAAAAGTTTTATAAGTTATTCCCTTCTTTTACAATGTTGAATAAATAAACTAAATATTGTGTACAATCTTTTCAATTTCACAGTTGAAATTTTATGCTGTTGTGCTATTTTTTTATATAATTTAATGCTATAAAATTTACAATTTGGAGCAAATCATGATATAGTCATATATGAAAAACAAACAAACAAACATGTAAAAAATAAAATCAATTTCAAATCTAAAATTATTTTTTATGTTAATTGTTTTTGGATTTTGGATAAAACAATTTAGCTTGTGTTAAATTTATTTCAGTTTCTGTTTCTACAGAAACTATAGATCAGTTCGGTTTTGCTGAAATTCCTTAGCCAAAGAATATTTTGCACTTTGCACAATATGTTGTATTGCTGTGGCTCTCAGATTTTCTTTGAATGTTTCTGAATGTATGACACTCCGCATTTTTAGAAAATAGCTAATAACATAGAGACATCATAAGCCATGATATGTTTACTACATCCCTAACCATTTATGAAGGAAACCTACCCAGAGTTAAGAAAGCTTTTCCTGCCAAGTAGATGGGTTGACAGTCAGTGGTTTCTGAGGCGCTGTCTCAAAAGCCCTTCTCCTATCAAGGGGGGCCATCTGGAGTTATCCAACCAATCAGAGTCCAGCAGGGTGATCAAGTGAAACGAGTAGGAAGTCAGCATGGCTCATACCACCCCCTGCCAAGGTTCATTTGTGCTCATTTCCTGTACATCCTCTGGGTTTGCTGTGTCCAATCCACAGGAAATGGTGGACGCCTTATACACACAGTTTAACAGCTATTAAAAAACAAACTGTCGAAGCAAACAAGTAAATGTTAGTTATGTTATCATCTGCGTTCTTGGGAAATCTGTTTCTCTAAAGTACTTAAGATTTTTGAATGTTTTTGAAAGAAGTCTCTTGTGCTCACCAGGGCTGCATTTATTTGTTCAAAAAATACAGTATGTTGTTTCTGTAATATTGTGAAATAGTATTACAATTTAAAATGTAATTTATTTCAGTGATTGCATAGCTGAATTTTCAGCAGCCTCCAGTCTTCAGTGTCACATCTTCAAGAAATCATTCTAATTCCTATTTTGGTGCTCAGTTATCAGTTATTATTGGTGTTCAATTATTAATAATGGTTCTTAATATTATCAACCGTTTTTGCTGCTTCATATTTTTGTGGAAACCGTGATCCGTTTTTTTTTTTATTTGGGATTCTTTGATGAATAGAAAGTTCGATGAAGAGCATTTATTTGAAATAGACATCTTTTGTAACATTATAAATGTCTTTACTGTCACTTTTGATAAAAGTTGATGCATCCTCGCTGAATAAATTAATTTTTTTCTGCAATTTATTTAAAATATTTTGATATCATGGTTTTCACAAAAATATTAATATATGGGATTTTATATTTTGCTAATTAAATTTATAATGAACAAAAGTGAACGAAAAAGGGGAAGAAAAAAGGGGGAAAATGAAAGAAAAATTGTTCCTACTCTCAACAAACCTTTATATTTGTTAGGATGAAATGTAGTTTTTCGAGTCAGAATAGTAAAGCAGTCAAATTATAGCTGAAGGGCGATCATTGACCTCACAGGGTTAGGGCCAGATTGGCACAGCCAACATTTGGCCGAGATGCTGCCACTGAAGACCCCAAGCATTGATGATGTCCGTGTTGTGCAGGGTGTTTTATCTCCTGGCCCAGTATGCTGCTGACACTATACCCGAGCTACTCTGGCAGGAGATAAGAGGAGTTTTCCCCAACGACATAAAGCAGAGATGAGTGTGAGGAGATAGATCAGGAGAAAACGGTTCGAAAGAGCCATTTGCTTTGTTTGTTAGGTGCATTGCAATTACAGATGAATGTGTTTTCATATGATTATGCCTTTAACAGTACATGAACATTGTGAATTAGGGCACAGGTTTTCGATCTTCTACATGCCACAGACCCCCATAGATGATTATCCTCATGCGAGTGACCCCCATCATAAAATATAAAAGACAGCTATACATTTTCATGTATGAAGGCCCAATTTATACTATGAAAAGTAAATATTATGAAAATGTGTTAAATATTATTTGGAAAATTTTTGGTTACCTTACAAGTTTTTTCTACTCACTAGCACTGTACTGTTATATGTATTATTTATTTATTTATTATCTTTTATAATTCATTCATGCATAATCTATTTTGTTATTATTTAATTCATCCATTTATTTATAACACGTTTTTATTTTAATCTCATTTTATTGGTTTGTTTTCATTTCATTTTTTATTATTGATTTATATTTATTATATAATAAATAATATATTTATTTTAAAATATATACTACATTTATTTTTTAACACTGTTTTTCTCTAAACATTTCCACAGACCCCCAGCACTCTCTTGTGCTCCCAGTTTGAAACCCCTGTATTAGGGTATTCTCAAAAGGCAGTTGTATGGGCTGACTCACACATAATCTTTTGAACGTCTACATTATTGCCCAGGACAAAAACATTTTTAAACAGCCTATAAGCTTTTCAGCAAAATTAAATTGAATCAAATATATAAAATAAATGATAGAAATTATTATAAAATGATATAACAATCTTAATAATGCAATTGTATAAATTAAATAATTTATTATAAAAAGTAGAACAGATGTAAACTAAGTAGCATTAGAATACTAGTTAACATCTGACTTACATAATTACTGACGGGCAACAACCCTTGTGACAACGAGCCCAGGTCCCCCTTATAATGTTGCAGCTGTGTCCTTGGATTTTCCCTGTTTTCATAAACATTAACGCATTGTTAATTATATGTGTTTGCAGATTTTCCTAAACCTCGTTGATGTTTGGATGATCACAGGTATTTGATAAGGAGGCTGTCTGTTTGAGCTCGTGACCCCTCCAGTCACGAGCCGACGGGTTTATAATTGACTGGTAGTGACCAGTCTGACTCTAGCGCATGTAGGAGCGCTATTTCCTCTCATTGTCGAGCTGTCGTGAGCAGGAAGTCGGAAAAGAAAGCAGAAACTGAGGGGGCAGGGCCATTTAAAAATACCTGCTACCCTATAATAACGGGACCACAGACAGCAGCCCTATGGGACAGTGCTATAGAGACTTGCAGCACAAAATACAGCACAGAGGAGAAACCACCCTTGACGCAAACGCTACATTTATCACGCCGTTGCACTGGAGTAATTAAACAGCGCGGTTGGGGGACATCTGCCTGTCACCGCGTATTATTCCGAAACAACATAGGCTAGGATGAGGATTAAATGCGTGGAGACAGAAATCTAATGCAACGAAGCTACGTTGATGCACGTGGGATTTAGCGTAGCCTACGTGATGTGTGCGATAGGTTGTTGATCTTCAGTGCACTAAGAAGGAAGCAAAGCAGGTGCATCTCGTTTTTCTCTGAAGGCAGTTCAAGCAGGACGTTGATGGTCTTTCAGCTCCGTAGACGGCGAGTGTGGGACATATTTGGCTGGAAGTGCGCATATCAAATGTAATAGTGAATTATTCCTTAATATTGAATATGGCATCCACAATTGAACGGAAAACACTGGAAATGAACGAGTAAGTAAGACGTTAATTTATAGGATTGTTTGGGTTTCCATTTGTTTATTGTTTTTGTTTATATATAGACAACAAGTACAAAGTGCAACATATTATGTAGCCTATTGGTTATTATTATAGTGTTTGCGCAGTATAGTGTCTTAAGTTAATAACTGTAGTCTTAAGTCACAGTACAAATTTGCCAATATTGTGATCAGACTATTATACATTTATAATAATCACATTTGGACTAATTGAAAGTCTCCTTAACTCATTTGATAGCGTTTTCACTAGTTAAGCGCATGCATTTTCTCTCTAATCGAATGAAACGCT
>NW_015537927.1:118258-145261 GCF_001515605.1 Sinocyclocheilus anshuiensis | reverse complement strand
TATAGCCTACATCCTTAAGAAAGTTACAATAAAGTAACATAATTTTCTATTGTTATCTATTTTTTATTAGGGGTAAAGGAATGATATTCCAAGAAAAATGTGTATTTATTTTTGTCTTTACGTAGTTTAATTTAATGTAACAATACTACGATTTAATAATGTGAATAAATGAGTGTTAATAGAATGGGGACACTAACATTTACATATTGTGACTAATGACTATGATCTTAATAATAGGCTACATTCATAATAGACCCTTTAAATATTATATGTAGCAACCAAATATGGCTATATCTGTATCGTGAGATGTTTTACATTCTTCCTTCAATGAAGCTTTGACACAGACATTATTCAGAGGGGATTAATCAGCTCTGGTCATGTGACTATGTAAATGTGAATTTTTACATGAACTTAAAACAGTCTAGACTTTTGCTTATACATAACAATTCTGCATAAAATGCATTAGGAAATATATTTAGACATCTCCAACTCAAAAGTAAATTTTGGTCACAAATGTTAACCAGTGGGAATAAATGGGCTAATTAAAGTGTGTGTGCAGTGACCCAAAGCGCCTCATTTGCCTACTGCACTTAGCACTTTTCTCCCTTGGGATCACGTGACAGTAGTTACAGCTTAAGCAAACATTTATTTATAAATCAAATGTAGGTACATCTAGAAAAAAAAGAGTAGCGCATCTGTTTGCCAGTTTTATCCGAACACACATAACCGATATAGTTTAACGCGTTTTCAATAACATACGCACTAGTGCCATCTGGTGTTCATAACGGTGTATCGCATATTTGAATGTAAACGCTAATCCACAGGGAACCCGTGGACGAGGTGCTTCAGATGCCGCCGTCGCTGCTGACCTGTGGCGGCTGTCAGCAGAGCATCGGGGACCGGTTCTTCCTCAAGGCCATAGAGCAGTACTGGCACGAGGACTGCCTGAGCTGTGACCTCTGCGGCTGCCGCTTAGGGGAGGTGGGCCGCAGGCTTTACTTCAAACTTGGCAGGAAGCTGTGCAGGAGAGACTACCTCAGGTACGACTGGCAGGCCTGAATTGAACTTTAATTCTTTATAAACCCTGTGAAGCCTGACATTTGTAATAATAGTCAGAATTTTATTGCAAAATGTTTTAAGCCTTTACACGAAGTCTTGAAGTTAGCGTGCGTATCTTTCTTTTTTTTCTGTTTTGTGAAGTAGGCCTATCATATTCAATACATCAGGCTTTTATTTAAAAATAAAAAACCCTCAGTATCATTCAGAGATGCAAACTGAGCACAAATATGCAATTTGGTCCAGATGCTGATATTCTTATGGCCAAAAAGATGAAATTCTTTATAGCTTGTCATGTAAATCAATGAGATCTTTGTAATAGTATAGCAGCCTGCTTACATTAAATGCATATAAATATCAGTTGTCACTCTATATCTCCCAATAATATTAGTGTTATGATCAAAGCTCTGTAGGTTTTATTTTGGCGGGCAAATATAATTTTATATAATGATTGAGAGATGTACAAAAACATTCCTCAGAAGCCTGATGTATCATAATTGATTTTTCTAAAAAAAATAATGAATGGTTAATCAAGTAAACCTAAGTTGCTTTAGTCCAGTAAGCGTTCAACTTGAAATATTATAACAATATAACATTATTCTTATGTTTACTTTATAAAAACCTGTAAAGATTTCACAGCAAAATGAGACATGTACAACAACCTGAGGGATGGAGATAATACCAGTCAGAGGCGCCATGTAGTAGACTGTAGAACCGTTTTTTTCTGCCAAGTTTTGGTAAAGATTTAGAGGTCTTAGAAATGTGCTCGTCAGATATGGTAAAATTGGCTTTATAGGGTTAAAGTTTATTATCGGCAAATCCTAATTTACGTGTAATAAGTAAGTAAATAAATAAACATGAATTGTATGCATATGCATGTATTTCCTCACGTTAAAGTGCATAAATATTTCTGTTTCCTTCTCTGCAGACTGTTTGGTCAGGACGGGCTCTGCGCTTCCTGTGAAAAGAGAATCCGGGCCTTTGAAATGACCATGCGTGTCCGTGACAAAGTCTATCACCTCGAATGCTTCAAATGCGCTGCCTGTCAGAAACACTTCTGCGTTGGAGATCGCTACCTGCTCATCAATTCGGACATTGTGTGTGAGCAGGACATCTTTGAGTGGACCAAAATGAATGGCGGCATGGTATAGTGTTCTGCTAAAATCATAAGCGAAACGTAACATCCTGTCAACATTTGCAACAAACCCCTTACTTAAAAAGAATAATGATCTTTCTGGCTCCAGGAGCCATGCCATGGACATGTTATACATTTTCATCTCATATATTTGAGACAAATTGCCACCAGCAACATACACTTGTTTTTCTATTGGTGTATTTTTAATAACAGCGTAAATACAGTTTGTAATGTATTGCAATAAAAGCAGATTCCCTTTGCTACTCTCATAGAAAGTTAGATAGACTATAGTGTTAATAGTTTTGAAGTAACACAATTGCCATAAAATGTGAAAACATCTTTCTTAGAGCCTGAATAAAGAAATAAAGACAGAAATAAATTACTTATAATAAATGCAGTAACACTTTAGATTTGTGAACACATATTCCCTATTAACTAAGAGTTTTCCCTCAGCAAACTTCTAGTTTGCTGCTTATTGATATTTAGTAAGGTAGTTGTTGAGTTAAGGTATGTTAAGGTAGGGTTAAGTGACATAAAATATGGTTATGCAGAATAAGGCAGTAATATGTGCCTAATAAGTACTAATAAACAGCCAATATACAATATGCATGCTAATAAGCAACTAGTTAATATTGAGAATTGGTGCTTAAAATAAAGTGTTACCATAAACACTATTTAAATACACACAATAATATACAGTACTGTGCAAAAGTTTGGGGTCATACGATTTTCTTTTATGCATGTGAAAGAAGATTCTTATCTTTATTTGATTAAAAATGATAAAAGCCGTTTTCTATTTTAATATATTTTAAAATGACATTTATTTCTGTGATGGCAAAGCTGAATTTTCAGCAGCCATTACTCGTGTCTTCAGTGTCACATGATCTTTCAGAAATCATTCTAATGTGTTGACTTAGTGCTCAAGAAACATTTCTTTGTTTTTATTTTATGATGCTTAATATCTTTGTGGAAACCATAATACTTTTTAAGGATTCTTTGATAAATAAAATGTCCAGTAGAACAGTATTTTTAAATTGTTTTTTTTTTATAATGCTGTAAAAGTCTTTACAGTCGCTTTTGAGCAACATAAATTACCTTATTAATTTCCTTAAAAATGCATACAGACCCAAACTTTTTAACCATAATCTATATCAAAATCAAACTAGGTGTAGTATGTTATTTAATGTAATTTTGGACATGCTTTGTGACTGATGTATTTAGTTTTTTCCTTCTGGCTGTACTTTAAATTATGCATTTAAGAAATGCATGTATCCCAGCGTTATGCTATAAATTCCATGGATTGATTTAGTCATGTATGGTAATATTTTTGACATCAATGTAGTTAATTAAACGTTTCCTCTAGGAAAAAGCTTAGGTTATGCACTTCACTTAAAGTAAACACCACTATCATAGACACTAGTAGGCCTACAAAGTGAGAAATGAGAACATCTGCCAGATACAATCTAATCACAGCCAGATTAAGGTCTGATGCTATAGAGAGAAAGTTCTCATTTACATCCAGTCCTGTAGCTCGAACAATTCAAAAGACTTGAAACATACAGTGACAAATCAATCAACAAAAAAATTACATATAATGTCTGCCATATTGTCCTTTCTATACCTTTCTGGGGTTCACAGAGTTCAGGAGACCTGCCTGAGGGGGAACGCCTTGTCATGGCAAAGGAACACATCTGAAAGCCACAGGTTCTAAACAGAGTTAGAATGTTATTGCGTGTTTTCCATCCCACTGCCCAGCTTTGAAGGAGTTCTGGTGTTGAGCTTTACCAGAAGCCAATGTCGAGACAGTCTTAACAGAGCAGAAGTGAATGCTGCGCTGCTTGGGTAGACTGACCACATCCACTTGACACAGTTGCAGACATTTTTGTTAGTTGTACCACTTCTGCTGTGTGCCTCCACTCATTCATGAATAAGATTCAAAACAGGCCACCATGCCACGAGTGGAAATTGTGAGACGTTCCCTTTGTGTTGCAGCCATCTCTGTAAAAGTCCGTGAAAAGCTCTTCTTCATCATTGGCATTGGTGTTCTCGCTATAAACAGAGGGGGGCGCCAAATATCCAAACAAATGGGTATTAAAATGCTTAAAGGGGTCATATGATGCGATTTCAAGTTTTCCTTTTTCGGGCTCTGTCTTTACATTTATTTTGAAAGATGAAGCTTGCGATTATGGTAAGGGGCGTTACATTTCCGACGAGTGCTTGCGGTGTTCGGCCAATCACAATGCACTGGGTCAGCTGGCCAATCAGAGCAGACTGCACTTGTCGGAAGGAGGGACTTTGTAGAAAACGAAGCGTTTGAGAGAGGCGGGGCATAGAGGACCTACAATAATGTACAGTATTTGAAAAATAATGTGTTTTTTGAACATTAAAGCATGTCAACATATTCTGTTACACCAAATACACAAAATAATGATCTTTTAAAAAGCATCATATGACCCCTTTAAAATATCAATTATTTTGGTATCTGAATTTACTACAGATGACATAACCTTTGATATAATAATTGAAGATGTACACATTCTGTTTTTACTGAACAATATTTTTATTTTAGGGAAAGTTTGGATTTATACAGTAAATGTGGCTATTCATAAATGCCTTAAAACAAACTATTGTTTTCTGTTTTGCAAAAATAATTCTGGAGTTACTGTAAATCTGTGAGTTTTTCAAAAATGAGAAGTGGAAGAAAATTATTTAAGAATGTCAAGACATTTCAAGAATAAAAGACTTCCAAACATAAACTGTTGTTTTCTGTGATTATTCTTTAATCTTTGTTTTAATTTTGTGTAGTTGTGCTTTGTTCTTTTTTCTCCCTCATTTTGTTTTTGTATGGTATTATTGCCTTTTTGTTTTCAGAAATAAAAAAGACATGTTATGTATTTTTATATGTATTATTTTAGTGCTCTAAAATAATATTTTTATTTATTATATATGAAAATATATATTTATTATTTTACATACTTTAATTATTTCAACATCTTTATGTAACCTGCAGTATTTTACATAAATATCTATATGGATATAGATTTACATTTAAAAGGTGTATATAAGCAGTAAATTTATATAAACAAATAAATATACAGTGGGTATAGAAAAGAATCACCCCCCTTTAAATTAATCACATTTTGTTGCTTTGCAGCCTGAAATGAAGATGGACACAGTTTTTGGTTTATCCAGCTGTATTTACTCAGTGCAACTTATAACATCCAAGTGAAAGATATAACACCAATATGTCAAATAAAATGAAAGAAAGAAAGAAAAATAAAAAAAAAATAAAAAAACTGAATCACTGAGTTGGAAAAAGGATCACCCCCCTCCTAAAAATGACTTGTAAACTCAATCATTTGTAGCTAATCACATTCTCAATGGCACACAAAGCCATTTGACTTTTAACTGTGATCAGCTGTGGTCAGTTTGATTAGCTCAGCATGAAAAGAGCTTTCCTGGAGCATTTCAGTCCTTGGTAGTGCAACTGAAGCAAACAATCAACTATGGGTGGCAAGGCACTGTCAAAAGATCTCTGGGATATATTTGTGGACAGGCACAAGTCAGGAGACGGATACAAAAAAAATGTCAAAGGCTTTATCAATGCCGAGAAGCACAGTGAAGTCTATTATTAAGAAGTGAAAGGTATTTGGTACAACACAGACCCCCCCTGGATCAGGACGTCACTCTAAACTGGATGAAAGAGCCAGGAGGAAACTGCTCAGAGAGGCTACCAAGAGGCCTACAGCAACTCTGAAGCAGTTACAGGAATTTATGACAAAGAGTGGTCATTGTGTGCATGTAACAACAATATCAGAAATACTCCACAATGTGGCTTGTATGGGAGGGTTGCAAGAAAAAAGCCACTCCTCAAGAAAGGCCACTTGCAGTCACGACTGAGCTTTGCCAAAACGCATTTTGAAGATTCTGAGGCAGATTAGATTGAATTATTTGGCCTCAACACTAAACAAAATGTCTGGCGGAATTCCAATACAGCTCACCATCCAAATAACAGCATTCCTACAGTAAAGCATGGAGGTGATAATATACTGTTATAGGGGTGTTTCTCTGCAGCAGGGACTGGAACACTTGTCAGGATAGAAGGAAAAATGGATGTTGCAAAATACCATCAAATTATTGAGGAAAATCTACTGCCCTCTGCCAGAAAGTTGTCAATAAGAAGAAGTTTTACCTTCCAGTATGACAATGACCCAAAGCACACAGCAAAAAAGGTGAATGTCCTTGCATTGCCTACTCAGAGCCTAGACTTAAACCCCACTGAAAATCTGTGGAATGACTTGAAGACTGCAGTCCACAAACGGTCACCATCAAATTTGATTGAACTTGAGCAGTTCTGTATAGAAGAGTGGGCAAATATTGCAAAGTCTAGATGTGCAAAGTTAGTAGAGACATATCCCAACAAACTAAAGGCTGTAATTAAAGCAAAAGGTGATTCAATAAAATATTGACACAAGGGGGTGATCCTTTTTCCAACTCAGTGATTCTTTTTTTTTTATTAATTTTTTCTGACATCTTGGTGTTATATCTTTCACTTGGATGTTATAAGTTGCACTGAGTAAATACAGCTAGACAAAACAAAAGCTGTGTCCGTCTTCATTTCAGGCTGCAACTTAGCAACAAAATGTGATTATTTTAAAGGGAGGGGAGGGGGGTGATTCTTTTCTATACCCACTGTATTTTTACATTTTAATGTAAGGGAGAGTTTAATTTCTGAAAAGACAGTTGAAGGAATACCAAAAATGAAAAATTGTTTTAAATTGACTCTCAGGCCATCCAAGATGTAAATGAGCTTTTTTTTTTCATTGGAGAAATTCAATAAACACCTCCATCATTAAGATTTTTTTTAACTTCAAACCATTGTTTCCAGCTAAAATACGAGTCCTCTATTTATGATATTGCTTTCTCCAGTGGAAAAGTCCTCTCATCTGAAACAGGAGAGAAATATGCAAGATCAAGCAACATTTACAAGTGAAAACAGTTCCAATCAAATCTGTCAGTGGATGTTGATGTGAAAGGACAACAAGGGATGGAAAAAGGGACTTTTTCAATTAGGGAAGCGTTGTTATGGATCATGGTCTGGTATTTTGGCCATACTTTAAAGCGATGGTTTAAAGTTAAAATGCCATGATGGATTTGTTTTTTTACAGACACATCAGCTTTTCACTTCACAGGACATTAACTGATAGGCTGGAGTTGTGTGGATTACTTGTGGATTATTGTTATGTTTTTATCAGCTATTTAAAGTCATTCTGACGGAACCCATTCACTGCAGATGATCCATCAGTGAGCAAGTGATGCAATGTTAAATTTCTCCAAATCTGATAACAAACTTTTTGGACTGCCTAATGGTGAGTGCATTTTCAGCAAATTTTAATTTTTGGGTGAACTATTCCTTTAAAGATATTCCCAGAAAAAAGGTCTATCATTCAACATACTGTACATAGACATTTTGTGACAGCATGTCTCAATACTGGTAGATATAAATAAAGCCTTGAGGCAAAATTCCCAGTGTGAGAACCAGCCCTGGTCTATCCTATATCTCTGTACTGTTGTGGTATGTGAAACATGATTGAGCTGGCTATATTATTTCTCTGAGACATCCCTGATTACAGTTTTTGTTAACTTCAGCCTAAATATTTTGTATCACTTCTCTGTTTCTCATTTTAAGTTATATGACCAATCAAATCTGAGCTCAAGGTCTGCTCATCACATATGTCCAGGATGACCAAAAGCATCAAAATACCAGACAAGAAATCACGTAACAACTGGACAAACAAAATAAACTTCATCAAGATATCCACACAAGTATGCTCTTTATATGTAACTACTGTATGAGAAAATATTAGGAGAGATGCTGATGCAGCTCTACTGTGCAATATAAATCTTCTTCCATTCCATCAATGGCTTTTACACATGTTTCTGGAGTTATACCGAAATGCTCCCCATATGTACGTGTTTCTGGATTGGACTGAACCCCAACTGGGGTTTCTTCTGTAAGGTCCTGCCTGATGGTGAAGATTAAAGGTTTTAAAGGCGCACATGAACATTTGAGCCACAGAGACTCTTTGAAAACCTTTCAGTCCTGCTGGACTTAACCTAAGAATTTGAATCTTGGGTGCATCATCTAAAAGGATTACATATTAGTGTGATGGCAGATAAAGGCACTGACCAAAAAAAAAAAAAAAAAGACGAAGAGGAAAAAAGACGAAGAAGAAAACATAGTCTGGAGTCCAGCTGTCTAAAGCTTGAAGGCTCTATCAGATCTCAGCCGCTGACTGAACATACAGTCCATCTGGATAATGTACAGTATTAAAAAAGACGATGAGGAACTCAAACTTAATTGAAAAATTCGCCCCAAAAATTAAAATTAGCTAAAAATATACTCACCCTCAGGCCATCCAAGATGTAGATGAGATTGTTTCTTCATCGAAACAGATTTGGAGAAATTTAGCATTACATCACTTGCTCACTGACGGATCTTCTGCAGTGAATGGGTGCCATCAGAATGAGAGCCCAAACAACTGATAAAAACATCACTATATTCCATAATTACTTGACGTTTTTAAGATGATTTTAACTTCAACTAAAATTACTTACAACTATAAGTCCTCTATATGCAAAATATTGCTTTTTCCAGTGAAAAGTAATCTCTTCTAAATCAGGAGAGAAATTCGCACAGATCAAGCACAGTTCACAAGCAAAAACAGTCAGAAACAGTTCTTAACAAATGTGTCAGTGGGTTTTGATGTGAGAGGACAACAGGGGATTAATTTATTATATTTGGGCATTATTATGGATTACGGACTAGTATTTTAACCAGAAGCAATGGTTAGTACTTAATTATGGATTTGTTTTTCGCTTCACAAGATGTTAATTTATGGACTGGAGTCGAGTGGATTACTTGTGGATTAATGTGATGTTTTTATCAGCTGTTTGGGCTCTCATTCTGAAGGCATCCACTCACTGCAGAGGATCCACTTGTGAGCAAGTAATGTAATGCTAAATTTCTCCAAAAATCTGTTCTGATGAAGAAACAAGCTCATCTTGGATGGCCTGTGGGTGAGTACATTTTAATTAAATTTTCATTTTTGGGTAAACTATTCCTTTAAAAGCATGTCTGATCTCATACAAGTGAATGTGATGAGATTCCAGTCTAATTCTGTGGTCGCCACATAACGTATAAAGCATGAATATTCTTATGAAATTTCAAAACTGAGATCAAACCCACAGTAAAGTATCTATAAGCTAGCATAGGACAGATTGCAGCGGTACGATCTTTAAAAACCTACAAATCTGGGCATGGAAAATGTAAAGTATATAGAACATCCACATGTGCATCTGCAGTTCATTATGAACTGGCTATGCTTTGTTCAAAGGTGCTGTCATATAGTCTTTTGAAACTCCATATTGATGTGCCCATTGTGTTCCATAGATTTGTTATTTGCAGCAATTATTTTTGGCTGGCAACCTCTCGGGTATCATTTTGAACATGTGGATTAGGAAATAAAATGATTTTCCGTGACTATGAAAAATTCGACAAAGCCTATAATGACAGTATAAATGTTCTGTGAGAAAACTGGCTCAGGTCAATGTTTAGAAAAAAATGAAGCTGAGATAAACAGACGGGTGATAAAACATCACTAAACCAAACCCTGTCCAAAAAACAGGGAATGTTTTTCATTATCTAGGGAATTTTCTACGATCTATTATTTATTCCATCTGCATCTTTCTCTCCAACTTTCTGACTCCACTTTATCTCCATAGCTCATTTCTGTTTGATACTAGAATCTGCATGGATTTTGTTCTTCTGTATTGTCTTCTAAGATGCCTCAATACGTGTTGCACAATATGTAATTGTTTACAGAAACAGCACTCTAAACTTTACAGCTCCCCCCCCCCGCCTCCCCATCTATGATGATTTACAGTTAACAGACTAGTCCATAACATAAATCTGAACCAAAAGATGAGGGGGATGTGTCATTTTCAGTGACTCCACACTGCGGTGGAAGATTGCGCTCCATTTTCAACTGTATTTCAGATATTTATTTAATGCTCCAATGGTTAAACATTTCTTTATTAAGAAATTAGTAATAAATGTAAACAAAAAGCATCCCATTATTTGATTACTACACCAACATGCTACAAAGATAAAGATATCTTTTAAAAAATATTAACCCTTTTATATTAAAGGGATAGTTCACCCAAAAATGAAAATTCTCTCATTAATTACTCACCCTCATGTCATTCTAAATCCGTAAGACCTAGGGTTTCCCTCAGTGACCGCGTGAATGACCGCGTTTTGAATGAAAACAACATATCCGTGTGACGCAGCTGACACAGAATAGCATACGCTGTTTACGTTCAGTGGATCTTCTCCAAAATGGCGCTAGGGTGATGCAGAAGAGACGAATTGTTGAATGAAGTCGTTATTTTAGTTTTCTATGCGTACAAAAAGTATTCTCGTAGCTTCGTAAAATTACAGTTGAACCCCTGATGTCACATGGATTATTTGACCGATCTCCTTGCTACGTTTCTGGACCTTGATCGTGGTAGTACCCTTACACATTAAAGGGTTAGTTCACCCAAAAATGAAAATTCTCTCATTAATTACTCACCCTCATGTCATTCTAAATCCGTAAGACCTAGGGTTTCCCTCAGTGACCGCGTGAATGACCGCGTTTTGAATGAAAACAACATATCCGTGTGACGCAGCTGACACAGAATAGCATACGCTGTTTACGTTCAGTGGATCTTCTCCAAAATGGCGCTAGGGTGATGCAGAAGAGACGAATTGTTGAATGAAGTCGTTATTTTAGTTTTCTATGCGTACAAAAAGTATTCTCGTAGCTTCGTAAAATTACAGTTGAACCCCTGATGTCACATGGATTATTTGACCGATCTCCTTGCTACGTTTCTGGACCTTGATCGTGGTAATTACATTGCTGTCTATGGGAGGGTCAGAGAGCTGTTAGAATTCATCAAAAATATCTTAATTTGTGTTCCGAAGATGAACGGAGGTCTTACGAGTTTAGAACGACATGAGGGTGAGTAATTAATGACAGAATTTTCATTTTTGGGTGAACTATCCCTTTAAGGAAACTAAGATTAGTGGTTGTTGTGGTTTCAGTGTAATTTTGCTCCTTTTTTACAATTTAAAGTGCATTAAAAGCAAACGTGTCTTTGTTGATTACATAAAGATCAGTTTTTGCTGAAAGGAAAATGAGAAACAGTCTTAAAGAAATTAGACTGGATTGAGTAGACATATAAATAATGCATATCTTCTGAAAACCAATATCTGAATTATTTCAAAATTCATCAAATTAATTAATTAATAGAAACCATTAAACATCTAATTTATACAGTTATTTCTGATCAAATACTTTAGATATACAGAAAGGGACTTGCATCGCAAGTGCTCTGATATTTAGTCCACTTAGATTTTTCATCGTTTGTATCACTTTGCTTGTCCTGTGAGTTCCAGACAGGCTGTCAGTCTCTGCATTTGTGGTGGGGAATTTCAGTGACTCTTTCTGCAGATAAATTGTTAGTCCAGTAGTTTGCGATAAGGGAGTGAGTCATTGAATCTTTCATTCAGCAGATTCATTCAAAAAAACTGATTCATTCAGGAAAGGAATGCCACTACTGTCGCTCAGAGACACATAACGTTTGACCAAACTATTTTTTTGCTGGTGGAGCAAGTAACTGTCAATATTGAGTATAAGATATAAGCTACTTAACTCGTAATTTAAAATGTTGTATAAAGCAATATTACGCTGTTGGTATTGAATGTGGCATTGCTGATAATTAGAGCAATAACACTCTTTCTCATGCAATTGCTTAAATATATCATAGGTCAGTGTAAGACATGTCTTCTCTGAATTAACCAAACGTGGGGTGACAGGAAGGGTTAAGTAGGTTTCTGGAAAGTCAACAAATTCCACATAGGCATCAAAACATCCACACATGCTGGGATGCCTGGGATAATTTTTTGTTCAGGTAGGTGATGGCAAATGGCAGCACTCTGGATTTGATGTTTGAGTTTGATCCAGTTTCTCGCAGTAATTGCCTTTCCCATAACAGGCCTGCTTTCAATCAGCTCAAAACATCACTAGGATGTACTTCGAGATGGTTGACCTTCTGAGAAACCTGCTCGAAGGGAACGGGATGAGATGAAATTTGTAGCCTCACTATAAAAACGTTGAAACATTCAAATTATATAAAGATAGGTTTGTTTAAAGTATAGCTTTGAAAAAATCCTCAATGCCACAAAATGAAAATAAATAGCTTGTGATATATAGCACTCTGAGGTTCTACAGAGAGAACACGTACACAAAAAGGGACAGTAAGACATTTAGAATGTTAAAAAAAGTTTTGTATTTTAATTAAATGCTGTTCTTTTGAACTATCTACTCAACAAAGAATCATGAAAATTGTATCACAAAAATATTAAGCAACACAACTGTTTTCAACAGTAATAATAATAGGAAAGGTTTCTTGAGCACAAAATCATCATATTAGTTTCTGAAGGATCATGTGACACTGAAGACTGGAGTAATTGCTGCTGAAAATTCAGCATTGCCATCATAGTAATAAATTACATTTTAAAACATATTACAATGAAAAGTAATAATTTTAAATTGTAATAATATTCTACAACATTACATTAATTATATTTCATTATTAAAGGCAGCTAGTTGAGATTTATTTCACCATTAAAAATCTTACTGACAACAAAATCCATATACAATATGTACTCTACTATGTATTCTCAACATGATAGATTCCATTTCTCTGATTTCTTTAAAGGAGATGACTTTAGACCTGTCAGTATTAGTAATACAAGTTACTGAGACAATAGACAGAAATAGACACATAGATAGGGGTTTAAATCCTGATTTGAAAAAAAACAAAACATTCACATTCCTCCAAACAATACTAATCCATGTTAGTTTTTATGCATACAAAGCAAGGGATACAGTACTGAAAACCATAGCCAATGAACTGCAATATGTTCTTGGTCTTATGGGTTCATGGTAACAACAAGCTTTGCTGCTATATCCCAAAATCCTTCTCTACTCTATTTAGCTGTGCCATGGCTTTTCTCTTTTGTAAAAACGAATGATCCTTCTTTAGACTCGACAGTAAAAGTCTCTAGCTCAATTACAGCTCTTATAATTATATATGATAATTACATTATTGACATTCCCTAATATACAATAAACCAGTCACTCTTCTATAAAATCAAGTATGAGACTGACAGCAGAACAGTTGGGAATCAAGACTAAGGTTCATTCTTATAATTTAAACCGAACAGAAGGCATTTCAGAGCCAGAGGGTGACTGAAATACGTTTTTGCTCCATGTGATATCAATTGAAATATTAGCTGTAATTCAATAAGCAATGAGCCTAAGGCGTAAAGTGAAAAAGTGGATGAGAGGGCCTTTTTGTCTTCAACACTTAGCTTTAACCAGTACCTAAAAACCTGAGTCATGTGGTGTTGCGAGCCATTGAACAAAATTGTTCTTTGTATTAATAATCATTCTGTGAAAAAAATGTATATATATATAAACATTAAATCATTAAATGTATATATAAATTACTGGACATTATCTAATGATATTAATTCATTAATAAAGTGACAATTTTTCATACCAGTGCTGATTAATAGTGAGAGATGGGTTGGACCCTGTGTGTCAGCCCCTCTGTCTTACCCTCTCGAATACTCAGATTGAGACATAGCACTTTCCATGTTAAGACAGGGAGTATGACTTTCATTAGAGTATGAAAGGGCCTCAGTCTTGTCTCTGCAGGACATTCCAGATAATTACTGGTTGAGAAGGTCCTCTGTTCCTGCTTCAGCATGACCTCAGACCCAGCGTTCAGTGCTGCAGAAGCACCTGTAGAAGTGCTGTGAGAAACAGTGCATAAAATGGACCTTCTATCAAAAGAGTCAAACGACATTCAAAAGAACAAACCAAAAATACTGCACTGGTGTTTGAAATGTTGAATTTGTAAAACTGCTATAGGAATGTTTACAGGATTTTAAGGAACCCTTCAATGGGATTTTAGGGAACCCTCAATAATATTATATTTTATGTAGTCAATTTTTATTATAACATGTAAAGTATATAATCGTTTAATTGTTTTATGTGTGTTAAATTTGCACGTACCTTTGCTTTAAATATAAAATGTTTAAATTTGATTAATTTTGGTACTGATCTGGTTTGGTTCAATGTTTAATTTTTAAACTTCTTTGTTGCAGTACATTTTTATGAAGGAAATGGGAATTGGAATGGGAAAGTCAGTGCTTGCTGTTGCACTATATCTATTTGACATGGGCAAAAATGTAAGAAACACACTTTCAGTTGATTTAATACACAAGTAACTTAGAAGATTCAGTCTAGAGAGTTTGAGAATTAAAATTAGTACTTTCAGGCCTCAAGTTGTGCAAATGTATATTAGAAGATTCTGATTTTATTTCTTGAAAATGATCTTCCTGTTGTCCAGTGTTCTCACTATGATTGTAATGAATTGTATCCATCACCAGAGATTTATGTCAGATGAGGGATATTTGTTTTTCATGCAACTTAACAGCTCTTAAGACATGTAATACAGTAGAATACCTTATTCAATTAACTGCAGCAATAAAATGATTCAAAAGTCTGTTTTTGATCAGGGTGGATTCAGAATCACTTTTAGAAAGCAGAAAATTGAGCTAAACCTCTGCACTTTTATAGATTTGTTGCTGGGGAGAAATATCAGGTAGCCAAGCCTCTGTCAAACTCATCTTAAATCCCATTCTTAGTTTGTTTTCAGAATTATTATATTCCACTTTTAACCCAGCTGAAACCTAATACACACATAACTTGAATAGAGATTCCACTGAGGAATCTCTTAAAAAAAGACCGAGGCCGATCTAGAGACAGCAATCAGGGGTTCTCTGGAAACACACATCATGGTATCATCACGTCCACTTCAGCCTGGAGATAAAGTTAACTAACCGATTCTTGCTGACAGACCCAGTCAGCACTATGCTTGATTCCATATTTCTTCTCTTGTCTTACTAATTCAGATCTCCATCATTCTGTGATCTCTAAAGCCAAAGCAAACCGCACAGTGTATGCAATCTAATTACAGTTCATCATATACTTTTTTTGATCATCTGTTGTGGTTAGTTTGTGTTCAGTGCTTGGTCTGTGGTGAAATGGCCTAAGCGTAAATGGCAAAAGGACAATTTACCCAAAACTGAAAATTTGCTGACACTTTACTCACCCTCAGGCCATCCACTATGTAGATTTGTTTGTTTCTTCATCAAAACAGATTTGGAGAACTTTAGCATCACATGTCTTGCTCACCAATGGATCCTCCGCAGTGAATGGGTGCCGTCAGAATGAGAGTCCAAACAGCTGATATAATCACAGTAATCCACAAGTAATCAACACGACTCCAGTCCATCAGTTAACGTCTTATGTAGTAAAAAGTTGCATGTTTGTCATTAAGGCATTTTAACTTTAAACCGTCACTTCTAGACAAAATACCAGTCTATAATTCATAACAGTGCTAATAATAAAGGCCAGAGGGTGAGTATTTTCAGCAATTTTTTGGTGAACTATTCCTTTAGTAAACATAAATGTTGGGTTGAATTGAAATGGACGATATAACCATATCAGTATGCCTTTTATTATTATTAATAACATTTTGAAACACTCATCCTTTTGAGAATTTGAGACCAAATTAATTTATATTTAGGTCAAACAAGGCAGTGTCAAATAATTCATTATTAAAGAATTTTCACTTTATAATGAAATTAAGGAAAGATAATATATATATATATATTTTTTTTCTTTTTCTTTTTCTTATTTTGGTGTTAAATTATAAATAGCTTTGCTCTTTGCTTTTATTATACAGTAGCTAGCCGAATCATAATTACTCCTGTGCTAGTATTAAAACCTTTACATTTAAAAGTAACTTTAAAATTAAATGAGTGCTCAAAGAAATACTAGATTCTCCTATACACGACTACACAAAAAGTGTTTGTGGTGAGATGTTTGGAGGGAGCATCAACATTTAGAAAATGCACATTTAGTCTCTTTTGGTGCTCTTATTCAATTAGAGATCAGTAGAACTACTGGTCCTAATTCAATCTGCTCATCAGATGACAGTGTCCCTACCCATCTCATGTGAATTCAATTACAGATCTCTATGAGACTCCCTCTCAGACACCTCCACTCCTAGACAAGATTAGCTTCATGTATTTTGTAATGTGGCCTTTTGTTTTCAGCATAATACATGAGGATCACTTTATTGATTTTATATGGAAATATTAATTGAGGACACTTTGCAAAGTCATTGTAAAGCAAAGACTTTCCATTTGAATAGCATCTATTTATTGTGTTGAGGAGGTGTAAATGAAAGGAGTAAAGACTGAGAGAATAAAGAGAGAAGTCACCCTTATATCCATCCTTTCAAAAACATGACAGGGGAATACTGAGAGATGTGGCGGTGCTGCCATTTGTGATATGAACACTGAATTGAGGGGTAGTTTTTTGTCAATCAAATTCTCAATCCCAGCATTCCTGTAATTATCCTTCAGGGCTATATAAGCTAGCCAGGCTTCAAGGTATACAGGTCCAAATCTGATCTGGTCTTTTTTTTTATTCCCCCTGTTGATTTTTGAACTTGACAGGAAGGTCAAATATGCAATTAGATAGACAGAACAAACTTTTGTTGATGGATACTCAGACTGTGAGCCCTAACTTATAGGCTTCTCTCCTTGCAAATCATTTTCTAATTGGAGAAGACTTAATGACATAACAATGTACACATATTTTATGTTGTGTAATTTTACAGAAAAACCCAGCAAATCAAAAAGATCTTACTCTATTATAATAAATGGTCTTGGGACTTGCTTTGCCTTTCAGAAACTGTCAAATAAGTTTAGCAAAAGATACGCATCATAAACTGATTAGAAAAGACATTTTCCAGAATGCATGTGAATACAATATAATATATTGTAATGGTTAAATGTGTTGTTGCTGTTGTTCTGACAATGTTTGTGCACTTGTATGGTATAATTTGAATAAAGTCCAAAAATTACAGACTTACAAACTAAATGTATAGGATAAATATTGCTGAAAGTAATGAATATTAGTGCACATTTTCGTTTAAAATACACTTGTTCTTGTAGCTCAACTAATGCATTGCACAAGCAATGCAAAAATCAGGTTCAATTCAGGAATAATGGTCTCATATATTATGGCTTCCTTTTTCTAAATTATGCCACTTCATTAGAGGAAAAAACTTGTCACATATATCACTCATTACTTAAAATGATCTGCAACCACATAAATATACATCAAAAACAAACAAACAAACAAAAACATGACTCTATTCTTAGAGCTGCTGAGCACATTGTGTTGGGGAGATGCAGATGGATGCTATTAGTCAGTTCAAGCCGTCAGAGCTGCATGCTGTTACTTTCAGTAAGTTGGGCGCTTGTGATATTAAAACATATAAAAATACAGAAAAAAATGTTACATTTATTAAAACATACAAATACATTAATGCAAAAAGCGAGAAAATTCTATATTTTTTACAGTCTTACAACTTAAGTGACCTCAAAGGTGGTCATCATGTATGATTTCACCCTTTTAACTTATTTAGTATTAACACTCATTTAAATGAAATAGTAAACTTGTATAATTGCAAAATATTAAAAATGTTTTTTTTTTTAAACAAAAATTTTTTTTATCCTTATAGGCCTAATAATCTTTTTTTTCTTCTTCAAATATTCTACATTACAATACCCTACTAAAGCATTTTGAGTAATATTGGATTTTTTTCCCCCCAAATATTTTCGTGTAAAATGTTTGTGTATGACATTTACTTGATCCATTTATCCGTAATACTCTTGTCAGTCAAGTCCCTAATTGTATTACTGTCATGCGTTGTGTTTCTCACGTGTTAGTAAGAGGAAAAAGCTCCTTCGCTCAACGGTCTGACGTCTTATCATGACGGGACCACTGACTCTAGCAGACACCAGGACAACATCCTCCGTCCAGAATTCACTCTCTCTCTCCTCCAAACCTTAAAGACGCTTTCTAGCATTTGCTTTTGCCTAGTCTCTGGAAAACATCTGAATAATTTTAACCAACTCCAGCTGTCGCCCTGGTGTGGGTGTGTGAGAAAGTGCATGGCCGTCTGTGAATGAGAGGAGACTCGAGCGAGGGTGACGTTTAGATTTACAAAAAAAGCTAGGATATTTTGCCTGTTTTTTTTTTGTCGGCATGAACGCAGATACGTGCGTCTCGTACTGCGATATGACCTCCATGGATTCATATTATTCGCCATCATCAGGGCAAGGAAGAGTCCAACAGGCCAGTCCTTACAGGACGTTCCAGCCGAGCGACTCCAAATACAATCCCACTTTCCTGCCCGCCAAAGGTCAACCTTACGGGGACAAGCCGCGGAGTCCTTTCCACCAAGAGTGTCCGTCACTGGATGATAGCACACCCGAGAGCGCCTACAAGTACCATGTTTTCATGCAGAGACCCACATGCAAAACTCCTCCTGAAGACGACAAACTGGAGGACGGCGAGCTCATCTCATGCTATGGTGAGTGACATCTACAGTAGATGTGGTTTGTGCGTTCATTTATCAGTATATCTTCAGATCACATACAGAATCACATACAATTTGGTTAAATTTCCACCTGATGCTTAGCATGTCAGTGCAATTTGATAGGCTAATTCTTCCGTATCAGAGCATCTCCTGGTTGAGGGTAAAAGAAGGCCTTTGACAATCTGAGTAGTATAAACGTTAATTTGTTCGCACATTTGTTCCATAGTTCATATGCACTGTTAACCCCGCTAAAAAAAAAAAGACGTTTTACGTGCCTTACATTTTTTATTAAAATCAAAGTGGTGCTGAAGACACAACTTTTTTTTGTTTTTTTTTGTTTTTTTACGTTTTTAAAAACTTTTTAATTATAAGGAGATAGTGAGAGTTAATTTGAAAATGTTTAGAATATTTTTACTTTGTGTAATAGGCTGAGAATGATCTAGTAAGAAAAAAAAACGTAGGCTAATACTTTTTAAAAGTAGGCTGTCCGAAAAATCTAAAAAAAAAAATCTAATTCCCTGTAATTGACATAATCGCAAAACTGTCTAGTATTTTTCTACATGACATCGTTGTGTTTATTAAATCGAATAAATATATATGTTTTTATTATTTAGATCACAATTGTGTGTTTTGTGTCTAGGATTTAAGAAATACAACTTTTCTGTTTAATGCAATGGCCTGCAAACGAGGAAGCGTAAATTCACTAAATAAATGTTAAACATAATTAGGCCTGATTAATTTATTCAGTCACGTAGCTTATATTATAAAATAGACTTTGCCTCGTGCCTCGTGAGTGATTTATCGGACCATTAGGCTACAAACAATTCAAGCACTTTCGGAAGGCTGCAATTATCCAAATCCACACTCATTCTTGCCTGTTATTTGTCACATCATTTTTACGGTCACTCAGACGTTGCCGAAAATTAAATTCGTCCGGTGGTCTCATAAACAATCAAAGCAGAAGTCATGAAAAGACTAGGCTACAGATGTTACGAAATGCATACAGTGGCTAAAAGTCAGATTATCATCCTTTTTTTATATACAAGCAGTGGCATGAAAATCCATCTTTGTGGTTGTAAATCACGCATGGGCTATTTAGGATGTGTTGACCGCAGGCCAGTGAAAATTGACACCGAATGTATGTATCATCAACGCATATAGTAGGTAGCCTAAGGCAGGTTTTGTTATTGGCGTCAGAAAAATCCTATAAGATTCATTCAATTATTTGTTTCCTTCATTTAACATATTTGATATTTTTTACCATTTCGATATTTTTACCATGTAGTCTGAACTGTTTATTACGACAATTTAAGACAGTTGAAATTAAATTATTAATTAGCTGTTCTGCCAACAGTTAATACAAATAGTTGAATAAACAATTAATGAAATACTATATCTTGTATTTGGATCTTGTATTTGTATTTGTCTGCACAGGACCTTTAAAAACGTAGCTTATATTTGGTTACAACTGCTATTTAAACAATTACACTGTGATTAATTCTATGAAAACAGTGGTAACATCCAAACCATTCAGATCATCGGGAAATTAGAATGCATCCAGATTGTTATTAGAAATGCCTCTACTTTTAAAGCAAAACAAATAAGCAAACAAATCACACACACACACACAAAAAGGACTACATTTTATCTACAGTCTAGCTTTAACTGCTTTTTTATTAAACGTAGTATAATAAAATATAAACAAATAATATTTTTATTATTCAAGAGCTCTATTTACATATATAAAATGTTTATTGTCTTCTGTAATCACATTTGAAGAGACAGTAATATACATAGGACAGGCTAAAACACACAGTTAACAAATCGTTAAACTCTTATTTGGCATAGTTGACTGTATTTTGAGGCCAATAAATCCATTCCATCGAAGTAATTTAAAGTACAAAGAGTTTGTTTGTTTGTTTGTTTGTTTGTGACATTTAGGGCTATTTGTAAATAAAAAAATATTTTGTAAAAATACTTTTATATTTTTCAGTGTAACTGGAAATGGATGTAATACATATTGTAATATTTTCAGAAAAATAGCTTGTCAAATTGTTAGTAATACCAAATTCCTGGGTATAAGCAGGCATGAAGATATGAGATAATCACTAAGGATCCTTGTCATGAAGATATTATTGTTAGATGATGCACAGACAGTGCTGTACTTATAGAGCGTTTTTCCTGTCTGCGGTTTGAGGAGAATGAACACTGTGTGGTTCCGCCACCATTCTTGGAGCGTATTTGTGGTTTGTGCTGTAGATATCACGGGTAAGCTCTAGCCTCAAGCAAAGTCTGATTGACCCAGTCTGAGAAAATTGGGAAGCTGAGAATCTAGACAAACTTTTGTTCAACATAGAGAGAAGGGAAGATGTGTGTCCTCTGACTCAAGATAACATGTCTTCAAGTGCTGGTTGTAAACTTATCATGTGATCCTGCCACCTAGATCCAAAATATGAGAGGGTGTTCAGCTCTTTCCAGCCAATCAGAACCCTGTAAAACTACAGTGACAGTAACACAGCGTGTTTGTCATGGTTAAAAACAGAGCTTTTCTAATCGTACATAAGAACTGACTTGAGTATCTAGTAGTTTAAAATCATAAGTCTTTTTGTAGTGATACTTCCAAAAGAAGGAATATCAGGGTTAATCCTCAACTAATGCTGTAATCTGACAGTGCTTTTAAAATCAGTTCAAAATTTGATACATTTTTGGAAATATTAATGAAGTACCACACCAAAGCATGAAACCTCTCCAAAAAACCTTAGTGATTCATGACTTGCAGCAGTAGGGAGTAGGGCATTATTCAGAGGTAGATGTGTGGACTCCTAACGATATCATTCATGCTGTTATGCTCAGCACAATCAGTACCACTGGGAGGCCTAAAACGACAATCCCTGACTGGTTTACATAATCTTTCCAGACAAAATGGCATGTGCAAATAAACCAGCATTCAACAATAGATGGGATATTAAGTTGGCTATTAAACATCTGCTGTAGCGAGACAGTCTCTGCAGAGCTTGGATCCTGAAGGTTTTACACATTTGCACACTGTTTCTTGGTATGTTGTTTAATTGTGTGGATAACAGTTTTCAGAGGTGTGACATCATGGACAAAATATTTAAATTAAATTAAACTTTGTGTAAAGGAGAATGAAGTTCTTGCTTTCTGTCCTTTTTGTATCCCTAAGCTATGCAGATTCGACATGAAATTACACATCCTTAAATGGTGTTTCACATACAAGTTAAGCTCCATTTTGTGTGTGTGTTTGAAGAGGAAAAGAGAAAAAACAATAGAGCTTTTATTCATTATTTATTATTCTTCAAGTGCGGGTCTTCATTTCTTCATTTGCCTTATAAAAATGTAAATGTCTATACAACATTCTTCAACAGACACAATGGTGTCAAAGATGATTGTAATTTTAATGGTAAAAGACTGTAAAAATGTAAAAATCTGTTCCTTTTTGAACGGTCTCTCCCCGGTCTCTCCCTTGTGTTAATCATGCTATGGGGAAACTCCTGTTTACTCTGATACTGAAGCCTGATTTGATCATGTTCGTGTAGCTGCATGAATCAATGCCACTTCAACCCACCAAATGGAGTGGAGCCGACTGCTATATAAGTCGGCTCTGAGTGCCATTTCGTCAGAATTTTCTCCTTCAGCGATGAAGATCATCTCTTCGCTGACTCTGCAAGCAAGAAGCATTTGTGCATTTGTGTCCTCCATCGGCCTTGGGGTTAAAAGCCGATGCAGCGCATCCATCTAAGCCCTGCAGGACTACCTCAGCCTTAGCGAACAGGGCTTATTGACATTCGCTGACAAGCATAGGCAGAGGGTGAACCAACTCCAGGGTAAGGCTAAAAGCAGCCAAATGTATTAAACATCATAAACCCGTCTTTTTAGACAGACATGGGTGTCATGTAGGCTAAAAAAAATGTTTAATGGGACTAAATTTGTATTTAACATGATTACATTTTAATAAAAACGTTAGAAATTGATAATTATATAACGTTTCCTTTCCACGGTTATTCAAACAGCGAATAAATCATAGCCTATACAGAAAGTGACATTATTACTAACATTGATCTATTGTGAGTTTAAACACTCTCAAAAAAACAAAACTATTGTTATAATCACTGAAGCTGTATACACTGTGAAATTAATTTCTTACTTACATTGTACATACATCTGAGCTTTGTTGTTTATGATGAGAGAATTCACAAGAGTCAACAAAACTGATCTGTTTCAACGATGACTCAGTTGAATGCCTCTGATAGGCCATTGCATTCCTAAGCTCAACAGAATTGTGTGTGATTGGTTAAAATACGCAGCACTGTAAAAACGCCTAAAATGAAATACGGTGCAACATGAGCAGATCTTAATTTAATGCTGCAATCGACAGTCTATTCATATTCACTTTGTTAGCAACAGACGTAATAGATTTAATTTATTTGTGCAGGGGCATTTTTGTCCAATTTAGTGCCATTTTTGCCCCAAGTCCCCATGGCCAGGGGAAAGCTAAGCCTTCCCCAGCCTTACACACGCTCCGCCTGTGCTGACAAGGTTGCCTTCCTAGACTCGCCAGTCTCTCCCAAAGGACTGTTTGGCCCTTCCGTGGATGGGTTTTCCGAGCAGTTTACAGCGGCACAAAAGTCATCGCAGGCAATGCGTCACTTCCTGCCAAAGCACTCCAGTGCGACGGCTGTTTCAATGGCCAGAAGGCTCCATCCACTCAGCAACCTGCCAAGCCAGTGCCGCCTCAGCCCCAGCTTAAGTCTGAGCCTGGGCTTCAGCAGCACCCCAAACCCTGCCCGTTTCCTAGGCGTCAAGGTGCCCGTCCCAGACTGATGTTGGACCCGGAGCCTCAGAACCCTGATCCAAATGCAGAGAGGTAGAGGAGAGGGTCAGTTCTCGCCGAGGCTGGAACTCCCTCGAAGAAGTCCCGCACCTGCTCTCAATTCCTCTGCTCAACACTGAGCGATGGAAGCTCCATTCAAGTTGGGCTCATCCTCCCCATTCAGCACATGCCCAAACAAGCTACCGCTATGATAGCGGATCCACATACTCAAAAGAGCATTTCTACTCTCCTCATTACCACAAATGTCAGTTCCACGACCCTGTGCAGCGAACTGCCACTCGACAATCCATCGGGCTTCAGGCTTGGAAAGCTATACCAGATGTGTCAAGTTGGGTTCTAAACATCATTGAACGAAGTAACTACCTTCAGTTCGCTCGCAGGCCGCCTCACTTCAGAGCTATTATTCAAACTACGATGCTCACATTCTCAGGTCTGAAGTGCAAACACTGCTTGCAAAAAGGCAGCGCTACTTCCTTGTTCCGAAAAAAGATGCTCAGTCCCAAAGATGGGCTCAGGCCCATTCTCGATCTCAGGCATCTGAATTGCTTGCTCATGAGACGGCACGGATTTTGTCTGCTTAATCTACCTAACCCCCTTTTGTAAGTGGGAAAGGTCATGTTATGTAGTCCACAGCCTAGCGGCTCGGGTCTCATTAGCTCATGCCTACAGGAGTGCTTAGTATGGGCGCTGGGCTTGCAGAGCGGCTTCATTCTGCACATGCTTATAGCACGGCACAATTGGATGCGTTCCCCATAGCTTGATTAATGCAATGGGAGAGACCGCTCGAAAGGAAATGCTCTGGTTACTTACGTAACCTCGATTCCCTGAGATAAGGGATCGAGGTTACGTAATGTTGCGAATGTTGCGTAGGCTGCCGTGCTATAAGGCTGCACGCGTGTCGACTACTGTCGCTTCAGTCAAAAGATTTTGATGAAATGGCACTCAGAGCCAACTTATATAGCAGTCGGCTCCACCCCTTTTGCCGGGTTGAAGTGCCATTGGTTCGTGCAGCTACACGAACGTGATCAAATCAGGCTCCAGAGTAAACGGGAGTTTCCCCATAGCGTGATTAACGCAATGCTCGTTCCCTTATCTCAGGGAACCCAGGTTAAGTATAGTAACCGGAGCATTTAATCCGTTAACGGTAAGTTTCATTACTATATACATTGAAATAATAGGTCTGACTGAAAAGTTAATTAAAATAGTATTAAATGAATATTTTTTGGAAGTGAAACAACAAGTCATATAATTTACAGTGAAAAAACAAAACGTTTCCACAATTCTGTGTGAGACTTTACATTTGATGGTTGTTCATTTTAATAATTAGTAATTAATAGTTTCTTCTTAGTTTGTTGTTATCAGTTATGTACATTAGGGTTTTATGTTACATTGTATGTTGTTAAATGTATTTTTATTTCATTGTTTTAGTGTCACTATGATGATGTTTTGTATTTTACAGTTATTTTTACTGTAAATTAAAAAACCTGAGACATTGCTACCAGTTTTCACTGTACATTTCTGGCATCCACACTTTTTTTTATTACCGTAAATTTCACATTTATTTATTTTTTTTACAGTCCAATGTAGCTTTTTCTATCAAAGAAAAACATCTAAATCAGGGTTCCTCAAATCTTGCCATGGAGGGCTAATGCCCTGCAGAGTTTAGCTCCAACCCTAATCAACCACACCCGAGCAAGCTCATCAATGTCTTCAGGATCCCTAGAAAATCACAGGTATGTAATTTTGATCAGGGTTTGAGCTAAACTCTGCAGGGCATTAGCCCTCCTGATTGAAAGATTATGAGAAACATTAACATGTACAAAAACCCTAACCCAAGTGTTTTAGATATATTTATACTGTATATACACACCATGGCCAAGACTCCATACAGATCTATATACATATTCAGCAAGATATGTATATCTTGTATATATATATGTGCAAGATACTTTACTCCACATTGCATGCAATGAAGACAATATTTACATCCTCTTCTTGAGCTATTTTAAGTTATAGTGAGCATCTGAGAGTGAAATCTTGGAGACAGAAAGCTGGCTCAGTTCTGTGGTATATGGGAGTCATGTGTGAGGTCATTTATCAGGAGCTCAGATTTATGGAAACACTGTCCTGCTTTCCCACAGAATCCACATTCCTGTGTGGCTCGCAAGCATTGATCTTCTCACAGGAACATCTGGAAGTTTTGCTTCTGCACAGATACCTGTATTTGCAACATTCAGTATTTCGAATTAACTTTTAATGAGAGTAAATTAATATTTAATGAGATAATTGAACACTCAATTAATTGCTTGTGTTTTTCAGTTGGAGGCCATATTTGTTCAGATTAGATAACTTAGATTAGAACTTTCTTGTTTAAAATTAGAACCTTATTGAAAATAAAAGTTATTTATTCGCATCTATGGTTCCACAAAGAATCCATAACAATGGATTTAATTTCCACAGAACTTTTTCATTGCACAAAATGTTCTTTCTAGTGGACAAAGTTTCTTTAGAATATTAAGGTGTTCTTTACACTAAGAAAAAAAAAAGGTTCTTTTAAGAACTTTTCACTGAAACTTATTTTGGGGAAATAGTTATTTTATGTCATTGCTGCAAAAACCTCCTTTTGGAAGCTTTAATTTGAAGTGTACGAGTTGGTTTTAAATCAGAGTATAGCATCCCCAATTAGCTCGTGTGCTCATTTGCTCATAATAATGTTGTTATCTTGAAGTTAATGACATTATTCACCTTAAAATTACATGAATGTTACTGACTGACAGTGTTTTTGTGATTTACATCTTATAATATATCTTGAGCTAACCCAGACCATCACATTCCATAAAAGCTAATGGGTGCCCCGCTGCTTTACAGCTTGTTAAATCACACTTTGATGTTTTTCTCCTTGTTTCTTGCAGTGATTAAATAGCCGCTCCTAGTAAACATCTGACCTCCGCTAATTCAAAGACGCAGCCGAGTGGGTAAATGTTCTCAGGGGGAGTGATTGCTACAAGCATGTAGGCTACTCAAATTAAAAAATCTGCCTTGGTGTGAATTGATTTTCAAAAGTGGTATTGGTGTAACAAACACCTTACAGAAAGGAAATTACTGGAATATGTTTCTAGGCTGGAGGGCTTTTGCAATCAGTACTGAAGTAGACCTGTAAAAGATGTGATTTTTTTTAAATAATTAGAGTTGTTTCCAAAGGGGAAATCTGCTAGTATGCCTTTAGGAAAATGATTAGTGTATTTATTAATATATATATATATATATATATATATATATATGAATTGATGTCTTTTTGGGTGGATCCTAGTATTACTCA
>NW_015537927.1:37285-116703 GCF_001515605.1 Sinocyclocheilus anshuiensis | reverse complement strand
ATGTGAGCTTGTAGGCAGGCATTTGGTAGTAGTTATATATCATTGTAGAGTTCTCAAATAATAATCTCAAATAATAGTGTTAACAAAGCCAAGATCATGGGATTGATTTGAATGCATGAACTTGATGAAATGTATACCTTGCGATGTGATTCGCTTTGGATAAAAGCATCTGCCAAATGCATAAATGTAATCTAATGTTAAATGGGCTGGCTGCCCAAAGGTAACAGGTTATATCCTCATAGAGTTGATACTGTATATACAGAGATTTCCTTTCAGTAGTGCACCCTTGAGCAAAATATTTCATCCAAGGCTACTACAAGGGAACTGTCTCTGAAATAAATGTGCTGTAAGTCACTGTGGCTAAAGGCATCTGCTAAATAACGAGTAACCATTGCGCAATGAAGCTAAGCCAAGGCACTGTTGAATTCTGTTGAAGTGCTGAGGTATTGTGTCAAATAGTGCTGTTATATATCAAGTGTAAATGGCCAGGCACAGACTATGTAATGCAAATGTAGGCTTTCTGCAATGTCTCGAATAGCATTTTTTGCCACTTTTTAAAGACCGGTATTTGATGAAATGTATATCTCCATGTCGTTAGTTAGATTCTGCGTTCTATATACTGTAGCAAACAGAAACAACAACACAGAGCATCGCTAAAATCCCCAAACATTTGGACAGTTATCAAGTCCAGACTATTGCTGTCAATGCAAATATGGCAGCCAAAACCGAGGAGCTTTGGCTCTAAAATGCAAAACATGCAATGGCACTGTTTAAAAACTTTGGTGGTACGCAGATTCAGCATAACATGGGCTACAAAGCCAAACAGCAGGGTGGAACTCAAAGTGCTCACCACAGCAATTATGATGAGTTCTCTGCCAAGCACAGAGAGACAGAGGAACTGTGTTATCACAAAATGATATGGCAAAAAAACTGATACTCTAAACAAGAGATGCTCAAATTAGGGCCCGTAGGCCAAAGTCTGATAGTCTTTTTTTGTTTTGTTTTTTTTTCAACAAATTTGCCTCTAATAAAGTTTTATCAAAAGCTATCAAGAGTGCTTGATTACCAAGGAGGCAACAGTGTCATTGAAGAGCATGAGATAAAATATGAGGCATGTGAAAAGAAAACAAAGAAAAATCATGGTAAATATCACACTTGAATAGAATGTTTGGTCACACTTTACTATGTGTTTTTTTATGTTGGTACGTATGTATGAACACTGTGTACTGTATTGTGTTCATGATGTATGGCAAAATACTGTTGAGATGGGATATGGATAAGATTATGGACAGGTTTCATGCTATGGTTGAGTTTAAAGGTGGGTTAAGGGGTAAGGGAAGGGTCAGTATTGTAATTATAAATGTAGTAACAGTATTTTATTTAAATATACAATATGTGCAATTTAAAAACATGTATATACACAATGAGTGCATTATATCAAGTAATTGAAATGGTAGTGCATAATAGTTAAAGACTATTATGGAACTAATAACTACTACTATACTACTATAGACTATTCATGGAACTGAGAGCCTCAGTAAAGCGTGATTAGAATAGGCATGTTTTGATTATTTACTTACAATCCTGGCATGTTTGTACTCTCATCAGGATACAGATTCAGACATCCAACATGGAGAACATATTTTCAACTCAACAAGGCTTGTTATACATTAGAGGTCCTTGAAATTTAAGGTGACAACAGAACCCCCTTTATGATGAAATAAAGAATATTTGTATAGGAGTAGTTTTTGTAAATGTGGTTTCAATGTTAATTTGCCTCCACACTTCAGACACATGATGGACACAGCTTCAGTTAATGAAGTTACTTTTCTGTAAGGACGGTAATGGGTTGAGAAACAGGACAACATAAACACTCTTTCTCCTGTATTTTGTGCAAAGAGCCAAACACAAAATCCACAGTTAATGAATTGAAACATGTCTTTCCCTAGGTAAAGATGGCACTAGACTGACAGACACAGAGATGCCTCAGTCTGCTGATCCCACAGGTATTGATGGTCGTTACATCAGTGTGAAAGACCTTGGGGTCAAAGGTCAAGTAGAACGGCCTGTCTCTGAGCTCAGCAGTCCTCTGGACAGGACTGAGGCTGAGAGCAACAAAGGCAAGAAGAGACGGAACCGCACCACCTTCACCAGCTATCAGCTGGAGGAGCTGGAGAAGGTTTTCCAGAAGACACATTACCCTGATGTCTATGCTCGAGAACAACTAGCACTCAGGACAGACCTCACAGAAGCAAGGGTGCAGGTAGGCCTGGTCAGCCATCCTTGTAAGAATTCGATATATGTGAGCCTGGACCACAAAACCAGTCTTAAGTCGCTGGGGTATATTTGTAGCAATAGCCAAAAAAAAACATTGTATGGGTCAAAATTATCGATTTTTCTTTTATGCCAAAAATCATTAGGATACTATGTAAAGATCATGTTCCATGAAGTTATTTTGTAAATTTCCTACCGTAAATATATCAAAACTTAATTTTTGATTAGCAATATGCATTGCTAAGAACTTAATTTGGACAACTTTAAAGACGATTTTCTCAACTGTATAACAACATTTGAGACAAGCACCATATCATAATAAATATAAAGAGATGGTGGTCTATCCTATTTAATTAATCTGGTGGTCTAACTTTAAAGACGATTTTCTCAATATTTTGATTTTTTTTTTTTTTATTGACCCTTATAACTAGTTTTGTGGTCCAGGGTCACATATTTGTAATTAATATTGCAATTAATATTAACATAATTTGCAATTAATACTGTAGGTTATTTTTATCTCTATGTACAACATTTGCAGCATGCTGTCGGTTACTACAAAATAATGACTCGTTCTTCAGTTTGTAAAACAGCAAAATTATTATTTTAACTATTATTATAAAGCATTACCACTTTCATTAATGTATAATATATACAGTATTATATAAAAATAATAGTTCATACTTTTAGTAAAATGATAATTTAATTACTGCTATATTACTATTATTACTTGTTTAAAACATTACCAATATTTTTAAATTTACAATATTATACAAAATAATACAATATTATACCAAAATAATATTTAATATTTTAATAATATTTATAGTGGTCATACAGAGGAGAAGTGGTTTGGAGAATGGATGAATGGATAATATTTTATAGTTTAATATTATTATTATTATTATTATTATTTGGTAATACTCTCAGTAAATCAATAGAGTGTTTTCTAATAGCTCCATTTAATTCTAGCAACTCCGTTTGAACATTTTTTTAATCTTTTCCTCAGAATTCTCCCCAAAATCAGGCCACAAACTCTGTAGATCCTGCTCTGCTAAGAAAAAAGGCCAATAGTCTGTTGTGCAAGACTCAGATCTCAATTCTCACATCATGACAGAGAAGCTGGACCCAAATATTTTTTCCAAACTTCTAGTCCCTGTTTAATGTACCTCTCTACACCACAGTGTTTAAGGATGTTAAGAAGAGTTAGGGAGGAAAAAACACACATTCTTTGGCAGGGGAAGAAAACACAGTTTGAGATGCCATAATCAATTTCCACGCAGAGAATGAGGCATTGTCAGGAACCTGGCCATGTTTTGAAGGTACAGTGCAGTAACTGCATTCATTCTGAATCCAGACAGAACCAACTATCACAGACACATGAGTCTAATTACCTCTGTAGGCTGACAACACAGTGCAGACTCTGTTGAGTGACTACAGGGTTTGACCCATATTTCAAAAACATACCTACAGACATACGTAATTGAGATGAGCCCCTCCTGCTTTCCTCCCCAGCGCTGTTGTTTAGTGCTGGCTGCTGCTCTGTCCTGCTCGCACTCACTATCAGACAGAACTTTTTCCCTGAACACTCTGTAAAAGAGGATGTTTTGGATGATATCATAGTTTCTGTCCTCGGGACATATTTTGAACACACATTTTGTAATATCTTTTGGTATCTTTTTATTTTCTAAACATGCATATTGAAATGCGAGCACATATGTGTAGTGAAGCACACATATAAAGTGTTTTTATACATGGCAGCATACAATGAGAGTATGTGTATGTGTGTGTCTGTGGATCCGCACGAAAGGTCCACTGCTCTAGTCTGTGGGTCTCTGAGAGTTCAGTGGGGGCAGCTCTGGAAAGCCGGGGGCTTAGGCGTCAGGAAATTAAACATGAAATGTAAACAAACTCCAGCCTGAACATTCTCCCCTTTCACTTTCTAACATCCTTATTTCCCTTCAGATTTTGAGTTTGAAGAAGAAGAAAAAGAGCGAAGGAGAAAGTGCATCTGAGAATGAAAAAAACCCCAGAAAAGTTGTAGATACAAACTCAGATAATACGGTTAATTTGCAGTTCTGAGAAAAAAAGACAGGATTGCAAGATATAAACTCACAATTGTGAGAAATAAAGGCAGAATTGCAAAATGTTAACTCTCAAGATATAAACTCACAATTGCGAGAAATAGTCAGAATTGTGAGTTGTTAACTCAAAATCGCAAGATATAAAATTGCAACTCGGAATTCTAAGAAAAAAAAAGTCAGAATTGCGAGATGCTAAATGGCAAGATATAAAAAAAGTCAAAATTGCAAAGTGTTAACTCGCGTGATTATAAACTTGCAACTGCACAAAATAGTCAGAATTGTGTTATACATTTGCAATTTTGGGAAGAAAGTCAGAATTGCAAGATGTTAACTCAAAATTGCGATTGCAAGAAATAAAGTCTGAATTGTTATAAACTTGCATTTGAGAGAAACAAATCAGAATTGCGAGATGTTAACTCAAAATTGAAAGATGAAACTCGCAATTATGAGAAATAAAGTCAGAATTGTGTTATAAACTTGTATTTGTGAGCAAAAAAAAAGTTAAAATTGCGAGATGTATATACTTGGAATTGTGAGAAATAAAGTCGGAATTGTGAAATTAAAAGTCACAATTACCTTTTTACTTTCTTACTGTGCTCCAAAAATTGGCTTCCTTACTTCTTTCTGTCTCATATAGTGCCTTACAGTCTTCTCAGCTGGTTTAGTTTAGTCATTAAACCAAATGTTTAAAGTAAAAAAGATTTACATTGTTAAATGTCCTTCAATTCATCTTCAGCACATTTCCACCCTTGTAGAGGAAAGAGGAACAACATACACTAAGAATACAGATGCTGCTCGGGTCATTGATCTTTGGTCATTATCTCTGATTGCTCTGAATTTCGTAGACCAAGGAAAAACAATAGAAATGTCCAAAGAGACAGGGATTAAATTACAAAGATTCCCAAAACAGATGACATAATGATCATAATGGCACTTGGATGTCAGGAGCAGGCCATGACATCGGCCTGAAAGATCAAATTACTTCATATACAAATGGCTCCTAGAGGACAACTTAAGCTAATTCAAGCAATATATTTTGTAGCTCAAATAAAGAAAAGTGGAAATGCACTGCATCTTTTGTAACTTTTATGGTTCCTCATTCTTGTGATTGCAGCGTGCCATACTCTGTTACCCTGCCATAATATGTCAAGGGCTCTTGGGGCTTATGGAAACTGTAATGTGATTGGACAGAGATACTGTATATCCCACAATACAAGTTGTATGGAGTGGTATGGAGAGATTGATGCTGCCCTTTTGAAATAGTCAGTGAAAGCATACTCATGCATAAATGCATAACTGCTTAAATATGGGAGTCATATTACATCCATAAATAACACACCAGAGACAAATCCATGAGTTAATATCTGTTTGGTCCAATGGTGATTGTGGAGACCAGTTTTTATAAATCAACAGCAAATTGTCATCTCAAAACATTATGTTTTACTGACGTTTGAAGAGTGTGTGTGTGTGTGTGTGTGTGTGTGTGTGTGTTTCATTTGGGTAAAAAATAGAAACAAGCCTTTTCTATCATAATGTGAAGTGACAGGAATGGCTGAAGGAGAATCTTGACAGGATCATATTGGAAAAACAAACATCTGTAATATAAATTCATGGAATCTCTCATCTGAACACAACAGACGCATGTCTGTTGTAGACTTTACTTTGCAGTTTACAAGTCAATAATAAGTAAATAATGAATGAGATCATGTAAATGTCAGAAAATGACTTTGTTCTACTGAAATATAGCAAAATACTGAACTCCAACCATTTGTGTATCGTCCTCTATTGTTATATTATCAAAATTTCATGGTGCTAAATTTATACAGATGTACTGTATATATTTTTTTAAATATATATATATATATTTAAAAAATGACCTTTACTTACAAATCGTACTATGTAGAAACATGTCTGAGAGCACTCAGCTGTGGTTTGGGGTTGTTGGTTTGTGTCACGGTGCACTAACAGCGGATCAGAACTGGCCTCATTGTGATTGATGAGGTGGACCTGCTCCAGACGTAAGCGAGGCCAGACCCACTGGCTGAGCAGCTATCAAAGAGCAGAGCCCCAACCTGTGCTGGCAGGGGAGAGTTCAAATCCATGCATAAATAGTGCAGTGTGGACAGCACATTAAAGATGTCAGCTGAGGAGCCGTGGCATGGCTTTCATGTGCCTCACGATTTATGGCTTTGCATGTGCTCAGGTTTTCACTACAAGTCACTAGAGGGAGAATCCAGTTCTCAGTAGATAGACTTTTTAATAACATTCACCATTATAAGCAACATCAATAATTTTCATTTTCAGTACCAATACAGAAACAGCATGAAGTTTATACAACAAAATGCACAATGTATTCACTCCAAATTCTTGGGCTTTTGCAGACAGATATTTCAAATAATCAGATATTTGGCTCATTTCCTGCAGGTGTGGTTTCAGAATCGCCGGGCTAAATGGAGAAAAAGAGAACGCTTTGGTCAGATGCAGCAGGTTCGAACACACTTCTCAACAGCATATGAGCTTCCTCTTCTTACACGACCAGAAAATTATGCACAGGTAAAAGGAAAATTTGTACTACCAATCATAGATTTCTATTTATATACAAATGTAGTTGATTAAGTTTAGAAATTACAATTTGATGCTTATTCTTTAAAAAATTTATATGATGTGCAGCTGAATCACAGCTGTGCAGTTGTTTTGTTCCTGAATGAATTAATGTTTTTGAATGAAACAGTTGAGTGAATAGTTCAGTGGCTCACTCATAAAGACAGAGAATGTAACCTTTTGAGTAAGTTAAAAAAGTAAAAAAAAAAAAGTATATTCTATATACAGTAGTATGAATGTTTATAGCATATGAATGAAATCCGGATATATAAATACGAATTAGGTCATCCGGGTACTTTTTTCCTACTGTTTTATGAATACTGTGGATTTGGCCATTCTAGTCATTTCACACGCACACACACACACACACACACACACACACACACACATATATATAGTAGGGAAGTATGTATATTAGACACTTGTGAATGAATCAGCATTATGAACGAATCGTTTGAGTGAATGATTTAAATGACTCACTCATAAAGTACTTGTCAATCACCTACTGTCACTGAAAGAAAGTGGAGTGATACAAACAGTGAAAAGTTCCAGTGCTGTTTGGACTGTATATGAGTGTTCTTGGAACTAACTGTTGTATAATTGTATTTTTTAATTCACATTAACTCAGGGATTAAATGTGTTTTTCTTTGTTTATTTATTTCTTTATTTTTTAGATTCAGAACCCATCTTGGCTAAGTGGCAGCAGCGCAGCCTCACCAGTGCCCGGCTGTGTGGTACCTTGTGATACTGTAGCTTCCTGTATGACCCCTCACCCTCACTCTGCTAGTGGTGTGTCTGATTTCCTTGGTATGCCAAGTCCGGGTGGGAACATGGGACAGACACGTATGGGCAGTCTTTTCGGCAACTCGGGAGTGGGTGGAATCATTAATGGATTTGATCTCAGCATTGAACCAGATCACAAATCCTCCAGCATCGCCAGCCTGCGGATGAAGGCAAAGGAGCACAGCGCCACAATCACATGGGCCACATGATGCCTTCATCTGGGACACAGAAGACCAGACAACCTCAGCCTTAAGCTGTCAGCACTAATGAGGTGAAAGTTTATGCCATCTGGAGCCAATATGAACATGAGAAATGGAGGCTAGAAATTTTAAAACACTTGTAAGAGATTTAATTTTGAAGTTTTTTAGAGGAAGTGGATTGTGCATTGGGACTTTGAGCTTGAATGTGTGGAAACCGACAAGCCTGTTTTAAAAAGGAGACTGTTTTATGAATATACTGACTTCACATGTATTGCTATTGGAAAAAATCAGTATGTACTATTTTCCCCCATCAATTACCAGACATATACACTACTGTTCAAAAGTTTGGGGTAGGTAGGATGTTTTTTTGTTTTTTTTTAATAAGCCTCTTGTGCTAATTAAGGCTGTATTTATTTGATCCGAAATACAATAAAAACAGTAATATTGTGAAATATAACTGAAATTTAAAATAACTGTTTTCTATTTTAATAGATTTTTAAAAAATATGATGGCAAAGCTGAATTTTCAACAGCCATTAGTCCAGTCTTCAGTGTCATATGATCCTTCAGAAATCATTCTAATATGTAGATTATCAGTGATGCAAAAAAAAAAAAATATATATATATATATTGTAACATTATAGATGTCTTTACTGTCACTTTTGATAAATTGAATGGATCCTTGCTGAATAAAAGTATTAATTTCTTTTTAAACATATCTTACTGACCCCAAACTTTACAATGTAAGAACAAAATTGGTTTTACACGAGGTTCTGAAATAAATGGTGCCAGTAGTGAATCTTAGAGGGATAGCGTGTGTGCGTCTGTGTGCTCGTTTTGGGTCACACTGACTTTCTTTGCATGGACAAAAACACTGAAACACACAGAAACATCATATAGGTTTAAAATGACAAAAGGGTGAGCAAATGATAACAACATTTTAATTTTTGGGTGAATTATCCCTTTAAGCCTTTCAAATAAATGGTAAATAAACATGATTTGTGTAATCAAAGTCACAGCAGTAAAAGTGCTCCACATAGAACATAATATTAGATAAAATAGCAAATTTGCACTTAGCTTCATGAAAGCTTGCTGGATCAAAATGTTTGACATTTTATCTGATTTATTTGAATTAAATACCTGAACAGGACACATTGTTGTCAGTGATTGGTTTTAGTAAGGCTTAGTAAAGAAGATGTCTCTGGCATCGGTTATTATGCACTAGGCTTAAACAGTTCACTAAGGATGGGCCAGAATATAGAGGCATAATAAAACAAGAAGAACAAGTGCTTCCCATTCTATGTGAGACATTTTGCAGGGAGCAGAATTCTGTACCAGCCAAAGAGCACACCTAATAGATCCAGACGAGGTGATAGCAACTCTATATAAGCCAATGAAGCATCAGGTTTTGTTCTCTTCATTCTTGATATGACATTCTTTAATCACAGCCACATTCTCTAAAACAGAGGTAATAGGGCATTGTTTCCAGACAAATGCTGGAATGTTATGTTTGTATTGTGTTTGAGGGACACGGCTCTATCGGCTGGAACATAAGCCTAACTTCATTCATTTCCTGGCTCGATGCAGCATTAGGCCCTCGCACCAGCATAGGTTTATTTTCTCCCGCTGCTGGGTGGGTCAACATCCAAAACCTCTGCTTCTTTTCCACATGGGATTCTGGTTATCACGAAGTGTGAGAAGAGACACTAGGTTTGGCGCCATTAGGGTTCACTAGCCAATACTGTGCTGCAAAATGATTATTTTTTTGTAGTTTTTGGCTTTTTATTAGATGCTGACAGAAGTAAATTCAAGCTTTCCTTTAAATTTATGATTAATTGACCCAGTTGATCCCTCTCAGTCACATTTTATGAGACTATTTTTTAACATCTGAATGAAAACCGACTGTTGGCGAAAAAGACAACGCAGCAAAAGGGGAGTAAACAGTAGATCTTAATTGGTTAAAGCTACACTATGTAACTTTTTGTTTGAAATTAACAAAATTTAAATAATGAGTGAGTACATGAAACCATCATCCAAACCCTGTTTTTGCCTCACCCTGATGTCACCCTACATCATGATATTCATAATTTCATGTAATTACAAATTACCAAAATATTCACATAATTACCAATTAACATTGTCCCTCCACAGGTAACTTGTAGTTTATGTTTCACCCACTAGTTTATGCTTCAACATAGTGTAGCTTTAAAGACTCATTCTGTAAATCAATGGAAAAAAGTGCTCGACAGACTTCCTGATTGAGATTAGCTAGAACTTTGTTGAATTTCAAGTTCAAAACTCGATTGGTCTTTCCAATTCTAAATGTTGGAAACAATGTAACAGAGAGAGGTCAGTGTTCTGTATTCAGAGAGGGCATAACAATGTGGCTCCATTGTTCCTTTATTAGTTCCTCAGTTTAAATACTACTGAGATATGCAGTTAACTATAATCATCAGTTCTTTGTGTTTGTACAGCATGCACTTTGGATAATACAATGATTTGCTTCCTATGTGTGTTTGAAATTTATTAATGATATAGTTTTCCTGGTTTTGCTGTTATTCTTGATAACATAACTAATTTTCTTTTGTAAAATCATCATTAAATTCCATCCTGCAAATATTGTACAAGTTTGTACTGTATATGTGTCATGAAATTCAAGTCTGTGTAAAATACAAAGCATTTTATCCATTTGTGTCATGTTGTTGCTGTATAAAATAATCTTGAAATATATTCAATTAAAATGATTATGGGAATACTTACAATCAACTAACATTTAAACATGCGTTACAAAAAGTTTTTACTTTATTCTACTTGAGAAGACAGTTTGCATTTTAAAGGGATAGTTCACCCAAAAATTAAAATTTGATGTTTATCTGCTTACCCCCAGGGCATCCAAGATGTAGGTGACTTTGTTTCTTCAGTAGAACACAAACGGAGATTTTTAACTCAAACCGTTGCAGTCTGTCAGTCTTATAATGGAAGTGAATGGGAATCACGGCTTTGAGAGTCAAAAAAACATACACAAACAAAACCAAATTAAACCCTGCGGCTTGTGACGATACATTGATGTGTAAAGACACGAAACGATCGGTCTGTACAAGAAACTGAACAGTATTTATATTGTTTTTTACCTCTGATGCACTGCAATGTCTGAACTGTCCTGAGCTCGTTCTCAGATGCTTCTTCTTCTTCTTGCTTTACGGCGGATCGCAGACTTATAAGTGCATTACCGCCACCTATCTCTCAAATGGACCATTGACCCTCCTAATTGAGATTGTAGATGGAGTGTCAATGGTCCATTTGAGACATAGGTGCCGGTAATGCACTTATAAGTCTGCGATCCGCCATAAAGCAAGAAGAAGAAGACGCGAAGACTGTAACAGTTTGAGTTAAAAATATCCATTTGTGTTCTACTGAAGAAACAAAGTCACCTACATCTTGGATGCCCTGGGGGTAAGCAGATAAAGATCACATTTTCATTTTTGGCTGAACTATCCCTTTAAACTCACAGAGTGACAAAGGTTATTATTTTCAAGTCATACCCATTTTTGTGCTGTGGCTAGTTTATGGCTAATTGTTTTGGGTTTAATTTATAACCTAAAATACAGAAATAATGGCAGTAAATCATTTGAATGCATGCATTTCTATATACAAACTTCTCTCACGGCAAAAAACTGCATTAGTCAGCTGAACCAGAAAAGGGGTGTGGAAAGAGGAAGAGAATGATTTACATGCAAATTGCTCCTCAGCAAATGAACAGTCCCCAACAACCAAGGATTGGACTTTATTCCAAAGAGTTGAAACTGCTTTGCAATAGGATCCTATTTTTAATCCATTATATTTCTAACACAAAATGGCCATAGAGAAATTCAACACATTGCACATGGAAATTTGCACCTGCATGTCAAGTAGGTCATCTAATGGCAAGAATGCCTATTGAAATTTAACAGACAGACAAAATTTGGATAGACTGTAATTCTATTTACTGTATTTGTCATGTTTAAAGCATGAAAAGGGCAGTGGTCCTTCATTCCATTCTTAAAAGTTGTTAGAAAACAACTTATAAGATAAAATGCGCACAAACTACATAAAACAAGCATTTCACAGACTGAGCACCAGAGTTCAACATATTTCACAGGACTAAGAAGCAAACTTTGTCTTCTTCTGCATTGAGCAACAGTTTTGGTCTGCATCCAGAGCTGTAAGGATACAGCCAACACAATGCTTGTCACCCAATAAAACCTCTGCTGGGACCTGACAGCCTTCCAGATGAGGCTGGAGCTCTCCCAAATGAATCCATCAGGGAAGAAGTCTGGCACTCACACAACCCATTTTTACTTTCTCAATCCATGAACAGTCCGATCCCTTCACACTTCTTACATTTCTGGCAGAGTTTCAGTCCCTTGGGCTTTGCTAAACTTTCTCCATCTCACACGCACAAACAGAAAAACAAACGCATGTCAGGAGACAAAGATAAACGAGTTTATAACTGAAGAAAAAGTGTTGCGTGATACAATGCAGAGAATGGGAGAAAATTGCATCAAAAAACCCTCGGTAAAATATGGCAGGTTGGTTCTATAGCAGTAAAATACTGGCACCTTTATTTGCTGCTTAATCCACCAGATCACATGATTTAAATCGAAACGACACACTGTCCGCTCTGATTCTCCCTCACGCATCCAGCTACACTGGGGCTGGTTGCCATGGTGTCTGATTTCACACGTGCTTCAGAACGCGGTCACGCAGGGGCGTTTCCAAAGCGATCTCGACGCAGCGTCTGGTTCCCTCAGGGAACCATGGTTACATACGTAACCTAGAGATGATTTCCATGATCCATTAACCATGACAGATCTTTTTGGATTTTTCAGAAGACTTCAAATGCTGACAATCTGCAAAAGAATGTGTTCATATTACAGGTTTGAGTTCTCTTATGTGTTTATTTGCTCCTAGAGATTTTGTTCACTGTCAATTTAATTTAGCCTACATGATTTTACCTTGCTTGTGCTGGGAAATTATGTTTCATCTCACAGCCACATGAGGGCGGCAGACATATTTTCTCTGCAGATTTAATCTCAAAAACAGAGGACTTCACAAAAGCAGCAAACCTGGGCTGTATCTACACAGACATGCATTTTATTAGAATTGTATTATAATGTTAACCACATGCGTTTTACCCTTTTTTGCCACAGCCAACCACAGATGATATTGTCTGTCTTTCTCCTTGTTTGGCATATAGTTCTTTCTTCATAACTATCAAAATGACTAGAGACATTCAAACTTACTCCTACTCTGCAAATACTTCTCTTCAACGCTGACATATTTAAGACATTTAAACAGTTGTCTTCGTGTGGCCTGTTGACCTCTCTGAAACTGGGTTTCCTCCAAGTTCTCTGCAGGAACAAAGACATTCAGGTCAGGTTATTTCATATAGAGGTGGGCTTAAATGGTACAAATGTGCCTTATAAGCCCACTCTAGACTTTTTACATTTGCAATTAGAAAGCTTGTATGTATAATGTATATGACAAATGTAAATTGTATATAAAATAAATAAATGAAGTAAATGTATATGACAAAACATTGAATGTTTAGATCTTTGGGAAAGTTGTTAACATAAGAAAAATTGGTGTGGGTCACTCATAATGGGTATCATCACTTACCGTAACCTCAACTCTGTGAGCCCATTACTGTTCTCCACAGCTCTACAAAATCACCTCTCTGATATCACTGAACATACTAGCTCTATAGATATTCTTGCCAAATATAATAGCTCAAATTCCACTGTTCTTGATACTCATGCCCCTCTCAAAAGAAGACTGGTCCCTTCTAAGCACACATCACCCTGGTTTACTCCTGCACTTTGCATCATGAAGGTTGCAGGTCGACGCCTTGAACGCCTGTATAAGAAAACTGGTTTAAGTGTACATCTCACTGCTTACAAGAACCACATTCAGTTATATAAATCTGCTTTAAATACTGCTCGCTCGCTCTAGCTACTACTCTACTCTCATTAACAATGCTTCATCTCGACTCAAGGCTCTGTTTTCCATAGTTAGAAAATTAACTTAAAAAAAATGTAATAAAAAAAAACAGAAACTCTGGGTAGGAAAAAGGATCACCCCCCTCCTAAAAATGACTTGTAAACTATTTGGTATTTGGTACAACAGACTCTACCTGGATCAGGACATCGCTCCAAACTGGATGAAAGAGCCAGGAGGAGAGAGGCTACCAAGAGGCTCACAGCAACTCTGAAGCAGTTACAGGAATTTATGACAAAGAGTGGTCATTGTGTGTGCTGCCCTCTGCCAGAAAGTTGTCAATGGGAAGAAGGTTTACCTTCCAACATGACAATGACCCAAAGCACACAGCAAAACTGACCACACAGTGGTTGAAGGAGAAAAAGGTGAATGTCCTTGCATGGCCTATCAGACCCCACTGAAAATCTGTGGAATGACTTGAAGACTGCAGTCCACGAAACGGTCACCATCAAATTGAACTGAACTTTAGCAGTTCTGCAAAGAAGAGTGGGCAAATATTGCAAAGTCTAGATGTGCAAAGTTAGTAGAGACATATCCCAAGAGACTAAAGGCTGTAATTAAAGCAAAAGGTGGTTCAACAAAATACTGACACAAGGTGGTGATCCTTTTCGACTGGGGTGGTACTGGACACTGGGTAGTTAGTGACTGGAGCTCTGTGACCACGTGGCCAAGAGAGGGAACTCAGTGACCATTAAACCATGATGTTACCCCAGATGTTAATGCCACTGCCGTTTATTTGGGGGCAGTGGCACTAACATATGGGGAGGCCATTTGGATCCTTTGTGATCTGGATGGCCTGAGAAGGAGAGAGATTTTGGACTGGGGTGATGCTGATCACGGGCTAGTTTCTCTGGGCGTTTACAAGGCGGAGATCTGACACCAGTCAGCTGCGCACAATTTCAAGATCATTTGCGATTTATAAATGTCACATCTGGAAGAGAGGCGTACGCACGTGTTTTTGTACGCACGTTCGTTTTCTCTGAATTGCACTTAACGCACTTTTGAGAAATTATCTTAGAACAAATTTAGTATGGTTTTTACCAACATTTTATAAATGAGGCCCCGGGACTCTGTGACTGGGAGGCTGAGATAGACAGCTCTGGGGCTGGTGCAGCTGAGACAGCAACTCATGGAATAAACCAACTGTGACAAAGAACTCTGAAGTTGCCCTAAATGTTAATGTCACTGCCATTGGGGCTCTGGGGCTGGTGCAGTCGAGATGGAAGCTCAGGCAGCAGCCATAAAATGAGCTCTTTGGGCAGCCAACACAGCAACTTAGGGACTGTTAATGCCATTGCCATCTCTTTGGGGGCAGTGGCATTAACACCTAGGGAGGCCAGCTGGATCCTGTGGGAGAGCACACTTGGACTGGGGATGCAGTTGGCCACTGTTCTCTGGGAGCCAGGATCTGTGACAGGAAGGCTGAGCTCTGTGGCTGGTGTAGTCGAGATGGCAATTCACGGACCAAGCCTACTGTGACAAAATACTCTGAAGTTGCCCAGATATTAATGCCACTGCTGTCTCTTTGGTGGCAGTGGCATTAACACCTGAGGATGCCATGATGAAGGGATCTGGATAGCCAGAGAGAGAGAGAGAGAGATCTCTTGAACTGGCACCAGTTAGGTGGCAGCCATTAAAGGAAGGTCTAGGCCTGAGGCAGCCAAGACAGCAACTAGGTGACCAAGCCAGCCATGATTAAGAACTCTGATGTCACCCCAGATTTTAAAGACTCTTTGGCGGCAGTATCATTAACATCTGGGGAGTCCATAATTGGACCATCTGGGATCCAGACCGCTGGAAAGAGAGAGAGAGTGAGAGGACAGGGTTGCCTTTGGGTGTTGGCTACATCCATGTCTCCACCTCTGTGGTGACCATGACAAGCACTCTGGAACCAAAGCAGTCTGAGGCAGGCAGCTTTGGGACTGGCATGGTCAAAGTCAAAAATTCTGGAAGAGAGTTGTACTTGGGCACTGGTTTTCTCTAGGGGCATGAAAGGAACATCTGGATCAGCTGTGAAAGGAGCATCCCCAGGGGTTCCTGTCATATTAATGACCCTATTTTACAGCGTCTCGTCCACATCTGCAACCTGAAACAAAAACAAACATCACGTTTATTGTCTAAATATACTACTTTTAGGACATATACAGTACTTGGTCAACTTAATTTTTACAATAGATAAAGGCTCGATACCTTAAACCATTCGTGGAGGAGGATCTTGCCTAACTGAATCTGCTGTCAGGATTACACGGCAGGAGACAGCCTCTCAAATGACAGCATTCAGTACAAAAATATAGGAGAGATGTCTGATTACATTCATCTTCACATCTTTGTTTAATAACGTTATTCTCAGTGATGAGAATGAATTTTGTATGATTCAGAATTATAACTCGCCATTTAACTCTGATAAAGTGCTCACCTTCTCATAAACCATCTTTGGACCAGAGGTTTGCCTTGATGACATCCGGTTCATTGTTGGATTAATAATCTCCACACACCAGTGCACACAGAAGAAACCACACTGTCACTGGCTTGCCATGGTACGCTCCCTCCATTGTGTACTTGGGGGGGGTAGTACAGATCTGTGCCTTAAGGAAAGAGATTTGGTCTGATGTGCAAGTTTAAAAAAGTACAAAAAAGGTTTGATGCTCCCATCTTGATACAAGATATTGAGAAGAAATTGAGATAATACATACCTATAAACAAATGATATGGTGAGTTTGCAAGGAGATCACCACACCCAAAGTCGATCAGCTTCACTTCAAGGGCGTCCTGGTTAAATGGCAGATTCTAGTTTGATATCGCAGCACGCAGTGAAAGCAGTGTGGGTTGCCTGCCCCATGACAATCCACGTCATTAAGGCCCCATCCATGGCACTCCACAACACTAAACAGGTGTTGAGCAAACTCTAAGTCAATGATGTAATCATCAGGTCGATCCTGCTAGTCCAAGAGCTCGATGATCTCAGAAACCCTGGGACCTTCATTGGCAGGAATCATCAGGGCTACTACATCAGGGTTTGGGAGTGTCTAAAAATGTCTAAAAGACACTTTTTTGGTACTTAGCTGGAGGTGGTTTACCAATTAGGCCATTCTTAAACAGACCGCTGATAATGGCTGTTTATACTGAAAAAACATTTGTAGTCTAAAGTTTATGATAATATATTTTAAACTGAAAACAGTGACCAAGACGGAAAAAAAAAACAGCGAGCACAGCCTACTTACAATGGTGGTATACACCACATTCTCCGTCTTTGTAACAAATTTCACTGCTACATGAGGAACAAAACAAAAAACAGGAATTTCTGTACGGTTTCACATAAAGTTTCAAATTTAAATTCCAGGCATGATTTTTAAATGATGCATGTTTACAGGCCAAGTGCTCTAATCAGTGGATGACACTAAGAGGGTTTGTAAAAGATAGAGTAATGGTGATCAATGAAAAACATTGGAGCTGCATACTGCTTAATTTAAGCTTTAGCTCGATTTTTTTTAACGGTCTGTTTTTGTCTGGCTAAAAATAAAACTTTAAACAATCCATATTTTACCTCAAGTTCTCTTTGGAGGATTGACAGCCCATATTTTCCTCTTCGAGCAAGCCAGGAACGTGTCCACTGTCGAGTTTTCTTTCTTTTTTTGCACTTTTCCGAGGACAACACAGCCAGTACAAAACACGCAAGTTCGGTATCCATTGCCGCTGTTGTTTACGGAAGTCAGGCTTCTTGATGACAGTATGCACGACGTCACGCGATGATTGGTCGGGAAGCAACGCGTAGTCTGGCATCATGTTTGGTACTCACGACAAAATTTTATCCAGTCAAAATCGTATAATCTGACACAGTGACTGTCGTAACCGACAAAAAAATCGTGTAGTCTGAACGGGGCTTAAGATATTACAAGGATGACGATAAGACTAAACAACTTGCTATCTAGATAATGTTAGCAAAAAAAAAAAAGAGAAAAAAGAAAGAAAAAAAGAAACTCTGGGGCCATCTTAAACGACTCCCATTATACACGGCTCCAAAACCTCCTTCGCCCAGCAAAATTTTGCCAATTTCATTACGATGGGAATTGATGGCTGTTAAAAGATAAATATGTATAGTCGGCAAAAAAAAAAAAAGTCAAGCAGTCCAGAAGAGGTTTTATCAAGAATGTGTATGTTGTGGCAGTAAACAGACTCAGAATTCTCATCTCCACTTTCATATCGTTCTCCAAATACACAAGATCCTCTGTTGTTCTGACTGGAGTCTGACACAGATTGGGCTGAAGGTTGGAAGATGTCGACACTCCAATTTGGTGTAGAAGGAGCTGCAGTATAGGGAATGTCGATGCTCCAATCAGATGCAAAGCGGACTGTTGGCATGTCAGTCAGATGCAGATTGGTCGGGAGTCGGGGAGGACGCTGTTGCTTCAATCATGTTCAGAGCAGACTGGAACATGGAGGACATTATCATCATCCTCAGGTTGGTCAATCGGGAGGACATTAGGGTCATCTGCCACCTCTAATGAGAAATGTCCCCTCCAAAACCTTTTCTTCTTTTTAATGGTGTCCTTCTTCCTTCCTCTTTCTTTTTTACCATCCACATCCCCCTCTCCAACACTAACTGGATGTGGATTGTTTTCCACTTTACTAGTGGAAGATTGTGGTGGTGTACCTTGAAGGTATTTGTACATGCTGCCACAATCTTTTATTACTGGTTTACAACATGAATTGAGTTGTCCATATTCGCTGCTGTTAGTGAGCTGCAGAATGAGCAAAGTGACGATTTTTTGCCCTTACATGCTTTCACATTTATTATGATGTCACATTATAGAACCCTCTGCAAAATTTTGTGACTTCCAGTTTATGACCATGTGTTTCTATGTTAATATCGGGAGAAATTTTAAATGTCAGTATACCCCATTGACCCGTTCCACTGTGTGGGTGCAGTAGCGTGTTTAGGCACCACACAAGTGCATGGGGCCCGTCCAGGGGTCCCCCCAGAACACAATGTCTACCGAGGGACTGCATTTTGTGCTGTTGCCTCATTTCTGCTCAGACTGACAATTAATGCAAAAACAAAAACAGGTAATTAAAGTACTTGACTTAGTTGTAAGAAGGAGTCAAAACTATTAAACTCACATAAAAACAAATAAATAAATAAATAAATAAACAAACAAACATAAAAGGCACATACTTGAAGGACAGAGAAAAAAAGTAGACATGCAGACCTGGGTTCTTTTCTTTAGCAGTTCATAATGCCAATGTGGAAACAATTAAACTAAACCTTGGACTCCCAAAGATCGGATTTATGGAGACTGAGCAAATGGTTCATCAGAGATTCCTTTAATGTTAGTCTTATCTTCAATACAAATGCATACACATCAACTTCAGCTAAAATCACAGAATTACTATTTCAATAAACATCACAGTACAAAAACAATGCTGGTCTTCAAGCAAGGAACACACACACACACACAGATCTCCAACATCCACACAGGAATAGATAAAAACGGAAATTCACATGACTATACAACACTAATATAATGTGCTTGTGAAAGCTTGCATTCGAGGACTGGTGATGTGTTTGGTGACAGGAGAGTGGTTTGATCTATTTGATCTTTTTTTTTTTTTTACTAAAAGCACAAATGCCTATACAAACAAGCCAGCATTACTCAGTATAAATATTATTCATCCAAAATCAGTGCAGCACCTTCTTCATCCATTTTTCTGGCTTTATCTGGTCTTTAAACACCTGGTCAAAATTACGCATTGGGCTTTCTGACAAGAAGTCCAATAAATCTTCGCAGTATTCAAAGAATGTTCTTTTTTTGTCAATGTTTTATTTTGTTACCTTGTACCTCAAAGGTCCAGCTGTGAAGTACAGGTCAATGATTCTTTTTTGTTCCTTAATAATTTTAGAGATAAAAAAAATGGAGTAAAACATTCGTTGACAAGTGGTTCAGTTTTCTTTTGTGGTGTTTTCCTTTTTGAAAAAGTCTTTCGGTGAACTTGATCTATTGGATTCCCCTGAACAAACACATGGCGAACACCATTGCGAAAAGCTGTTGAGAAAAGAAACACAAACATCTTATGTAGATTCATATGAAAGGAAACAAACAATTATGAACCATTCAAACAGTTTTGCTTATTTTAGTTATAAAACAATTCATAGAGAAAGGTTCAATCTTAAGGGCCCCTCTCATGTTAAAAAAACATCTACTCAAACTTCATTCAGCTTCTCTGCTTAATTGAAATGGTTCCTTTGATTAATTTAATTTGTATTGTACAGCATGATGATTTTAGGTGACCGTGATTTCACCAAGTACAACATGTTCCTGGATCAACATCCTTGTTGATCCTGGAACAACATTCCAATTAACCAATCAGAATTAAGGGATAACTTTTCAGGAAATATCTGTTTTAGGCTTACGATCAGGGTTAGGTGCTTTTACACCCTTGTTAATCAGCTATCATTTCACACTGATTTTAGGAATAAATTATGGGTAGGGTTAGGTTTAGGGGTAGGGATTGGGTTTAGTCTATATTTTTGGACATTAATGTTGATCCAGGATCAACAAAAGATGTTGATCCAGGAACATGTCTTACTTGGCAAAATCACTGCGACCATGATTTTACTCGAGTGAAGTCACTCCATTCAGCTGTCTACCTCCAGCACATTACCACATGAGGGCAGCAGTGATTCAATTTAAAGGACTGCCTCGGTTCTGTTCAACTCAAACTCGTGTCATTCGTGTGGTCATTCTCTCAAGATCTGTCCCATCTTTAACAGTTTTAAACAAATTCTCTGAGATAATATCAACGGAGCAGACATTATGTAATACCTTACCTCGATCGTGAGTACAACAATAGCCAGGGCACCAGCAACATAGATGTACATCTCAAAGTAGTCCACAACCGTTGAATAGCAGCCCTGCCGATCCAAACAGAAAGACAAACATTTTAATTTGTACAATTTTGTGAAATTATGCCATTATCTACTCGCCTATACATGTTGTCTGTAAATCTCAAAAAACAAAAAAAGTGATGCAAATAAACACCTACTAGTGCATACGACTTGTTCACTATATTCAGCTGTGACTAGTTCATTGAGTTTGAATGAGTGAATGAATCATTGCTTTCCATTAGTTCTTTTCAGTTAGAGCTTTTTGTAGTTCTTTTCAAGTTTTCAGACTCCTCACAAGCAACAACTGATCATATTTTCTTTTATACTTTCGAACAGTTGCTCACTCTCACTTAAAACAAAACCAACCAATATTTAAATCTCTTAATAGAACAATACAGCTGAACAATTGGTATGTTGCTAAACAATAGTACAATCTAAATCCAGAGGATCACTAAGGCATTAGACATTCAAGTATGACTTTTGATACGGCTGCTTTGAATCGATGTGTATTGTGAAAAGCTCTACACAAATAAATTTGACTTCACTTGCGACTTGAATGATTTGAACTAGACTGGTCAGTTTTGATCAAGAATCAAACGGACTCAATGATCTGGTCTCAAATTAACAGTTCACTGAAAGAGAAGATTATCATTAAACAATGATTCAACAATGAGCCTGTTCGTCACACAAAGCTATCAAATGACTCCAGATGACTTCAAATATAGCTCACAAGTCATATGGACGATTTTTATAGTGTTTTTTCTTAATTATGAAGTTAAACAACTGTGAAGTGTGTGAAGATTTTTTTCAAAACAACAAATTTTGTATTTCACAGATACAGTCATAAGGGTTTGGAACGACATGAGTAAATGACAAAATTTTCCCAACACATAATTATCAGAAGAAAATCTTGTTCTTTAGTAAGGTCACTTGTAACTTTTTAATACAAGTATGCGTGACTAGAGGACAACCCATGTGGACTCTCACTTAAGTTTTACTGCCCCTGCTCGCTTTCACAGAAACTCTCACACACGCTCACATTCCCCAGACACTGAGAACATGGAAAAGCACTAGTCAGCACTGGGACAGCTGAAGCAGAGTGGTAACACTATTCCGCTTTTCCTGTTTTCTGCTCTAGTTAAATCTGAGCTATGAGCTTTTGAGCAGGCAGAGGGGATGTAACGTATACAACAGTATGAGAGCCCACCTTGTTGTTCCGGTACAGCATGCTGCCTGACAGGCATTCCTCCCTGTTACTGAAGCCTACTTCTCCGAGATGATTATTCCTACGGCAGCAGGCCTCGGGCACCACTTCACCGGGGTTTATAAACCTGAAGATGCTTTCCTCAAAGTCTTCTGGACTGTTCACTCCACAGCAGTCAAACTAGAGGAACGCAGAGACAGGCGAATATGAGTTAAAATAAGCTCATTTTTGGCTTGGTGTACATGTTTTTTTTTTTTTGATGGGTTAAATAAGTTTGGTCAAACTAGAGGAACGCAGAGACAGGCGAATATGAGTTAAAATAAGCTCATTTTTGGCTTATTCACAAACAGTGATTCACAGTAGCTGATGTTTGAGGAACAAACAAGACCTACTGTATTCATAATGGCGTTCCACGTTGATGTGAAGACATCAGTGTTGTTGTAGCCTTGGTAGTACCTCTTCAGTTCCTTAGTGAAGTATTCTCTAGTCAGCTGCACACCCATGCACAAATTTTTTTTTTAGCGATATTAGAAAAAAACATATCTAAGACACAGATGAGTGAATGAATCATTGAATACATAAATCTGTCTCAACATGTTGGACATGGTCACTCACATGTTCCCGGAAGATGAAGGCAAGAATGGCTGCTGCCAGCTCTGCCAGGAATATAATGAGGATCAGCATGAAGAACTGAAGAGAGATGCGGATTTTGTCAGTGTTTGGGTCAAACAACCATATTTACTAACATACTGAATGCTGTCTGTATGAATAACTGAAGCTGAATGTAGTTAGCACTATGAAACAGGACTGGCTATTCTGCTAAACTGTAATTTGCTACACTCTTAAAAATAAAGGTCGAAAAAATGGGCTTTCGCAACAATGCCATAACAGAATAATTTTGGGTTCCTCAAAAAACCTTTCAGTAAAGAGTTCTTAAAATAACCGTTCTTTCCTTACCATGGGAAAGGTTTTGATAATTTAAAGCACCTTTTTCCACTATAAAGAATCTTTCATCCAATGGAAAAGTTTTCAAGGTTCTTTATGGAACCATATAAGTCTGTCACAGCAGCTTTACTAAGTGTTATTGAAACATAACATCCTCTCCAATATACTGTGACTCACAAAAAGCAGCAAACACTTGTTTTCTCGTATGGCTCCGCAGCAGCCCAGGAAGCCCAGCAGGAAAAGCATGCCCCCCATGGCCAGGATGATGTAGACGCCCGTGAAGAGAAGGGGGTTGGCGGCCACTATCTCCCTAAAACCTGTGGGGTCCACCACCACCCATACCCCAACACTAAGGAGGAAGGAGCCACCCAGCTGTGGAGATTAGGAGATAAAGAAAGAAGCCATTTAAGATTACTACATTACCGGTTGTGCCATTTTTCACTTTTCTACATAAATTGAAAAAGAAATACATTTCTTCTCATTATCCTGACAAGCAAAATTTAATTTTAATACATTTATTTAAACTTATACAGTATATACAGTAAAATTAGGGAGGTTTACCAAGGCTAGATAAAGGAGCTATAGTGATAGGGCAACATTATCACCATATGCAAACAGTTTGATGCATTAAAAAATTTGGGAGTAACATTTAAAGGCATAGTTCACCCAAAAATTAAAATCGTCATTTACTTACCCTCGTGTCATTCTAAACCTGTATGTTTTTTCTTCTGTGGAACACATTATGAAAAATGTCTCAAAATGCTCTTTTTGTCCATACAATGGAATTCAATGGTAACCATAACTTTGGTTTGGTTACCAACATTGTTTAAAATATCTTCTTGTGTGTTCTACTGGATTTGGAACAACATGAAGGTGAGTAAACAATGAATTTTGGGTGAACTATCCCTTTAGGTAAACATTTAATAACTTGTTCAGTAAATGATGCTAAAATGTTGGTCCAGGCATATGAATCTCAAATGAATCTTAATTGTAACTGGAACAGTTAACATGAAGCCACTTAACACACCCTTCACAACATCCAAAATAATCGCCTACCAATTATAGAAACAATTTATTACAGTTCAGACATTTTGCATTCTTTTCATGGGGGTTTAAGACTCTTCAACAAAGGAACATTTTTCAGGACATCAGGAAAATATATACATTAGTATTTTCAGCATAAATGTCCAAAAACGTCTCTAGGTTACGTATGTAACCATCGCTAAATCCACCCGCGATCCCCACGACAACAGTCTACGCCGTGCCTCGGCAACAGCGGGACCGCTGCCAGCGGGATCGCGAGCCTGGCCGCTCTCATCAAACACAGCCAGTCGAGAGCGGAGCATACACAGCGACAGTAACTCGCAGTGATGACAATCAGCTGCTCGAAAGCTGACCGTGCATGCTCCGCTCCTAAACAAACAACACACAGATCGTGTGTATCCCCCGCTGCCAGATAGTGTGGGCAGGGAGGCACACAACGTCTGTAATGCCGTTTGCTCGCCACAGATATTAGTTTAGACTTAAATATTTTCTTTGGAATGCTTGTGGACTGACAGACAACAGTAAATAGACACATACACAGAGCGCTACTGAAGAGCAGAAGCTAACTTGCGCTCTGCCGGATGCGCTTTTATACTTCCTGGCGCTCACGTCACCCCGCTCGTGACGTCTCGCTGCTCCATTGGACTGATTTCACACGTGCTTCAGAACGCGGTCACGCAGGGGCGTTCCCAAAGCGATCTCGACGCAGCTCGAGTTGCTGAAGGGGAACATGCCATTACCATGGTATGTGTCTAGAAAAACAAGGTATGTTTTGGTATTTGTTTAAAGACGTACTACACCTTCAAAACAACCGAATGTACGCACATTACTTGGTAAAGTGAACACAAACGTTAACATGCCACTGAGAAGAGAGAGAATACTAATGGGTTCTACTGCTGAAAAGAAATAATTATTGGTAAACGGCTACTGAAAGTGAACGCTTCCAGAGAAGAGGGGGAAGGTGAATGGATAGAGGAGCATAAGGAGTTTTAACAGGCGAGTCAAAGACAGTCGAGTGGGGGCTGGGAAATGCTGCTGTTTCTTTGGCAGTTCCCACAATCCTCTACCTGTCAAAGTGATACCCTTCCTCCATACAATCGTTCATAGTCACAAACACACACAGATGAAGGTTTGAGCAGACACCAGACTGGTGATTAAGCAGCTCAAGAAGCATATGTGTGTGTGTGTGTGTGTGTGTGTGTGTGTGTGTGTGTATGGGTTTGTGTGGTGGGTTTTGAGATAAGAGCCAACAAAAACATGTTGCTCAGTCTCTCTCTCCTGTGAGCCAAACCTGGGATTCTTTTCATGGATGGCATTAGCAATGTGTCTGTCAAGCGGAGTCCTGTCACAGCAGCTATTTTTGTTATAAACAGATCCCATAAACAGCTTGACTGTATCACTAAATTGGTGTTTTAATAGTTTTTAGGGTTGAATAAATATGAGAAGCTGTTTCTGGCTTGTTAAATGGATTTTAGAGAATTATATTAGCTTTTTTTTTTTTTAAAGAAAACAAGCTATTTTATTGTTAGCATTGCACTTACGTGTGTACATCACATTACATTCTTGCTGTTGGGAGATAATTAATTCAGTCAAACGAAATGAGTCCAAATCTTTCTCTGTCTATGCCAATCTCAAAGTGGGCATTTATGCTGTCAACCTAGATAGATGATCAAAGAAGCACTTTCTGTCTATTCCCTCTTTCTCTTCCTGAATCTTCCCCTCTTTTGCTTTGAAATGTTTAAACAAGTAGCTGTTCTGCTACACATTTGTGAATCATAACAGTCTACAGGCTAGATTTTGGGGGAAATATAAAGTCAAAGCATACCTTAGTGAAAAAGAAAGTACACTTTAATATACTTTTAAAACAAGTAATTATTACGTAAATAATATACTTAATATGAACTGAATGTAATGTTTTCAGACAATTGCATGTTAACTGCAATTAAATGAAAATGTATTATAGTTAAAATTTATATTAAAAACAATTAGTTAGTCCACTTAAATAGGACTTAAGTACATCTTTATATGTATTTTCATAAGTACTTCTGTTGTCTTTGAAATACGGTTAAAGTGTACTGATGATTGTACTGACATGCATTTATGGTAAACTAAAAGATGCTATAATTTCTATTGAAACGTGTATGTCATGTATTCAAATATATTTGTAAGTACACATTTGTAATGTTGAATTTGCAATTTAACACATTTAAAATATATTAACTTTAAATGTAATATCAAATAACATACTAGAGTACATGTGCTTTAGTATATCAGTCAACACATTTATTTCCATTTTATTTTAACTACATTTATTTGATCAAAAATAAAAAAGTCATATTCTGAATTATTGCAATTTAAAAGTTTATTTTGCAAATTTATGTTTTTTTTTATTCCTTTGATGGAAAAAATGTATTTGCAGCAACCAGTAATCCAGTCTTCAGTGTCACATGAACCTTCAGAAATCATTCTAATGCTGAAATCATACTAATAATTTTGTTATTTTTATTTCTCATTTCGTATTATTATCAATGTTAAAAACAGTTATGCTGCATTATTTCTTTGTGGAATCTGTGATACAGGGTTCTTTGAATAATAGAAAGCTCAAAAGAACAGTATTTTTTTTAATAGAAATATTTTGTAACTTTAATCAATGTAATAAAAATATTACATTTTAATTCTTAAGTATTAATTAATTAATAAAATAATTAATTTCTTTAAAAAATGATGAGGACAGACGTAAAATATAAATTAGTCTCAATAGTCTAACTTTTCAGGGTTAAGTCAGTTCACTTGGCGGCCATCTTGGTAGTATTCACAAACAGTTACTGGTCCAACTATTTCTAAAATAAATAAACTCTATCAAAAAAGTGACTGGATGAATAGAAACTTCTATTCATTTATTCACCATATTAAGCAAGAAGTTTCTCACATTCAGTTCTCTATAGCTGCTTTTCCACTGTCGGGCCAGTGCGAGCCAGTGCTTTAAAGGTCCCATATTGTCAAAACTGAAATTTCCTGTTTTTTTTCATGATAACTGAGGTCTAGGTGCTATGTAACTACCATATAAGTTTCAAAACAGTCAGTCCACAGTAAAATGCACACAGCCTGCATAAAGTATTTTTTGTCTGGCAGTGGCAGCAGATATGCGATCAAATTTCTAATTTGAGGCTGTATTACATCAATTCTGGCACCCAACATCACAACAAGATGATATTTTAAGCTCCTTATGTAGTCGAATCTGCGCTGGTTTGAATGGGCCGCCTCCAGTTTCCCCTTTGTTTTGCAGCCTCCAGCTAGCGCTGTGAAGTCGGCTGACCCTAGTTACCTGTGGTTGGCCTGGCCGTGCGTCACTCAGAAAACAACAGGCCAATCAGAAGAGAGGCTCATGAATATTAATTAGACAGGCCAAAATCGACCTGTTCTCAGCAGAGCTCCTGAGAGAGGAGCTGTAAAAATATATTGAGATGGTTTTTGGTACTTATACCGCAAATATATATTCTTAAGGACATCAAGACTTAAAATAAAACTCCAGAAAGGTGTAAAATATGTGACCTTTAAACGGGCCGGGCGAGGATAATAGCCTCGGACCTGTAGCACCGAGGCCAATATCACGCTGTGTTTCCACACGCCTCTCAGGAACAACGTCACACAACCCCATCATTTCGCCAACAAAGAGAAGTTATCAGAAAAATAATAATAAATAAGTCACTGGAACTAGCGTGATCACAAAACGAACATGATAAAAGCGGCCGTTTGTTTGCATGCTTTGTTAAATATTTAAATCCAAAAGCATCGATGTTTTACAATAATAAGTGATAGGCTACATTGATCTTAATGAATTAATTTATCAGGATTGAAAATTAGTCACACAGAAATAAAGCGGTATGAGCCTATACCTACTTATTCAGTCAAGTCTGTTCTGTTTATTTGTAGTCACAGTATATACATCACATTTAGAAAGAATGATCATTTTAAAAAAGCTCCCGAACAAAAACCATTAGGCCTCTTTTGCATCGCTTATAAATATTTCTGCCTTGTATGGTGATCATAATCCACATCGGATCAAGTTTTTTCAAACACTCGCTGCTGTCTGAAAGTAAGTTTTGAACTAAAATTATTTGAAAAGTCTTTAATGCTGGTGTTATAGCTGTTACCTTTATGAAATGATCCGCGGCGCTGATGCTCTCCAGATGCGGAGAAACTCCGCCTTTTTTCATAACCACTCCTCTAGCCCCAGTTGGCCCGCTTTGGCCCAAGGTTTTCATCGGGCCAAAAAACCCGGGCTGTTGGCCCCGAGGAAGCACAGACGGGGCACGATCGAGCCCCAGAAGTGACAGTGGAAACGCCACTGGCCCTGGTATGCACTAGCAAGCCCGCTTTTGGCCCGACAGTGGAAACGCAGCTTATGAGTAGGGATGGGTATCGTTAAGGTTTTAACGGTATTTAGCTGATTGGCATGTCACCATATTCTAATTTGTTGAGATAGTGAATTGGTGGGTTTTTGTTAAATGTGAGCCAAAATCATCACAATTAAAAGAACCAAAGACTTAAACTACTTCAGTCTGTGTGCATTGAATTTATTTAATACACGAGTTTCACAATTTGAGTTGAATTACTGAAATAAATGAACTTTTCCACGACATTCTAATTTATTGAGATGCACCTGTATGTATTGATAGATTAATGCTTATTAAAGCTATAACGTTATTCAGATTACAGGTTATTCACACATGTCAAGCGTCTCTTGTGCGGATTGTGCTTTCAACACTTTATTATCAAACATGTCCCGCAATTTAGCAGGAGGAACGAATGCGCACCGCTGTGAAGGAAAAGGAGTTGCGCAAGACGAAACGCAGCTAGTTTTTAATAGCTTTACCTCATGTCTTCTTTTGTATAATCCTTAGAAGCCAAAATCAAAATTAAAAAAATTTAATTAGCTTAAAAAAACAGCCACAGGCCTAAAGTGTAAGCAGATGTTTGAATGTTTAGTTCTCTCTTCTATCATAATTAAACAGGGCTTTCATGTTGCGCGTGCTGAAGCTCCTCCACGTGGGCGCGATCTCGCTTCTGAATTGCGAATAGCAAAAATGCATCATAGAGACAAATGTTTGAAAAACAGCTGGTGACTCTGGTGAGATAGAATTTGCAAGATAATGTATATATAGCAATAATAAATGTATGTGTGTTTTCGTAATTTCTCCAGTACCGATAGCAGAACCGTTAATGTTAGAGCTTATCGATACTCCGGTCTTTCATAATTTAGCCCTGGGACCGATTAAATACCGGGTTTCGGTACCCATCCCTACTTATGAGTAGTCCATTTATTTCCCTTTATACTCTGGTAGATCAAATGTGAAGTGTATGTCAAGGTCTGACAGATAAATACTCACAAAGATAAGGAAGTTGAAGACAAACATGAGGTACTTGATGCAGCCGAGGCAGTCTCCTTCCATGCTTGTCCCCCTCGCTGAAGCCTCCCCGAGCCCCTTGGAAGAAAAACAAACATAGCGTCATCTCTGAACTTAATCAGAAAAACTCACAAACGAGCCTTTCATCTACATACTGACACTCAGCACAAAAACATTTGTACTAAATCACTCTAACTTAAGAGGTTCATGCAGTTTGTACCACATTGAGCGAAGAAATACTAGCATCAAAAAAGGCTTTTCAGCTAAATCCCGTATTCAAAGTGCATTCAAACAAGGGTTTTTCAAGTGCATAATAAAACAGCCATACTATTTTTTTTAAAGGCACAGCCTCCCTTTTAGTGTAATTAATGATGAGAGGCTCTTGTGTTTCAGCAGACCATCCCTCTACCTGAAAAAGCACTCTCTGGGATCAAGGCCTATTACGGCACCACTTTCCTTAAATGAAATAGGGCCTTTTTCATTAGTTCTAGGCGAGTGCTAACAGCCAGCACTAGCAGAGCTACCCTACCATTACTCAGACAGCACAGAGAAGGTGTATTACATGAGGGTGTCATCCTTAAATACATGTTTGAGTGCAACCTTATCTCGCTGTGCAGTGCTAATACCATCTTGGGGATGTAACAATATCTTGTTGCAAACAACAATACATGATGGATCACAAGCATTATAAATAGATATAGTAATCATAGCAGTGAGAACTCTGTAGAGGAACGAGGCTGAGGGAAAATCACTTGTGTGTTGACTTGGAGCCATAAATAGAATGTGGCTTGATGACAAGTACACTAACCATGACCTTTCTTTTTGTCCCCTTTTTGTATTTTCCTATCTTGTCAGATGCAGTCCCATTATGCTCTGGCAGAACTTTATCAAAAGAGGTTTTAGGCTCGCCCAGTGTTGTTTTTTTTGGCTCACCCTGTATCACCCAAAGTGGTTTCCTAGAGCTCTATGGCTTTTTATTGAGGAGATGAGTCTGTATCTGCCAAAAATGGAATCATCTACAGCAGGGGTTTAAAAAAACAGAACTGGAAGGGGGTCCAGGGAAAATGTAAGTAGTATAGAGAGAGAGAAAGAAAGAAAAAGGTATTTATACTGTACTTGTATGTATATTATATACAATATATGTTTATCTATATTTACATAATTTAAAAATACATATATTTTTTTAGAGTTGTCAAAGTTAACATTAAGTTAACTTTTTTTAAGTTTTTTTTTCTGTTTTAAACTTTTATATGTATTACATTAGTCTAATAATGACCAAAGAAAGGAGAAAAAAGATACAGTACACTGTAAACATAAAAAGTAAGTATTCTCCAGATAATATTGTAGTCATTTGATTCAGCATTAAAACAGTGACAATTTAAAACCCCATTATTTAGTTTAGGAAATAAAACGATATGTATTTACTATAATATGACACTTAAGTACAAACAGGTCTTTAAACATTAAATATATATATATAGCTGTCATTGTATTTCAGGATGTGGGTACCTCACATGGGGATCATCATATTTTTGGGCCTTTATCAAATATTTTGAAAAGCCCTGATCTGGCAAACCTTGTTGCTCTTATACAGAATAATGGTTTTGGGAAATTATGATCTTACAATCCTTCACTGCCCAAAGAAATAGACAGAGATGCAGCCTGTGTTTAATGGATCCTTTCAATTAAACAGAGGGCCCTAGTATCAAAAGTGTCAGCAAAGTGCTTATAGCACCCTCAGGGCAATTGGTGTTTTAATTACCCTCATTCTTAATAAAGGCCAAACCAGGGGGTTTTAATTAGGGTTGCATAGATTAAGGCTTTCATTAGCAGCATCTGATGATCTCTCTTTTATCATTTGATATGTTCTTTGCAGGTCGGCAAAGCCATTAGCAGCTGGACGTGGGAGCGTGGGCCGAGAACAGCGTAAAAGCTTTAAAAAAGTGAGCCTGCAAAATTTGGATCCACATCTGAGAAGGCGTTTCTCTGGTTTTGTGTAAAAACTTCAGCATGATGCTTAGCTTGCTGAGTACAAGAAACCAACACACACTCCCAGTTGGAGCGCACTGGTGTAAAGCTTCTTGGATCCCAGTATAAATCAAACTGCCTGCAGATCGGAGCTCGCTCTGGAGAATGTGCAGAATAAACAAGGTATTTTTCCCAAGACTCCCACAGCACTACAGTCATCATCAATCAAACACACACATAGCTACATATAACAGAAAGGTCTGCAGTGCAGCACGTTTATGCAGTCCAAAGAGCTTCAGTGGTGAAAAACACGCAAATCCAACAACATGATCGAGACTGATTTGTGTTTAGCTCATTATTCCAAAGCCTGGGGTCTCTGATTATGAGACCAAAAGCACAGTGTGGTTGTTTAAGTTCCATGAATTGTCTTTGTAGTCTCATATACAACAAAAGCAGAGCCAAATTCATCAAAAGTTCAGAAATATCTGAAGCAAAGCAAAATTGAGGCAAGATCAACAGCATGGGTGTATATGAAAGAGGCTGTTGCTTGTTCTCTCACAGACATTAGCTGACATGTACACAGTCAGCACCCACAGAAAGAAACAAACACACCCTACCCACACTTTCGATTAAAACTAAACCCATACAACACTTCATGTGATAAATTCACTGCTATACAATAGCTAACATCACAGAATCTTCTATTTTTGTTTTACTGACCTACAATCTACAGGAAAAGTTATTCTAGTTTAATATTTCCTGTTTGCATGACTTTTTCAGTCTGTGAAAAACAGCAGACATACCATCTCAAATTAACAGCAAAAATTTAGATAAGAACCTTACATTTGGATGGGAATAATTTTCAGAAATGTGTTATAGATTCACAACTTCAATAATGATCTCTTCACTGCATAATGATTCCCAAGTAGAGGTCAATTGTAAGGCACTCATTAGTGCAATTGTTTTTCACCCATGTTATCTTCGCATTTCTGCAATACAGAGATAGAATGCTTATGCAAATCAGTTTTTATGTGCCAACAATATTTTTGTTTTCATTCTCTTTAAACTTTGCACTTCTGCAATTCTGAATACTTATGCAAATCAGATTTTCTCTTTCTGCTAAGAATATTTTCTTAAATAAAACAATGGCATATTACAATTATTTTGAGGACTTGAATATTTATGCAGTATGCACTTTTCCTGTATTGAGTGAAAACAGAATGTTTGAAGAGGTGTGCCATTATTTTCCTATGCAGTTACAATTTTTTTAAGCCTGTTTTGGTGTACTATTTTTGTGTTGAAACAGGTTATGAGAAGAAGGGGTAGATCAGCTCTAATAAAATACAAAATAATACAAATAATACTCATTAATACTCTTTAAATTTTCCTAAATAATATTTGAATCAGCAATCAATCTAATATTACTACTTATTGTTTAGGTAGTAATGTTGTTTTGAAACAACACCAGTGTTTATGGTAACTGTAAACTGTAAAATGACCATAGAATAATGATTAAAAAAACTTTACAGTTCAAGAAATGCAGTTTTAACAAAAGCATTGCTTTAGAAAATCATAAACCTCACATTTCAGCCTTTAAACCATTTTTTAAGAAAAGAGACAAGGGAAAAGACAAAATTATAATATATTATGTATTTCATTTTTCAAACGGAAGAAGGGCAAAACGAAGATGCTAATTCACTCTCTGACAGTAGAGTGAATTTTCCCCCAAAACACATACAAATAAAAACCTCCATGGAATTTTAAAGTATTGTATAAATGGCCTATTTCAATATCAGAATGATGAATTTGTAGGTATACATGGGCCAGTAAGAAATTACCCTAGAAGCTAGAAACCACCCAGAACACCCTAGCAACCACATAGCAACAACCACATCGCCCTAGCATTGTTGCTGAGAGTTCTACAAAGGCAATTACTACTCACATATCCTTCAGAAAATGAAAAAAATTGAATTTGCAAGCTAAAAGTCACTCATCCTCGCTGAGGTCTTCCTTTTGAAAACCACACTTTTTTAAACAAATAGGTTGAAGAGACTCTCCTTGAAGTTGACACTTTTAACTTGATTAATCCACTGTCTGCTTTAGTCATTCTTATGCTGCTAACTGGGACAAGATCATTAGCTGAAGGACAAGGACAGTGTGTGCTGGTCAGCCTTCCCCCATCAGCAATGAGCTTGCATACATAAAGAGCAATATAGCATGAAACACAGGATTCACAAGAGCACTGAACTTCCTCACCCTCAGTGAATTAGATGACTCCTACTTGTTCTTTTCAATGCACAGCTTGAACAGCTAGTGACAAACACGCTATGTCTGTGTGAGTGTGTGTGTGAGTGTGAGTGTGAGTGTGAGTGTGCGTGTGTGTGTGTGTGTGTGTGTGTGTGTGTGTGTGTGTGTGTGTGTGTATCAATAGTGCTCCATTCAAGAAAATTCAGCAAATCAAATTTTCCGTGTACACATTTTTTAATGCATGTGAAACTGGAAAACATTCTAGCTGTGTTAGGGGAAGAGGTATGACAGCATGGTCTACCCAGCAGGCATATATAGTTTCTTTAATGAACCTCCAATTATGGCAGAATAAGTCACATGATTCTCAGCTTTGAAGTCTGCATAAGTTAAAGCAGTTACAGCATGTTCATGAAGAGACCAGGTACCTCACATGTATCAGGGAATATAGTAATGACTAACTGCCATATATGGCTGTATAATTAATGAAATTTTCAGCCTATAATGAGCCTAAAGCTTTTAGTGGTTCGCCAGTGATCATTTGGATAAGACAAGTGATAAGAACCAATGGATTTCTTGTCCTTTGAAGGAGAATTTAAATGTTGAATTGGACACAAAAGGCCTGCAGTGCCAAAGCTCATTCATTAGACCAGCTGACTCAAGAACAATGACCTGATTTAGATATTTAGAGAAAGCCTCCAGTGAAACCAGAAATATGACAAGACGTTAGTATTATATAACTTACATTTTAAGCACAATATTACTGGTTACTATATCTGTTTTTGCTCAGCCAAATCAAATAGAGCCAAACAAAGCGCCTCCGAACAACACAGTTTCTGGATGAATAGGCATTTATAAATTAATTAGTTGAATGAATGATTCAATGACTTACTCATAAAGACCAAGGCTGCATTCAAAAGCGTACACTATAGGGCCTTTCGCACCGCTTTAGCTCCAGAACTAAATGTACAGTACTAAAGTACTGGGACGATTTTGCGCAAACTATTTCCCAGTACTATTTAAAGGGTTGCATTTGCACCGACAGTGTGTACTAAGAAGTGATGTAAGCCGGTCGACAGCGACGTCATTTGTGTGCGGCGTTCAACAATGGAAACAAAGAAGAACAACGTTAACAACAGGAGGATGGAGGACGCTGTGATTGGAGCTGTGTTTTTGTTGTGTCTCGCGGGTTTCACAATAATGGACATGGAAAGTCGACGTATACGTAAAGCGATTGAAAGAACGGAAAGGAGGACTAAGAATCGTCAACGACAACTGGCAGTGCTACATTTGCTACAAGTGCCTGCACTTCAGCGTCCGTCCATCTATCGCTGTTCTCCATACTTGCAAAATAAGTTGACACGATGTTTACAGTATGGTTTACACGGCATTTTAAATCATGGCGGGTGAGGGCGTTTTCGTACGCGTTTGGCCAATCAATGTCTACTTACGTCACGATTAGTACCAGTTGTGCCGGTTAGACCCTGCTCCGGAGTAGGAGCTAATTTGGTTCTCGAAAAAGGCAGTCCGGTACTAAAATCGCACCCAGTTCCGGCGGTGTGAAAACGCCAAAAAGTGGGTAGTTCCACAATTAGTTCTGGTACTATGAAAAGGTTCCCGCGGTGCGAAAGGCCCTTATATGAGTAAGTACGTCCTTTAAATAAGTACTTCATGACTGTATGTTCTATATAGTATGACTGTAATTCAGCGGTAGTTGTGTTGCTTCACTGCCATTCACAGATACTCTGTATACACACTTCAGAATCTCGCCAGAAGTAGTGGATCATCTGGGTACTTTTGCCTACTCTATTCACTTACTGTTTTTCTGCCTACTATGTAGTAGGAATGTATGCATAATTGAATGCACCCCATCACCTGTTTCATCCCAGAACACAGCAGCGTTTTTAAACAAATCGGTTGAACGAATGAATCAATGACTCACTCATAAAGACAGTCCCTTGATTAGTTCCTGAATAAATCAGCATTTTTTAACGAACTGGCTGGTTGAATAAACGATTCAATGACTCACTCATAAAGACTTGTTTAATTCCTTAATGAATCAGCGTTTTTTAACAAATTGTTTAAATGATTGACTCAAGTGACTTTCTCATAAACACAATCACATGTCAATTACTGTCACTTACTGGCATATCGAAGTAATATTCAGAAATAGTCACTGTAATCCCCGCCAATTATACACAGACTGGCAATCTGTCTGGAACATGCAAACACAAACAAGTAGAGCAATATAAATGTGAATAGTCCCAGTGCTGTTGGACTGATTCAAAATTGTTGTATAACTATAATAATTACCGTTCAAGTGAACTACATTTACAATCGTACTGCTTATTGAACATCTGATGTGAGATTGTGTGTAAAATAAGCTTTCTAAAATGTTTTGTAGTGGGAAATGGAGTTCATTACAGAGATCATTGTTGAGATGCAGGTGCAGGTTTCAGATGAATAAAGCCACTTCATCTTTGTCAGTAGGTCAATGAATGCTGCATTCACTGAGGAGAGAAACCCAGTGGACTTGGGAAATGGTCAGTGCTGGTCAAGTGAAGAAAATTAAAGAGGAAATCTATAGAAAATTGTCAACCTGCAACTTCTTGTATGAGTTATAAGCTATTCGATATAATAAATTTACTACACAAATGCTGAATGAGGTTGCTACAAAACCTAATAACTTTACAGACATACTAACTGAGAAAAATAATTTTTTGTTAGATAGAAAGTTTAAATGCTTCTGTGATATATACTGTATACTTGTATCTGCTGCTGTGTTGAAGTTATCAAGCCCAGATGGAGAAGATCACTAGCTCAGCAAGATCGATAAGACATTGATTGGTTGAAATCCTTCTCCTTTGTCTTCACAGCCTCTTTCAACAGTGTGGATTCCTCATCCCACAGTGAGTGTGATCACATCAACACTAGTTCATTAGTACAATAGGGATTTCCCATGGCACTGGACTCTCCCTTTTTATTCAATTAAACCTTAAGTCACTAGTACTGTGTAACTGGTTATTTAGGTAACACTTTCTTAGCATTTCTCGAAATTATTAAATCTGCCAAGTGACGTACTTAGAAAACAATTTTGCGTTCTTACACATGTTACCCTTTAAGGATAACATCATATTTTTGGTCTTGAAAGAGCAGTTGCACAATCATTTGCTTGGTAAATCAAAAACATCCCACACTGCATAAGAATCTAATATAAGCTGGGCAATGAATGTCCAAAAGTTAATGAATTTCCATTTAGGGAATGTTCCCAGGAACCTTGACCCAAAACAGCAAATAAACTGGAAGAAAACATTTTCCACAATGACAAAGGATCTCTGTCCTCATCAGCTGGCTAAAAATACAGCATTGACTACCAGCACAGGAATAGAAAACAAACATTTCACCGTTTGCGACTGTCACTTTTGGCGACACGAACAACAGCAATTGATTGTGATGCAACACAATTTCAATGGTATGCAAATTAGCTATGTGGGAATGCAGTGATTTGCCAACTGATACAGCAACCAATCAAAAAATGGCTTCCAGCAACCAACAGTATGAACTTGTCAACTTGAAGCTATTTAATCGCTGTCTGTGTCAATGGGTCCTAGTGATTTAGTGTAGATCAGTTTGTTTCCTACAAACATTTGCGGTCAAGCTGATCTGACCTATAGGTATAGGAGTGAGGTTTGCGTTAGTGCTGAATTGTTATGTGAAGGGAGAAACACATATGGACAGTTGGACCACAAACACTATGTTCAGCATGTCAACGCAAAGTAAGTCCACAAAAGTCCACAAGCCCTACAGGGCAAATATCTTCTCCCCTCCTTCACACAAACTCAGGAACGTGACGTTCAAACAGGAGAAACACACATGGACAGTTGGACCACAAACACTGTGTTCGGCATGTCAACGCAAAATAATCAAAAGTCCACAAGTCCTACAGGGCAAATATCTTCTCCCCTTCTTCTCACCTCTTTCCAAACATCACACAAACTCAAGAACGTGAAGTTCAAACAGTCCACTCCCCCACATTTGAGCTCTGAAGTTCATGTCTTACATCTTACCTCATGTTGGAAACAGGACAAATGTATTTTTGCCAAGAAGATAAATATGGAACCACAAAGCAAAAGTTTGACTTCAAACATGTAGGGACTTCAGAATATTTGTATGATGGCTTGGCATCTACAGTCTAAGCTAAATTGGTGGGGGGTGGGATAGGTGGACAGCCCTTTGCTTCTAGACGGGTGTCTGGTGTGTCCACTTAACACCAGTTCCTGTCAGAGCAAACACGGAGAGCAGCAGCCTTCTGCAGATGGAGCACAGCTTGGACTAGCGTTTGTCTAATGAGTGATCACTCACAGGCCTGTCAAATATGCCATCTGGAGGAGGACCTCTGGTCTGCCGTGAAATATGGAGTTTGTTGACACTCCATGTTGAATCAGTCCTTTAGTGCATATGTTTGGTGATGACAGTCATAAACATAAATGTAGACAGATGTCAGTGATATAGTTATTAGAAAATACATGGGAATTTAGTCTTGGTATGTTTTATGGTTTGGAGTATAGTGGTGTACAATTACTCAATTGGAAAGATGCATTCCTTCAAGCAACATTACATTTCTGAAGAATTTGTGCCACAATAAAGATATTAACTCAAATCATGTGCTTCTCCAGTGACAAAGAGCTCACAGAACAGACTGTTCATTTTTCTAACAGACTTATGTTGAAAGATGTCCTAAAATAGGGAAAAGCTCCCAGAATCTCCAGGGTACACAAAAAGGGTAAAAATGTCTTGTTAATTGACTGATCCACATCTAAGCAATGTGGGGTAAGATGTTGTCTTCACATTTAATGTTCCTCTTGATCATATGTGTCACTAAATCACACACTCACACAAACACACATGTTGGGTTTCCATGTTTTATGGGGACATTCCATTATTATAAGTGAACACCAGCCAATGAGATTGCCGTTTGTTGCGTATTAGTTCCGCCTACTGCCGGAGAAACCAGCAGTATCTTATGGTTGTTCTTAAAAGCTCAAGAATTCCAAATGAACTCTGTAATTTTGACAGGAAAATACAACAAAGAATATCATTTACATGTAGCGCGTCAGCTCCATACAATGTGACTCTCTCGCTCTCTCTCTCTCTCTCTCTCTTTCTTTGCGTGTGTGTGAGAAACAGTGCTCCCAGCACACAACAGCAAGTCGTGCGCCTTCACACTAGAGTTTACGGTACGTCAAATACAGGTACACTGCGCATCCATCGAGATTAATTGAAAAATAGCACAGATCGCTTGACGGAGAGCGAAACTCTGAAACGCTCAGTCAGAGTGTTCGGCGAGTGTAAATATATCTAGGCTAAACTTATACTTAGCTTCCAACTCACACACTGGCGAGTAAAATCTAAGAATTTATTATCCAATGCCTAATGTGAGACATCATTTAGTCGCACAGAGTGAAGATTTAGTCGCATATGCGAGTGATTTACTCACAATGTAGAGGGTTGAGATAGATGGCATGGATATGATTATTATGGAGAGTTACCATCTGTAATAAAGTGCCATCAGTTTAACTTTAGGAACTGTCTGCGGCATCTACAAATGACAGCTTCCACAGTAAATACAGGATGGCTGATTTTCATTTCCATCTTTGCAGATGCTTTCTTTGCCAAAGCAGCCTAAAAGACACAAAGGCCAAAAATAAAAGTCAAACCACAAATCTTCATCAACATAGAATATTGCTTATTTGGCATTTGAAGGTTGGCTTTCAAGGGTGAACAGAGCATCTCTGTCAGTGGGACCTTTAACTTTGAGCACCACGTATGTGTATTGCTGCTGGTATGTGTGTGGAATTTTAATGCACTGAGTTTTAATGCAAATCAGTTCCCCACAAAGACCGGCTCCCAGCCATGACAGAGAAATAATAGATGCCGCTTCAGTATAAGACAATCACCTCCCTGCTGTTGACAGTGTCACAATGGCTTTGTGCACCAACAGCCCTCCACCAGCCAAACAACGCTGTCAACATGATGATTTCACTGCATTTCCACTCAGTTCATTTTTGTGTAGCATTTCCTTTTTAATGAAGCTATCTGCTGGATATGGTGCATGAAAAGTGCACTGTGAGGAAGAGGCAAAAATGACTTGCAGGGACTGGATTAATGTCGTATTGATAGATTAATTTACAAACCAATTAATATGTATAGCAAACTCGCTTCCCTGAACTGATCAAATGCCATCTACACAGATAAAATGCAAAGTACTACTGATAGTGATTATCATAGCTGTGAAGAGAAAGACATTCCTAAGCACAAAGAGATGATGTATGTAATGCACAATACAAGAAATGTCAAATATTTTCCATACAATGTGACAATGTCTGTCACACTAAAAATGATGACATAAAAACACTATAAAAGTGGCTCATATGAGGCTTCTGAAGTCATATGTTATCAAGCTGTTATTCACAGAAAATGTTCCCTTCTGCCAAAGCTCTGAAATCTTATCTGAATTTGCATTCAGATTTAAAAAAAAAGCACTTTTGACCTTCTTGACACCAAATACCATTGTAGCCAAACGTGACAACCAAGTTTGAATATACAGCACGGAAAATGAAATCTGCTGCAGAGAACTGGAAATATTTTCAGTGAATAATAAGCTAAATTTGAGTTCACACAGAGCCATAGAATGATTTCAGAAGACTTTGAATCCATTGCACAAGTTATATGGACAATATTTATGGTTCTTTTTGAATGGCAAAGAGCAGTGTAAAGATTCTTCAAAACCTAACCTTTTGTGTTAATGTGCAGTCACATTTACCATTATTCAATGGATTTTTGAGGGCAAAATCCAGTAATTTCATTAGGAATTTTTCATTAGGGTGAAAGATTTCACTATGCAGATTTCGAAACAGGTTCAAGTTGCTTACATGGATTTTAGCCACTGACCAACAGAAAGCTGCTTGGTTTGAAAGTACTTGGTTTGTACATTACTACACAACTGACAATAGACAAAACTGCATATGAAATTCTACAGAAATGTATGTGTTATTGTGATTGTACTTAGGAAGTGAAAATAATGCTAGATACTGTTTGCAGTAAGTATGATTAGCAAATAGTAACATTTTATTTACACTAAGTTCAAATGTTATTACATGCTCTTCAAACAAAGTAAACATAAGTAACATTCTCTGTAAATTTAAAATATCTATAGTGTGTGGAGTAAGTGAAAATAACCTTCGCAAACAAAGTTGGCTAGTTGAAATTAGTGTAAATAGTTCAAAAAGAATGAGGGTCATTTTCAGTTGAACTGTCCCTTTAAGAACACACAGATGCTCTGTTTATGTTAATAAGCAAAAGCACCTACCATGAGTTCTTTGATGTAGTTCAGGATTCAGGTCAAAAGATGCTGTGCCTCTGCTCTATCTTTCCGTCTGTTCTTATTAGCTGTGAAAAGAAACATAACCAGAGGTCACAGCACATATTTAATCACGCCAAACAAACAGCAAAGCAAATCCATATCCATAAAAGCACAATAAAACATGCAAGATGGAGGAAAAACAGCACTCCTCCACACTGAAAACTCAGGGGCAGGTAGTAAGTACGAATCTTGGAGTGCGACAAAATTGAGGATTCATTATTGATGACATTCCCTGTGGTGCACTACTCTGAAACAGCATATGCGTGAATTTTTCACTTTGCAGCTTGAGTAAAGAAATGAACTGGGACAGAATGAGCATCACACTAGCTTTAATCAATCTAAACCCACGACTGAAGCGGGTGAAATATTAATGGCTGGCATTACTTATCAGATCCGTTGCTTGGTTAATTGCTCTTTATTGTCCGACGCCAAACTGATTGCATTTTGCCTGTTATGCTCGGTGCTACTAATCTTGATTAGTGTAGGAGGTCATGAATAATTTATTAGAAACAGCATTCCTGGCTAATTACCTGTAGCCGATTTTCATTGTCGGAGAGGATCACCAACCGTGTGCAGCTAACAACCCTAAATGCTTTAACTTTCAGCTATTCATATTGTTTTGCCTCAAGTGTCTCCCAGTTCAATACACTACTAGCCAATTAAAATTGAGATGTTCCTGGCACACTCTTAAAAATAAAGGGTCTTTACTTTTCTTCGGTGTTTCCATGAAGAACGTCTCAGGTTACTTATGTAAACATGGTTCCCTGAGTAGGGAACGAGACACTGCGTCCTCTAGGGGTCGCTATGGGGAACGCCTCGTCGTGACCCGTGTCTGAAGCATACATTGAAAAAACACCAACTTGTTGGCCGGCGACAGCCATGACGTCACTACCGGTGTGACTATAGTATAAATAGGCGCCGGGAGCACACATCATTCACTTCTTCGTCTGAAGCTTGCGTCCGCAGCATGGCAAGAAACCTAGAGGCAAGTCCTACAGGGCAAATATCTTCTCCCCTTCTTCTCACCTCTTTCCAAACATCACACAAACTCAAGAACGTGAAGTTCAAACAGTCCACTCCCCCACATTTGAGCTCTGAAGTTCATGTCTTACATCTTACCTCATGTTGGAAACAGGACAAATGTATTTTTGCCAAGAAGATAAATATGGAACCACAAAGCAAAAGTTTGACTTCAAACATGTAGGGACTTCAGAATATTTGTATGATGGCTTGGCATCTACAGTCTAAGCTAAATTGGTGGGGGGTGGGATAGGTGGACAGCCCTTTGCTTCTAGACGGGTGTCTGGTGTGTCCACTTAACACCAGTTCCTGTCAGAGCAAACACGGAGAGCAGCAGCCTTCTGCAGATGGAGCACAGCTTGGACTAGCGTTTGTCTAATGAGTGATCACTCACAGGCCTGTCAAATATGCCATCTGGAGGAGGACCTCTGGTCTGCCGTGAAATATGGAGTTTGTTGACACTCCATGTTGAATCAGTCCTTTAGTGCATATGTTTGGTGATGACAGTCATAAACATAAATGTAGACAGATGTCAGTGATATAGTTATTAGAAAATACATGGGAATTTAGTCTTGGTATGTTTTATGGTTTGGAGTATAGTGGTGTACAATTACTCAATTGGAAAGATGCATTCCTTCAAGCAACATTACATTTCTGAAGAATTTGTGCCACAATAAAGATATTAACTCAAATCATGTGCTTCTCCAGTGACAAAGAGCTCACAGAACAGACTGTTCATTTTTCTAACAGACTTATGTTGAAAGATGTCCTAAAATAGGGAAAAGCTCCCAGAATCTCCAGGGTACACAAAAAGGGTAAAAATGTCTTGTTAATTGACTGATCCACATCTAAGCAATGTGGGGTAAGATGTTGTCTTCACATTTAATGTTCCTCTTGATCATATGTGTCACTAAATCACACACTCACACAAACACACATGTTGGGTTTCCATGTTTTATGGGGACATTCCATTATTATAAGTGAACACCAGCCAATGAGATTGCCGTTTGTTGCGTATTAGTTCCGCCTACTGCCGGAGAAACCAGCAGTATCTTATGGTTGTTCTTAAAAGCTCAAGAATTCCAAATGAACTCTGTAATTTTGACAGGAAAATACAACAAAGAATATCATTTACATGTAGCGCGTCAGCTCCATACAATGTGACTCTCTCGCTCTCTCTCTCTCTCTCTCTCTTTCTTTGCGTGTGTGTGAGAAACAGTGCTCCCAGCACACAACAGCAAGTCGTGCGCCTTCACACTAGAGTTTACGGTACGTCAAATACAGGTACACTGCGCATCCATCGAGATTAATTGAAAAATAGCACAGATCGCTTGACGGAGAGCGAAACTCTGAAACGCTCAGTCAGAGTGTTCGGCGAGTGTAAATATATCTAGGCTAAACTTATACTTAGCTTCCAACTCACACACTGGCGAGTAAAATCTAAGAATTTATTATCCAATGCCTAATGTGAGACATCATTTAGTCGCACAGAGTGAATCTGCAGATGGAGCACAGCTTGGACTAGCGTTTGTCTAATGAGTGATCACTCACAGGCCTGTCAAATATGCCATCTGGAGGAGGACCTCTGGTCTGCCGTGAAATATGGAGTTTGTTGACACTCCATGTTGAATCAGTCCTTTAGTGCATATGTTTGGTGATGACAGTCATAAACATAAATGTAGACAGATGTCAGTGATATAGTTATTAGAAAATACATGGGAATTTAGTCTTGGTATGTTTTATGGTTTGGAGTATAGTGGTGTACAATTACTCAATTGGAAAGATGCATTCCTTCAAGCAACATTACATTTCTGAAGAATTTGTGCCACAATAAAGATATTAACTCAAATCATGTGCTTCTCCAGTGACAAAGAGCTCACAGAACAGACTGTTCATTTTTCTAACAGACTTATGTTGAAAGATGTCCTAAAATAGGGAAAAGCTCCCAGAATCTCCAGGGTACACAAAAAGGGTAAAAATGTCTTGTTAATTGACTGATCCACATCTAAGCAATGTGGGGTAAGATGTTGTCTTCACATTTAATGTTCCTCTTGATCATATGTGTCACTAAATCACACACTCACACAAACACACATGTTGGGTTTCCATGTTTTATGGGGACATTCCATTATTATAAGTGAACACCAGCCAATGAGATTGCCGTTTGTTGCGTATTAGTTCCGCCTACTGCCGGAGAAACCAGCAGTATCTTATGGTTGTTCTTAAAAGCTCAAGAATTCCAAATGAACTCTGTAATTTTGACAGGAAAATACAACAAAGAATATCATTTACATGTAGCGCGTCAGCTCCATACAATGTGACTCTCTCGCTCTCTCTCTCTCTCTCTCTCTTTCTTTGCGTGTGTGTGAGAAACAGTGCTCCCAGCACACAACAGCAAGTCGTGCGCCTTCACACTAGAGTTTACGGTACGTCAAATACAGGTACACTGCGCATCCATCGAGATTAATTGAAAAATAGCACAGATCGCTTGACGGAGAGCGAAATTCTGAAACGCTCAGTCAGAGTGTTCGGCGAGTGTAAATATATCTAGGCTAAACTTATACTTAGCTTCCAACTCACACACTGGCGAGTAAAATCTAAGAATTTATTATCCAATGCCTAATGTGAGACATCATTTAGTCGCACAGAGTGAAGATTTAGTCGCATATGCGAGTGATTTACTCACAATGTAGAGGGTTGAGATAGATGGCATGGATATGATTATTATGGAGAGTTACCATCTGTAATAAAGTGCCATCAGTTTAACTTTAGGAACTGTCTGCGGCATCTACAAATGACAGCTTCCACAGTAAATACAGGATGGCTGATTTTCATTTCCATCTTTGCAGATGCTTTCTTTGCCAAAGCAGCCTAAAAGACACAAAGGCCAAAAATAAAAGTCAAACCACAAATCTTCATCAACATAGAATATTGCTTATTTGGCATTTGAAGGTTGGCTTTCAAGGGTGAACAGAGCATCTCTGTCAGTGGTACCTTTAACTTTGAGCACCACGTATGTGTATTGCTGCTGGTATGTGTGTGGAATTTTAATGCACTGAGTTTTAATGCAAATCAGTTCCCCACAAAGACCGGCTCCCAGCCATGACAGAGAAATAATAGATGCCGCTTCAGTATAAGACAATCACCTCCCTGCTGTTGACAGTGTCACAATGGCTTTGTGCACCAACAGCCCTCCACCAGCCAAACAACGCTGTCAACATGATGATTTCACTGCATTTCCACTCAGTTCATTTTTGTGTAGCATTTCCTTTTTAATGAAGCTATCTGCTGGATATGGTGCATGAAAAGTGCACTGTGAGGAAGAGGCAAAAATGACTTGCAGGGACTGGATTAATGTCGTATTGATAGATTAATTTACAAACCAATTAATATGTATAGCAAACTCGCTTCCCTGAACTGATCAAATGCCATCTACACAGATAAAATGCAAAGTACTACTGATAGTGATTATCATAGCTGTGAAGAGAAAGACATTCCTAAGCACAAAGAGATGATGTATGTAATGCACAATACAAGAAATGTCAAATATTTTCCATACAATGTGACAATGTCTGTCACACTAAAAATGATGACATAAAAACACTATAAAAGTGGCTCATATGAGGCTTCTGAAGTCATATGTTATCAAGCTGTTATTCACAGAAAATGTTCCCTTCTGCCAAAGCTCTGAAATCTTATCTGAATTTGCATTCAGATTTAAAAAAAAAGCACTTTTGACCTTCTTGACACCAAATACCATTGTAGCCAAACGTGACAACCAAGTTTGAATATACAGCACGGAAAATGAAATCTGCTGCAGAGAACTGGAAATATTTTCAGTGAATAATAAGCTAAATTTGAGTTCACACAGAGCCATAGAATGATTTCAGAAGACTTTGAATCCATTGCACAAGTTATATGGACAATATTTATGGTTCTTTTTGAATGGCAAAGAGCAGTGTAAAGATTCTTCAAAACCTAACCTTTTGTGTTAATGTGCAGTCACATTTACCATTATTCAATGGATTTTTGAGGGCAAAATCCAGTAATTTCATTAGGAATTTTTCATTAGGGTGAAAGATTTCACTATGCAGATTTCGAAACAGGTTCAAGTTGCTTACATGGATTTTAGCCACTGACCAACAGAAAGCTGCTTGGTTTGAAAGTACTTGGTTTGTACATTACTACACAACTGACAATAGACAAAACTGCATATGAAATTCTACAGAAATGTATGTGTTATTGTGATTGTACTTAGGAAGTGAAAATAATGCTAGATACTGTTTGCAGTAAGTATGATTAGCAAATAGTAACATTTTATTTACACTAAGTTCAAATGTTATTACATGCTCTTCAAACAAAGTAAACATAAGTAACATTCTCTGTAAATTTAAAATATCTATAGTGTGTGGAGTAAGTGAAAATAACCTTCGCAAACAAAGTTGGCTAGTTGAAATTAGTGTAAATAGTTCAAAAAGAATGAGGGTCATTTTCAGTTGAACTGTCCCTTTAAGAACACACAGATGCTCTGTTTATGTTAATAAGCAAAAGCACCTACCATGAGTTCTTTGATGTAGTTCAGGATTCAGGTCAAAAGATGCTGTGCCTCTGCTCTATCTTTCCGTCTGTTCTTATTAGCTGTGAAAAGAAACATAACCAGAGGTCACAGCACATATTTAATCACGCCAAACAAACAGCAAAGCAAATCCATATCCATAAAAGCACAATAAAACATGCAAGATGGAGGAAAAACAGCACTCCTCCACACTGAAAACTCAGGGGCAGGTAGTAAGTACGAATCTTGGAGTGCGACAAAATTGAGGATTCATTATTGATGACATTCCCTGTGGTGCACTACTCTGAAACAGCATATGCGTGAATTTTTCACTTTGCAGCTTGAGTAAAGAAATGAACTGGGACAGAATGAGCATCACACTAGCTTTAATCAATCTAAACCCACGACTGAAGCGGGTGAAATATTAATGGCTGGCATTACTTATCAGATCCGTTGCTTGGTTAATTGCTCTTTATTGTCCGACGCCAAACTGATTGCATTTTGCCTGTTATGCTCGGTGCTACTAATCTTGATTAGTGTAGGAGGTCATGAATAATTTATTAGAAACAGCATTCCTGGCTAATTACCTGTAGCCGATTTTCATTGTCGGAGAGGATCACCAACCGTGTGCAGCTAACAACCCTAAATGCTTTAACTTTCAGCTATTCATATTGTTTTGCCTCAAGTGTCTCCCAGTTCAATACACTACTAGCCAATTAAAATTGAGATGTTCCTGGCACACTCTTAAAAATAAAGGGTCTTTACTTTTCTTCGGTGTTTCCATGAAGGGCGACCCAGATACGGTAGACCAGTCAGGGTAGCATGAAAGTGTATCCCCAGCCCGGACGTCCAAGAAATTTTTGCAGTTGGCATAACTCGTATACTGGAATCGATGGATGCGTGAGGAAAAAACGGCCTCTTCCATTCCGGCGCCTATTTATACTATAGTCGCACCGGTAGTGACGTCATGGCTGTCGCCGGCCAACGAGTTGGTGTTTTTTCAATGTATGCTTCAGACACGGGTCACGACGAGGCGTTCCCCATAGCGACCCCTGGAGGACGCAGTTCAAAGTTCCCATGAAAGGGAACCTTTAACATCCATGGAACCGTTCCATTGCACAAAATTGTTTTTTATAGTAGAAAATGGCTCTTTAGAATATTCTTTACACTTAGAAAAAAATGGTTCTTTTAAAAACTGTACATTGAAAGGTTCTTTGGGGAACCCCAAATTGTTCTTCTATGGCATCGCTGTGAAAACCCCTTTTGAAACCGTTATTTTTAAGAGTGTGGCCACAAAAGCATTATTCATGATAGCACTGCAAGCTTTGTGAAAACTGCAGCAGATTTTTGTGGGGAGAATGATAACATAAAAGAGGTATAATAAAATCCAGTATGCTCATGTTTTAACAAGTAAACACAATGAACCCATTTCTTGAGAAGTGTTTTGGAGACAAATTCTGTGTTTCAACTTTGACCTGGCAGACCAAAATTCCCCTGTTCTCCAAACACGCTACACTCCCTACAAAAATCCATGTACAGAATATCATTATTTTATACAACAGTTGTTTCTATAGTGACACACAAGAGGAGAAAGTAAAGCTGCAAAAGAGTACAACGGTCCATTTCCAGGAAATTTAAGGGTTTTCCAGTGAAATACAATAACCACAATCGTGATTCGTGAAGCAAGATTGCATTTACAAAGACAGCACAGCAATAAGAAAAAAATAAAAAGAAATTAGTACTTTTATTCTTTTATCTTTTGAACTTTGAACTATCAATAAAACGAACCTGTATCACAGTTTCCACAAACATTAAGTAGCAAAACTGTTGTCAACATTGATAACAGTAAGAAATGTATCTTCAGCACCAAATTGCCATATTTCTGAAGGACATGATCACTGGGACAATGGGTTAATGGCTCCTGAAAATTTGCCATCACAGGAATAAATGACATTTTAAAATACATTAATGTTGAAAAGATTTTACAATATTCAAATAAATGCATTCTCGCTGAGCACAAGATACAAAAACATCTAAAGAATCTGCACCAACCCCAAACATTCAAACAAATCAGACACTCAGCACTCTCAATCAAATGTTTATGTATTTTAATATTTTGTAATACACTTCTAATGCATCATCTTATATACTTATTATATCTTTTTTATTTTTTTAATCTATGGAAAAATTAATGGGAAAAAATACTCCAAAAACAATACATAAAAATTGCATCTACAGTACTCTTGAGGCTTCCTTTACTCAAACCTCTTTCACTCCCAAATCAATGGCATTCAATGGCATTTAAGATCGACCACAGTGTATACTGATTGGTCATTCCCTGGTAAATTGATTGTTTCTTCTGACCTTACAGTCTGAGGCGACAGTGTGCTCTTTAATTGTATTCTCTACACTCACAAACATTGTATCCTCCATCTAGAATCAACAAGGGGTTTGAACAAAAGATCTCAAAGGGCATCTGCATTATGTTTATCTGCCTCCATGCTAATGGTGACTTTTCAGTCTGCGGTACATTTGAACAATGCAGGGTGACTTAAAGTTCAATGCTAATAGATGATAATAGAGGGTGGGCAATAAAATATGTGCTTGTTGTTATTTGTCATTATACACTCTCACTGCCCTATACCTCTTCCCCTCTCTGTTTATGATCATGCTACGCTATTCACATATACGATGAGTGACACATCCTACAGGACATCTGTCCCGCTGGAAGGATGTGATGGCCAGGCTTGCCAACTGTCTAGTCATTCGAAGCATATGCCACTTTTTTATCTCATTCTTCCTCTAATAGATTACAGTTTTCTAATAAATTACAATATTATCAATATTACAATATTACTGGCATATTGTACTACCGTTCAAATGTTTGGGGTTGGTTAGATTTTTAATGTTTTGAAAGAAGTCTCACCAAGGCTGCATTTATTAAATTAATAATGCAGTAAAACAGTAATATTATGAAATATTATTTCAATTTAAAATAACTATTTTTTTTAAATAACACAGATTCTTCTCAGAAGCACCCATTGTACTTATAAAGAACCTTAAAAACACCTGGGGAGTCAATGACAAAAACTATTATAAGTGTTAATTGCTTATTGGTCAATGGAAAGCCGAAAGGGTCAAAAAACAAATTTTGATTATTTTGGCCAGGCTTGAGGCTGAGACTAAAGGGGTCTTTTTAGGTTTAGCTCCAGCAGTAATATTGAAAGATTGAATTCATAAACAATGACACACCGCAGATGTAATGTTTCAACATTAATGTATCATAACGATAACGTATCATATTGCAATATTTTTTCAAAGGATAGGCATTCGCAGATGTCTGGACTGAGCCCCAAATACTTCCTGACACTCGATATCGTCTCTGAATTATATTGATAAAACATCAGGTATGAACTCAGCACATATTTAAGCAACTTCTCTGCTTCAGACACTTGATCAATACATTTGATTGAAACGTGGCAGGATTTGCTTCGTCCAGGTTTCCTCTGACCTTGTGGCCGGTGTCTGACAGGGGTTTTAAGTGCAATCCCATGAGGAAAAGGAGGCTGTCAAAGCATTGAGAGAGTCATATGGTACAGCTCCTGGCACAACACTCTGTGCTGTGATAATGACCAGCTCTGTACACACTTACTTAGTGTTTTCTCTACGCAGTCTGTTCTTGTCTTTCATTATAACCTCCCTCTCCTTTTTCAGGCCCCAAGGCCGAATAGACCTCAGTCTCTGGGGAGAGACAAGGTTCAGGGCATCAAAACAAGCCTTTGAAGCCGAGCGATTAAACCTGTTAGAATGGGCCAAAAGGACTTAAAGGTGTGGGGGAGTCAGCTTCTCCAATTAGGCACAAGAAAGGTTGTTAACATGCAAGCCAAGCAGTCCATGAACCTCTGTTTTCTCTCAGAAAGGGTTATGCAAACAACATGCAGACAGGATAAATGACCTGATCTTGTCAATAATGAGCTAATGATCGACTACATTGATTCATTATGATGAAAGATGTTAGATGAATATAAATTAGTGCTGTCAAACTATTAATTGCGATTTATCGCATCCAAAATAAAAGTTTTTGTTTACATAATATATGCGAGTGTACTGCGTATATTTATTATGTATATATAAATACACATACATGCATGTAAATATTTAAGAAAAATATGCTTTGTTTATATATAGAAAATGTATATTTATATATAACAAATTATATACGAATATAAATATATATATATACATGTAAATATTTTTCAAATATATACATGTATGTTTGTGTTTTTATATATACATAATAAATTTACACAGTACACACGCATATATTATATAAACAAAAACTTTTATTTTGGATGCGATTAATCGCGATTAATCATTTGACAGCACTAATATAAATCTCTCATCTTATCAATAGATAGTAACTTAGTTTAAAATGGTTTAAAATAACCATAAAACAATTGTTGCACTGTTATAAATTGAGCTATACTACTCATTTGCCGCATTAATTGTTTTAATATCATGGCTGGATTAAAGATAAATCAAATATGGGGCAACCAGATTAGTAATTTCCCTATTTACACTATTTAGTCCCTTCTAGTATTTATTATGTATATATAAATACACATACATGCATGTAAATATTTAAGAAAAATATGCTTTGTTTATATATAGAAAATGTATATTTATATATAACAAATTATATACGAATATAAATATATATATATACATGTAAATATTTTTCAAATATATACATGTATGTTTGTGTTTTTATATATACATAATAAATTTACACAGTACACACGCATATATTATATAAACAAAAACTTTTATTTTGGATGCGATTAATCGCGATTAATCATTTGACAGCACTAATATAAATCTCTCATCTTATCAATAGATAGTAACTTAGTTTAAAATGGTTTAAAATAACCATAAAACAATTGTTGCACTGTTATAAATTGAGCTATACTACTCATTTGCCGCATTAATTATTTTAAAAATTAATATCATGGCTGGATTAAAGATAAATCAAATATGGGGCAACCAGATTAGTAATTTCTCTATTTACACTATTTAGTCCCTTCTAGATGTAAAAACTGTTGTGGGAAGCAACATTAAAAATAAATAAATAAATATTTTACAAAATCTGATTATTTGAGATCTGTTATTACAGCTATATGAGGAGAAGGATTTTGGCTTTCACAGTGGGCGGGGCACCTTACCATATATGGTGAAAAATTGTAAATGGTTGAGCATTGCATTATATGTAATTTTACTGTAAAATAATGTGGAATTTGGAAGTAAAAGTATGAACTGCCATATCATTTGCAGTGAAAGACTGTAAAAGGACATTTCCAGAAGTTCATATAAGACACATCACATATATGATTATACTTTAAATAATTTAAATAATATTTTTTTTGTTTTTTATTATTAGTAGAGTACATTAACATTTTGCTATTTAATGCTTATTGCATTATTTTAGTGTCATGTTTCTTACACTGATGGTGTGTTGTTTTTGTGTGTTTGACTCTATTTACAACTGTCTATATGTGCTAGAAAAAAAGGTACAAAAGCTGTCACTAGGGCAGTACCTTTGAAAGTACCCCTAAAGAGTGCATATTAGTACCTAAAGTGTACATATTAGTACCTAGATGGTACATTTTAGTATCTTTTGATAAAGTACCGCCCCAGTGAACATTTGTCCCTTTTTTTCTGAGAGTCTATTTGTTGTGTTTTATGAACAGGCCACTTATGATGAACTCTGATGAACTCTGTATTATTATGGTGGTTATCAGTAGAATTTAAGGTACAAAGTAAATTTGGTAATTCAAGTAGATAAGTATATTAACATTATATCACTTGTTGAAATATACGGTTATATATGCCATCCAGTAATACTGGAATACCATATTTTTAATGGTGAATTTCTACCAAATCTACAGTTTTTTTTCCCCTCGTAAATTTAACTGGATATTGTTAGCAACCTAAAAATTTCAATCACTGTCCTCCACATTTATTAATCTCTGCGTCAGACAAGCTTCTTAAGTATGTGCCTACATCTGTTTTCAATTTCAGGTCCTTGTTAAAAGACGTGCCAACCATCATAGCTGTTGTGGATGTTGTGTCTGTACTTTTATTCCACCTTTTTTCATTATAAGTCAAAACAATACATGTTCATAGTCAAAAGCAGCAGTGTGTGTATTTGGTAAGATGTAGTGCAGTCTTCATCCATCTCTTATTTTATCCTTATAAGGTGTACATTGTTTATTTAGTTGTGCTGACAAAACCTGTCGTAAAAATTCAAAGCACAATCTGTCGGACAGGAAGCACTTGGTTCCCCAAGTCTTTCTTAATTAAAACCCAAGGAAGAACTATTTAGTCCCTTACACAAACACAGGACTTTCCTCTAGCCAGTTCATATTCCCAAAGCAATTGGTTTGAAGAATGAGCAGATTTTGCTGTTTGGTCTCAGGAACAGCAGGGGATTTGGAGGACTAACCAAGCTGCATGCTGTGTCAACACCAAACATTCTCTGCTGTCAGTGTAATCCCATTCACCATGGGAAAACAGCATGGCACTTCACCACAACAGAATGAGAGTGGGGCATGGCCAAAACGGGGCAACAGGATCTCAAATGAAATCATGAGTTGAGGGTTCCCTTTGTAACTTGATTTGAAATGGACTGATTTTAGTTCAATTTAAAAGGTACAAGTGAACTTAGGCACAACAATTATAATGTACAGCATGAAAAAAATTGATATTCATGCTGAGTTCTGCTAAAGATTACATTTAATAGTGATTAACCTCCTTTTATGCTTTTTCAACATAAATTATAAGGTGGCTCCCATTTTTATTAAAAAAGTATTATCTATAGATACTGAAAAACTGGAAAACTGGAAATTACCTGGTAGTGGTATTAACATTTTTTTACTTTAAAAATCATAGATAATACTACGGCTGCCCCCAACTAAAGATTTTTCTAGTCACGTTTATATTAATTTAATTACATATATACTTAAACAGCCTATTCTGTGCTCAAGCGCACACATAAAGCTTGCCGCAAAGCAACTGCAAAATAAATATCTATGTATATATCTATGAATGTGTTGGAAAAAACAGTAAGGAGATATTTTAATTGTTTATTAATAAACTAGTGTTTTCGGAGTCATCTCTGCAGTACAGTGATGCACCTTCAGAGAGAAATGCACCTTTCATACGGATTACATAACCAGAGAGTATTTGTTTGATTTGAATGGGTTTGTTTAAAAGTAGACATTTCAAGCTTTCTACAGACATATTTCTCACGGCTGTGAGGCAAGTAGTCTATACACTGAGTTTCGGTTCGTTTTTGTGAAGCGCTTTAGTTTAGCCCTAGTTAATACAGTATTTTACAGTAAATATACATATAATGCAATGTTGAACTATTTAAAAATTTTCATTATATACAGATTTTTTTATGTTTTTGAAAGATGTCTATTATGCTCACTAAGGCTGCATTTAATTGATCAAAATACAGTAAAATGGTAACATTGAGAAATATTATCACAATTTAAAACTCTTTTCTATATATATTTTAATATGTAATTTATTCCTGTGATGGCAAAGCTCAATTTTCATTACTCCAGTATTTGGTATCACATGACCCTTCAGAAATCATTCTAATATCCTGATTCACTACTCAAATAACATTTCTTATTATTATCAATATTAAAAAGTTGTGCTGCTTAACATTTTTGTTTAAACTGTGATGTGTGTGTGTGTGTGTATGTATATATATATATATTAGGATAACTTCAAAACATGCGAATAATTTTAACTTCAAATTTTATTAGAAATAGTTATTTTAATAATATAAAAGTCTTGACACTTTTGATAAAATTCCTTGCTGAATAAAATTTTTTTTTTTTTTTTTTTAAACCTTACAAATCCCAAAATTAAAATAAGTATCTATCTATATCTATCTATCTGTTCATCTCAAAATATCCCAAAAATGACTCCAAAAAAATCCTCCTCTCAAGACACCTAATCAGTGGATTTCACGTGTATCAATATGAGATTTTGATACATGCATATAAAACCGCAGCATCTGTTAGACAGAGATTTGGAAGAGAAGCTGGATGCTATAATTGATCTAGACTGAGATTTGACATAGCTGGAGGCTTGACTGGTAATACTGCACTGCGCCGTTTTCTCAGGCCACTGGAGGAGCAAAGAGATCAGAAGTCATGCTGGGATATAAGCACATCAAGCCTTAGAACAGAATCATTTGCCTCATCAGGCAGAAGCTCAACAGTGGGATCTCCTCGTAAACGGCCACATTTTGTTTAACCCCTACACCTCTATGTGTTTTGCTAAAGCTCTGGCTGTGTCTGAAGGCTGAAAAAAAACATTGTTATCATTTCCATCTTTGTATCTGGTGTTTCAAAATAATTAAAGGGGTCATATGATGCGATTTCAAGCTTTCCTTTCTCTTTGGAGTGTTACAAGCTGTTCGTGCATAGATAATATCCCCTTCAGATTAAGACTCGTCCACGCCCTCCTAAAACACCTCGTGCAAACACGCCTCCACATGTCTACGCCACAATGTGGGAAGATTTGCATAAGACTGCCCAAATGTTCACGCAAAGAAAGAAGGCGTAACTTTTATTCAGTACGTTTTCATATTTAAAGAATTTGCCACTGACGATTCAAACGCGAGTTTTGAGCAGTGTAGAGTAGCACTTGTTTGTCGTTTCTCCGATCACAAACGCAGACATGGTTTTATGTTTACGCAGCGCGATACGCAACGCAACACGTAAAAAGACAGTATAAGTCATTATAATCAGTAATTATGTCCCCACTGGATGCAACAAATGCCTCGTTTATAATGGGTTTTAATGTTTTTGTCTCGTCGCTCCGGGACACGGCATCACAGAATGGTAAGGGGCGTAACATTTCCGGCCAATCACAATGCACTGGATAGCTGGCCAATCAGTGTACACCTCGCTTTTCAGAACGATGAGCTTTGTAAAAATTGACGCGTTTCAGAAAGGTGGGGCATAGAGGAACAACAATAACGCACATTATATGGAAAATAATGTGTTTTTTGAACCTTAAACCGCATAAACACATTGCCTAACACCAAATACACAACATAATGTTCTTTTTAGCAACGTCATATGACCCCTTTAAAACATTAAACTTAATTTTGCTTAATTTCACAGAAAAGGACATTCTTAGCAGTTCAAATCAAAGCCTTTGATACAAGATGATAAATTAAGGGCTAAATGGGATTCACTGGGGTCCTTCAGACATCAATAAGGCTTCTATTTTTCCTATAATATGTTCATAAAATGTTTCTGCTTTGCAATTTCCCATTACCCTCAGGAAGTAAAGAACAAGACAACATAGGGTAGATATCCTGCTTTTTACAGGATCTCAGGAGGAGACTATTTGGGAGCGGTAGGTGGCAAAACGACCAGACATTTTTCCACAGTAAGGTCTCGTAAAAAAATCTCAGTGCTTATAGAAACATTTCTCCCCCTGGCCATGGGAGCAGAAGCATAGAGACGTCAAGAGGGATAACGCTCAACACAAATACTCTCAGAAAATCAGATGTAATCTTCAGGTCCAAATGCAAATATCAGACATGAACACTCTGAGAGGTTTTAAGACTCTCAAAATGTGTTCAGTCTCATTCGCCTGGATAAACACTGCACAGTCCATAACCTTAAAGACCCCAGGTGGAATACATAGAAATTTCAGAAATAAAGGCAGTCTGTGTGTGTATATATCAGAGGAATACGAGAGGTCAATCCGGTCATTTCTGCTCTGGGATGTAAAACCTGAGGTTAACTGGTCACTACGCAACACCCTCTACAAGAACAAGCGCTTCAGCTCACCAGCTGTGGGAATGGCAGTATGAAAGATTACATCACAATGATTTATGGCACATGAGGAGGAGTCAGAGAAACTATGGAACATGAGATCATTTGGAGGGCATCCAAGAAGAGGTCTCAATAGGAACACAAGTCAATTGGTTTCCACCACAGAAGATGATGGAACAGCAGTGGGACAACAAATTAATGTGCTGAAAAAGTTAAGAGAACATCTCAGGCTCACACATGCCATAATTCAGGGCTTTTTTTAAGGAAATGGCATCTGTAAATGGGAAATAAGGAAGAAGTAAATCATTGACTGGAAAGGTCTTGGACCATTGTCAAATTAATGCGTCAAGAGGGATAACGCTCAACACAAATACTCTCAGAAAATCAGATGTAATCTTCAGGTCCAAATGCAAATATCAGACATGAACACTCTGAGAGGTTTTAAGACTCTCAAAATGTGTTCAGTCTCATTCGCCTGGATAAACACTGCACAGTCCATAACCTTAAAGACCCCAGGTGGAATACATAGAAATTTCAGAAATAAAGGCAGTCTGTGTGTGTATATATCAGAGGAATACGAGAGGTCAATCCGGTCATTTCTGCTCTGGGATGTAAAACCTGAGGTTAACTGGTCACTACGCAACACCCTCTACAAGAACAAGCGCTTCAGCTCACCAGCTGTGGGAATGGCAGTATGAAAGATTACATCACAATGATTTATGGCACATGAGGAGGAGTCAGAGAAACTATGGAACATGAGATCATTTGGAGGGCATCCAAGAAGAGGTCTCAATAGGAACACAAGTCAATTGGTTTCCACCACAGAAGATGATGGAACAGCAGTGGGACAACAAATTAATGTGCTGAAAAAGTTAAGAGAACATCTCAGGCTCACACATACTATATCACAACACACATGCCATAATTCAGGGCTTTTTTTAAGGAAATGGCATCTGTAAATGGGAAATAAGGAAGAAGTAAATCATTGACTGGAAGGGTCTTGGACCATTGTCAAATTAATGAAACTTTATATGGATAAAACAGGTCAAAAAAGCTGAAACAGGATTCCAGAGTTGTTTCTTGAAACCAACAGGATATATTACATAGTCAGTTAATTCATATTTTTTGTCTGTATTTTAATTTGCAAAATAACACATGAATTTCATATTTAAGTTCATTTCTGCTGAAGCATAACTCTGGGGGGTTCGCTGCTGCAAATGTTTATTAAATGAAAGGTAAAACATGCCGTTTACAACTGATCTTGTAGGCTGATGCTTGTTCCATATGTCTTCAATTGCCTCTGAAAGCCTCTAGCCAATTCTCGAAATTCAGTTTCTGCTCTCCAAAACAAGCGTAAACAGGGTCACACAGATTATCCGACTCATTTTGTCTCAGTTCAGATCTCTTTTTGGACTGCATTCTGCTGACTGACACTTCTCATGGACATCAATGATTTGCTTGGTAGGAAAAAGGCAGAAAAGAACAATAAATCTTTCTATCCTATTCACCAAATTTCACACAATTATACAAGTTGTATAAAAACTATGATTAATGCAAATCTCAAACCTTTTGGGACGTGCAAGAAACACAAGGAAAATTAACGGTATCAAAAGTGGTGCATGCAACTCATTCTACACAGAATATTTCAAATAAAAAATATTCAAATGAAAAACTTGCCCTCTGCTGTAGCTTCCAAATATGGCCTGCCAGACACATCACAGCAGGATAGACTTTAAAATGAGGCTGACCAGGCGTAAAAGATGACAGGATTTTCATTTTTGGGTTAACTGTGCTTTTAAATGCTTCAAATCACATTTCATAAGGTATTTTAAAAGACACTGAATCTAATACTTAAAAGGCCAGGTGAGTTATTCAGGCACAATATTTAAGGGCTTATGGGACAGAACTGAAAAGGGTCTTTATCATTCTATCAACTTCAAACTATAAAATAAGCTTAGATCAGTGTGGTGTGACAAAGATATGAGTGAATAATGAGATATGAGTGAACCATTTCATGCATGCTCAGTATAGTGAAATCAATCAATCAGTCAATCAATAAATGAATACATTTAAATAAAATTTTGATGGCTGTGTTTGATCATTAGGGTCACACAAGGTTATCATAAGGTACTAATATGGAAAAGAACACTAGAAATAAAGCATGAGAATAAAAAAGTTTTTACACTGCATATTGTATGAATTTTATAAAAATGTTTTGGCATGCAATGAAAATAAAGTTGTTGGAATGAAAATAAATGGTTTTCAGTTTAAAAAAGTTCTCACAACTAAACAAGTTGACATTTCTTCGAGACTAATGATGGATGATGCACATTTTTCCACAAAAAAAATATGCATTTAGCATAAAGCAAACAGAAATCATTTACTTTCCCAATTATTAATTACAACTCAATTCCAAATGTTAGACAAACAATGAAGCCAGTGAGTTCCATTTCTATTGTTCTAGGTTAATGGAGTTTTATTGGACTATTTTAGGTCTGTGTATTGCTGAGGGTGCATCTCATATTCATGTTGGCAGGCAAAGAAGTGCAGCACTGAAATATCCTTTTTTTGGTTGATTTACACCATCTCAGATGCCATGGTCTCTCAGCACCCAAGAAAAACATTACAACTTGCCAATCATAAGATTATCCCGAAAGAGCAACCAGCTGGAGACTTGCCTCAACTACTGGGTCTGATGTTTTCAGTCTTATTGTCTCAAGCAGGTGGTTGTAATTAAGTCAGCGTAATGTGGCCACTAGCTGGCAAAAGAACATGTGACTAATTATTGGGACACAAGCCCAGGTTTATCATTTCCTGAAGCTCTCCTTCTTTGACCTGCATGAGGATTTAAGTTGCCATTCATAGCCCAAAAATGCAGCACCAAATCAGAATAAGCACCTTGTAACTAACCTTCAGTCTCGAACGATCCTGTTCTCTTCATCATCAAAAATGCAAGCTGGCACATTCAATTTATGTTAAAATAATCAGTAGCATGCAAATGATGTTCACACAAAGCATTTACTACCTTTGAAGGGTGCTCAGTCTTCTCCTCCGGCAGTTTCCAAATATGAGCAGAGATTAGAAAAGGAAGAGATTAGACTTTATGGTCTATTTCATCCATTCTCCAGCCTAATCAGTGGGGAATGATATCACTGCCCTAAATATTTCCTCAGCAGCTTGAATGGAGAAACGTGTAGTTTCCTCATTAATGACCACACAATGTGACAATACACCACCTTCATGTGATCACGTTATCTCATGATTAAAGAAGTCAGTTTTCTTCATGGCCCTGCAATGAACCGAGAAAGCTGACTGACAATCACTGTCTTGCAGAATGATGCCTGGGGCTTCACAATGCAGCCCTGAAAGCCACAAGATGACTTTAACTGTAGTGACCCAACAAATCTGTTGAAAGCCACATATGGGTAAAGAAGCCCAGCTGAAACATTTATAGCATCTCATAAAAAAATCACGAGTAAAACTAAAAAGTACAGAACATGTCAACTTAACACCAGGCATATAGTGGCATCTGATGTGGCAGACTTGTAGGAGGAAGTTGTCAAATACATTACGAGGAGACTGGGGAAATGTTCTGGAGAATCGGACATGAATTGTCCCTGACATGAACTGGCATACAAATGTTTTTGTCAGTTAAGTTGTGGTTTTGTCACTTTAATTGAAAGCATTGTGGTTAGTCTAGCTGACAGGAATGTTTATTTACACACAACCGGTCACATGTTTGGACACAATTCGTTTTTGTTTTGATTTTTGGCCTGCTTTTGGCTGTTTGTCCTACGCACCTATCAATCACCTGCAGGTGTGTGAGGGTAATTGTTGATTGAACATAATATAAATTACAAATATAATAGAAAACTGAAATTATACCTAAAGGAAATGTTCTGGATATGTTTGGCCAGATTGTGAAGGAAAAGCATCCAACAAGTCTCCAGCATGCATGTGAACCCCTTCAGTACAAATCATCCCAGTCTGCACTTCATGGAGTTAGTTAAGAAGAGAATGTCCAGAGTATATAGAGCTGGAATCTTGTTTAACATTGTTTTGGTCAATAATTGGTCAAATTGCACTACCATTTAAGGGTTTGGGGCCTTTATTTTAGTTTATTTTATTCAGTAAAGATCTATTACATTTGTCAAAATCGACAGAAGTCATGCATAACGTTACAAAAGATTTCTATTCAAATAAATGCTGTTCTTTTGGGCTTTTTAGTCATCAAAGAATATTACATTTTAAAATATATTAAAATAGAAAACTGCCTTGTGTCTTTCTGTTTACTGTCTTTGAACTGTAGTGTAGTTTTGACTATCATTCTAAAATGTGGAAAATAGTCATAAGAAATAATGACTTTGTGTAAAAACATTTGATTCATAATGTGTACTTGCATATAAAATGTACTTAGCAGTTCACATTGTGTGTCTGCATTACTCTTTTTTTCATTAAACTTGTATTGTTAGCTGTTTTTACACCAGCCTAATGTATTGTGAAATTAAACACAAAATGAATAAAAACATGAATAAATTCTAATGCAGAAACATTTCGCTTCTGCAGAAGCATATTATGCATAATGCATAAAAGTGCATAATGGAGATAAAATCTAGGGGAAAACAACACATAACCCATTTATGTCCAAATGGTTCATACTGTAATACTCATCATGTTTGTATTGAAAGGACAGCTTATCTCAGCATATTGAGAGAAAAAAAACTGCTCGATTTTAGTGCTTAGCCCAAAGTATCATGCAAGTTTTGCTATTAAACCACCATCTCCATATACAGTCACATTTCAGAGAAACATTGTACCTGTAAGCTTCATTCAGCTTCAGCTATATAAATTGCAGGTCATCAGTACAATGACCAGAATTCAAGCCATGATCCTAAACAGAACAGTTTTTTAAATTAATATTGTATCATAGAGCAAAGACCTTAAACACACAAACCTCATGGACTTGAGCCAGCGGTGCTCATTTCACTCTGCTGTGAGTGTGTGTTTGTGTGAATGCATGCTAATGTCCTTGTATGTGTGGGTGGTATTCAAAGACAGAACAACGTGTTTCTTGATCATCTCAAAACAGCACAAAACAGTAGTGAACATCTTAACGCCACTGAACGCAGAAAGAGACTAAAACCTACCAAACGCTTTTCACAAAGGAATGTCAGTCTGTAAAGTAATGGCTTTTGAGTTTGCTACGTGCACTTGAATGCACAGGAGCGACCGCAGAACTGTTACCAAAACCAAGAACCCAGAGGAGGGGGAAACAGAGGTGGGGAGTACAGGGGAAAAGGCTGGGGAATAAACTTCTACTGGAATGAATAAGAAGAAAAGAGAAAGATCAGAAGCACACAAATATGCCTGAGTCAGGAGTAGTGAGGAGTTTAACTGTGTCAAAGGGAGAAACAGACCTTTCCAATAGACAGTGTGAGCCCAGAGAGAAACAACTGTCTGTGTTCAGGCTGTACAAATGTCATAATGAGAGCAACTAGATCAACAGAGCTCTTTTACTCAATAGCTGAGGATACACAAGGATAACTGTGTGTGCCGCTATCATAAACAGCCCATGTATTTGAGAATGGTTCTTATTTTACTAAAACCTTAAATTTACCGAAAACCTTAAATATCAACAAAATGCAGTGTTATTATGACTAAAAAATGTTATAATTCTAACGTAAAAAGAATGTGGGATACTACACGAAAAAATATGAAGTGTAAGTTCCCTTACCATATACAGTGAGAAATGGTATTACATTTAACAGGACCATACATGTAATTTTACTGTAACATACTGTTAAATGGTTTTGAATTACCATATTCCATATACCATAATTTATAGTAAAATCTACTTTATACATGTACTTTTGCAGTATAATGCTGATAAAATCGTGATGTCATGAATATTCGTGTGTATTTTTACGTGGTGTGAACTTACATTTACTTATGTTTGCATAGACAATAAAACGTACAGTATTGATGTATTAACAGCATCTAAACGTACAATATTGATGTGACAACAACTAAAATGTAAATTATTTACGTATGAACAACTTTACAGACTTAAAAATGAATCCTTATGAATATTGAAATTGTGGTTATATTGTATTCAGTTGTCATATTAATGACATTATGTTTTCATTAATTATTTATTTGTAATGCAGTTTACTCATTTACTTAATATTCTGGAAAGACTACATTTTAAAACTTTAAAATGAATAACATTTCTGTAATCGTTTAACCATTACTTATCATGTAATATTTATTTAGTTTGTCGTGGGACACAAAAGGCATTGTCCTAGTCATTCTCAGTCAGCCTTCATGGAATGGATCAGGATAATATTTTCAACAATTAACAACTTAAATTGTGCTCTGTGTCTAACACAAAATGATTGTATTCTGCCAGAGAGAACTGTGACTGCAACACATCATTATTTGGATTACTTTATTTGGTACCACTTTTGACATAAAAAATAAATAAATAATAATAAATAAATTATTGTCAATCAAATCAATGAAAACGTACAAAAATGTACATTTTGTACCTGTAAATGTTACATACTAATACCTATAAACAATGAGATCAGGCTGGTTTTCAGCAGTCAGTACCAATACTAGTAAAAATTTTAGGATTCTCTTTACCAATTTTGGCACATAAGCTATATATAATCTATACAATATATAGACCTAGGCACCAAAATGGCATCCCATAATCGCTTTTTTTATTTTTCACCATTTTTCTGGAAATGAGCTGTGAGTTTTTATAATAAATTTAACCTGTTTAAATGGACACACCAGCAACATAAGGCTCCTTCCATATAAAACCTACACTTCAAAAAGTGGAGTGTGGAGAAATCTAGTATGTAAATAATACATCTAAAATCTGCATTTCATTGTGGGTAAAGATTAAATAATGACTGTGAGACCCTCAGCTGTAGGACCCAGCTTGTTATATGCATACTTTCACCTCATTTTATCCCTGGCACACTAATATTGAAGGAAATTGCCTGAATAATAGATAAGCATTACGCATAACACAAACAAGCAGTCTGTTTCCTCTTGATAAAGAGGTCCTGTTATTTACCAGGGTCAATGGACATCCCTGTCTTGAATGAACTTTGGAGCCCTCAGCTGTATCCTCTAAAGTTTCTCAAAGCCTTCTAGAACAAAAGCATCTTTGCCAGCACTGGCATAAAAAAAAAAGATCTATGCATTCATAATTGAAGTTCTACAGCGGCAGGTCATACTTGACAAGCCTCTTAAAGGGGTCCTATTATGCTCTTTTACAAAGTCTTGATTTTGTTTTGGGGGTGTACTAGAACAGGCTCTCATACTAGGTTGTTCGAAAAACACATTATTTTTCACATATTTTACATTATTAAAACACCTCTCTCCCCAGTCTGGCATGAACGGCTCGAATAGTTCCTGTATCAAATGAAGGCCCGCCTTCTGAAACACGAAATGTGCTGTGATTGGTTAGCTGGGCCAGTGTGTGTTGTGATTGGCAGCACTCGGCGCCTGCTCGGGAAATGTCATGCCCCTTACCATAGCCACCTGCGAGCTTCAGTGTAAATATTGCGTCAAAATCAACTCAATTTGAGCGCGATTTAAACCCGGATGATTGTAACCACTCTAAGTTTGTCTGCCTTGGGAAAGCTAGCGTGTCTCCGACATAGTGATAACACTCGTTGTCTTCTCTAGTGCAGCTCAACCAGGTCTCGTCCCATTCGTCGGTATTTGTGATACCACAAATCCCGGAAAATATGCGTTGTAGTACAAACGAGTCTTTCATTGTACTTTTTGAAAAGTGATTTCTGTTAAATAAAATATCTCCTTTTGAAGTGGACTTTGAGCTTTGTAACTTTGCAGATCTTTTTTATGCTCAAACAGCAAAATTACAGACTAACTAAAGTTGAAAAAGTGAAAAAGCATAATAGGACCCCTTTAATTTTTTGAAGATTCTAGGACCAAAGAACACATATTCTTAATGGTAATTAATCTACACAGCTCCTTTGCAAATTTCATATGTCTCAGAGGCAAAGAGGCCCCAAAACCCATTACCGGGTGAAGCGCCCCATGTCACAAGCATTAGATGAGAGTCCTCCAGCAAATGGGGGGGAAAGCAATTTTCTTTTCAAGGCAATAGATACTCTATCTCATTCCAGATCCTCTGCAGACTACAAACTGCCAGATCGTGTAGCTCTGATGCCTGAAACTTGGAAGAAAGTGATGACTTGACCTCCTTTTCTCCCAGGGCCTTCGCTCTGCTGTCAATAATGGCATTTCACTGGAGGCTGGATAAGAGCTCAGGGTGGAATGAATCACCTGCACCGATTAAAGATCTGGGAACTGCAGTGTAGATCAAACCAGCCCTGACGACCAGTTCATTTGCTGCCATGTCAACTGATATTAATATTACAGCCTGTAGACAGGCCTCTTGCTCTCAACTGGGACTTCCCGCCACAAAAGCCCCTTTCGCACCGGAGGAACCTTTTCATAGTTCCTAGAACTATTGGCGGAAGTACCCGGATGCTTGTGCGTTCACACTGCAGGAACTAGGAACGATTTTAGTTCTAGGAACTCCTTTTACGGGAACTAAATTAGCTCTTACTTCAGAGTAGGGTCTAAACCCACGCTATAGGAACTACCAGTGACGTAAGTGTACGTCGCATGTGGGAAAACGCCGGCATCCGCCATTTTTAAAAAGCCAGATAAACACACAACAGTTTATTATTCACGGAGCAGGTTACAGTAGGCTACAAGATGGAAAACAGCGACCATATGTAGAAATGCAAGTTGCCGTAGTAGATTTCCTCTCTTAGTCCTCTGATTTGCTCTTTCTATCGCATAACTTCTACGTCTACATTCTATCTCCATTATCACAAAACCCAGTATATACATCAAAAACACAGCTCCGATCACGGTGTCCTCCATCCTTTTGTTGTTTACGTTGCTGAATGCTGTGCTTAAATGACGTTGCTGTCCGCTGGCTTACGTCACTTCTGAGTTCCTGTTGGCGGTGCGAATGCAACCAGGAAAACGGCCCGGGGGAACCTAAAGTTCCCGGGGTACTACCTGACCGGCTAGTTCCTATAACTTAGTTCCTAGAACTATGCGGTGCGAAAGGGGCTAAAGAACCAAAGATTAATTTCCAGTAGCTCAATGCTTTAGTGACTGAACGATTCCGTGTCTGCTCAAGCAGAACAACACAGACTCTCTCTTCCATAATCATTCCACATCAGTCCACCGCTTTAGTTATTACTAGGTTAGTTTGATACACTTCAAAACAATAAATCAGTTAATTTTCATGTCTGTAAACAGAATTTTCATTTCAATCACATTGATCTGGGGACAGAGCTTTTCCATTGGACAACGCTTACAGATTAGACCAAGCACTATTATTTCTAGGCCTCTGATGTCCACATTTTAAGGGTTTTTCCACCCAATCTCATGGGAAAACATATCTATTTTATAAGGTGGTGATTTCATACATTTCACACAGGATGTGAATCATACAAAAAAATTTAATTTTTGGGGAAAAAAGGTCCACCTTTAGCCCATCCTTAAAGGGGTCATATGACGTTGCTAAAAAGAACATTATATTGTGTATTTGATGTAATGCAATGTGTTTATGCGGTTTAAGGTTAAAAAAAACACATTATTTTCCACATAATGTACATTATTGTTGCTCCTCTATGCTCCGCCTTTCTGAAACTTGTCGATTTTTACAAAGCTCATCATTCTGAAAAGCGAGGTGTACGCTGATTGGCCAGCTATCCAGTGCGTTGTGATTGGCTGAATACCACAAGCTTGTGACGGAAATGTTACGCCCCTTACCATACTGTGATGAAGAAGCGCCAGACTGTCGTTGCAAAGTTGGAACTGCCCCACTTTATAGAACAGCCTGAGCACAGACCCATTGTAGGCTACTCTGCAGGTTCAGGAAACAGTCCTCCATAAAATGTGTCAAACAGCGTCACACACTGCGGGCTAGAGTGTGGAACGGCCGGCGGACTTGAGAACGGCGCGGCCGGCGGATTCAACGAAGGAGCTTGCGGCAACCACATGTGATGACCCCGGGCTGGAGTTCTCTTCGTCCACGGTGAAAGCCGATCCGGCAATCCACAGCGCGAAGTTGATGTATTTCCTCAGCGACCAGCACAGATCAGCTCTAGGCATGACGAAGCGGGTATCGTCCTCTTTTGGAAATCCAAACTATGTAGTTTTCGCTTTCACAACGAAACACACAGCATCTCCACAACATGGCGGCAGTGGCAACAACAATACTACAGCGAGAATAAAAGTTACGCCTTCTTTCTTTGCGTGAACATTTGGGCGGCGTTATGCAAATCTTCCCACACAGTGACGTATACATGTGGGGGCGTGTTTAAACTAGGCGTTTTAGGAGGGCGTGGACCAGTCTTAACTTTTATAAAGAATATCTCTTTGGATTTGAGACTTTAGTCTTTGCAACTTTATGTATCTTCTTTATGCACCAAGAGCTTGTAACACTCCAAAGAGAAAGGAAAAATTGAAATCGCATCATATGACCCCTTTTAAACATAACCGCAAAATAAGCAGATTGAATGAAAACGTACAAATTAGATTTATACAAATTAGCCCAATTCACCAAAACATTATATAGTTACAAACTGCCATGATATTGTGTTGGTTCTTCTCGCATATCCTGCAATAGCATAAATGAATGTTAAGGTCAAGGCTCTAGTCTTATCTCTGAGCCCGTGTTGAGTTGTGTGAGTGAAGTCTTTGAGTGCTTTTGACATCAGCATTTAGCTAAACTACAAAGCCACCCAAGGCCGGCATTAATGAATCCCTCAGAGCCAATATCTTCACGCACAAGTGCCTGACTAATTGAAAACTGGTCTGAGTCTGCACTGACAAGTGCAGCAAACCTTTATGTCAGACTACAAAAATAAGGTCCAGAAATAGGTGGACAAATTCACCAAAACCCTCTAATGGATATAGAGTTACAGCACACATGAAGTTAGACAGTTGGACTGTAAGGTTTAAGGCCTGTTTACTTCCAAATCTTTCAATAACCACTTGAGAATGTATGGCAAGGCTTTGTTTGAAATAACACCCTATGTCTCAAAGAGATACATCACAAATTCCTCAGTTTCAAGAAGAAAGGTTTTCAAGTTCTTCTCAATAACACCTGATTAGATAGGATTTGATTGCATGGCATAGGCTATCTGGTTACAGTAGAGTATACCACCATATTTGATGTAGTTTGACAGACTGTGAAGATCATGTAGATTGGAAAAAACAATCTTCTGAAGGCATAGTAGGCTACAATTAAAGATTAGTAAATTTCAGAAATATTGTACAGGATACATTAACCTAACCCGGCACTGTTTGTGTTGCTTCTGGAATATGGCCAAAGATAATATTCATACATGGTTTTAGTTTTCAGGAAAAAAAACATAATTCATGTCTATTGGTGCACCATTGTTTCAAAGCCTGAAGAATTTCACTCTTTGTTAACAGGAATGTCAAGGGTTAAATGATGATGATAGATAGATAGATAGATAGATAGATAGATAGATAGATAGATAGATAGATAGATAGATAGATAGATAGATAGATAGATAGATAGATAGATAGATAGATAGATAGATAGATAGATAGATAGATAGATAGATAGATAGATAGATAGATAGAATCATTTTTTTCTCTTTCACACACTGAAAACATGAACGGCGGTCTGAAAAGATGCGCGGTTTGATTGATGTAAACTGGCACTGAACTCACGCCCGTCGGCAGGACTGCCTCCATCTGCTGACCTGTGCGTCTGGGGGGACAGACTACGGTTATGACAGGACCTCCTGGACAACACACGGACAACTCCTGCTGTCACACACACCCCGTGGGAAAACCGCCAGCTTGATGCCTCCTCATCCCATCCAGACTTTCCCCGGGTTTTACTCAACTAATTAGATTGAACAGAAACCGTCGAATGTTGACACGCGCCGTCATCGGTGAAATACGAGCGAGTGTAACGTAAGGAAATTGTTTGTTTGGGGGGTGAGAGAAGCGCGATGTTAGCTGAATACATAAACGACTGTTTTTAATTCCGAGTGTTTTCTACCTTCAAGCTTCTTAAAACAGTTGTTAGGCTTCGCTCAAATTAAAGTTACGCGTAAAATGCCTCGCATCTCAACAAGGAATCGCTGTGATTTATCGCTACTGTCAAAACAATACGCGTTTTTGAGTGTTTATCTGTTTAGTTCTACCCTGCATAAGTGATAACCACATATGGCAGAGTTTCAAAATTAAACACAATGTTTTTCTAGCTGATTTGAATTAAATGAATAGATAAAGAGATCTGCAGCCATCATAAGTTTGCATTCACGTAAACACCAGCGGAGTTTAGTTTACTGAGAATCTCACCTCAAAAGCCAAACAACACGCGTTGTTCTTCGCTGTCCTGAGTTCCAGAGATGAAACGAGGTGAAGTGTGATGGTATACGTCTGCGTGAACGAATGCCGACTGAAAAAAACTGGCGGACCTGTAGATCTGCTCCGAATCCAGAAAAACACAACGAGCTTCAAGCGTCAGCTAATAAATTCCAGAGACCCCCAAACTAACTGCTGCCCTAATCTCGCGTCCCTCTTGCGCGCTGCTGGTAACGCAGACCAGACCCTTTCTACAGTTCAGTCTGGAGGGAGGGACACTATCTGCTACAACGTAAACGCCCAGTTTATTTCTTTCACTCTGTTCGCGTTCTGCTGCTGGTAATCAATAGATGCTATTAGAAATGATATATTAGCGGTGGTGGTACATGTATTCAGGGAATCTCTCCGACTCCTCCCAGAACACCAATTTAGCGCTTTGCTCTTTTAACTCGTGGGTGGAGATTTAATGGTCAAATTGTTTTCACTTCCCTGGCCCCCCTCAACACCACCACAGATGGCAGTCAGATAAGAAAAGTATCACGATCCCTTTGTCTACATGCCCACAAAGGTCGTGACACTGACATTCCCTGTGGCATACATGATATCCCACCACAATTCACATCTAGACCACAACCTCAGTCATAACTTAACCCTCTACAGCACACATGCATTAAGGAAAGCCTCAAAGGGGTAGATGAAGTATAAAGTCTATTTTGATGCCCAGTTGTACATTGTTATTGGGGGAAGCTGTTTTAAATGTTATAATTTGTTGACCAAAACCATTATTTTTTTCTATTTAATTAATTGCTTTTGGTAATTGTTGTACTGTTTAAAATGTGCTAGTTTCATGTTCCAGTGTCACAAAAGGTCAATGTGTGTTAAATTACCTGTATATTTTTCATGTGCACTTGAAAATAAAGGTTTCCATTCCACAAAAGTTTCTTTATAATGGAAATTGCAATGCAACATAAGTAGCAAACATTTTTCTTCTTCTTCTGTATTGTGTTGTAGCCTACATCTGAGGGTAATGGATTATCGAGAGAGAGAAAAAGTAGGGCAGGACTTGGTTCTTTATGGGGTGAATACTTCCATTTCATGCCGACTTTAAAGGCCTGTTCACACCAAGGATGTTAACTGTTGATAACGATGGTGGAGTTGTAATTACCATTCTAATTCTATGAGTATGGGATATCCCCATCCACAGTTATAATGTTAATAACACAGAGAACCGATATTGTTGGAATCACTTTCAGAACGATTTTTTTTCCAGCTGATGAACAACATAAGTCCTGGGCCAGTGGCGTCAGGACTTTTTGGCCGAGGACCTCCTAGACTTAAGTACGGTCCAAAGATCCGGCTTAGCCTTGGAGGCCCCCAAGAGCCCGTCACGCTGAAGGGCGTTCCCCTAGCGTTTTCGACGCAGCTCGAGTTCCTGAAGAGGAACATTGACATCCAATCAGCAGGCTATCCTCCAAACTTTAAAGTGCTGAAGCATTTGAAAAGGCAGATGACAAAACTGCAGCAAGCTTATAATAAACAGAATTATATTCTGCATTGCTGTGTATGCTAATATACTTATCATTATAATTATCTTTATAGTTCATTCTTGGTGTGAATGGGCCTTGAAAGGTTCTTTGGGGAACCCAAAATGGGTCTTCAATGGCATTGCTGCAAAACCCCCCTTTTGGAACCTTTATTTTTAATAAACTGACTATAAAAACCTACCCTGAGAAATATTAACTTGCATAAAAAATAGTGGCAACTAGCCCTGGCCTCCACTATATGTCAATCATTGCAACAGTGAGTTGGTACACACAGAATTTCTTCAAAGAGATTGCATTTCTTAAAGTCTGTTGTTTAACTATATTGGACGTGTGACAGTCCATCTCTGAGACATCTGTGAGTGTGAAGAGATGCCTCTTTGTGTGTGTGCATGTGTCGTCTGCATGTTATTGAAATGTCAGCTCTCTGGTCTTGGTGTCATGATTTGAGCAGCTCGAGTAGGGAGGGGGTCTAGCATGGCTGGTGGGGGTGGGCAGTAAGGGTACTTCAGGGTCGTTTGTGCTTTCTTAAGAAAACACACTCCACCACACAGCAGTCCTTAAAAATGATGACAGAATCTTCATGCTATTCAAAACCTGTATTACTTGAGGAACACAAAAGGTTTATTTTTGAATAATATCCTGGTCACTCTTTTCAGAAACACTCTTAAAAATAAAGGTTCCAAAAGGGGGGTTTTGCATGTGATTTTTGGGTTCCCTAAAGAACCTTTCAGCGAACAGTTTTTAAAAGGAATATTTTTTGTCCTTAGTGTGAATTTTATTCACTATAAAGAACCTTTTGTGCAATGGAGAGGTTGCATGTTCTTCATGGAACCACCAAATCCAATAAAGAACCTTTATTTTTAAGAGAGAAGTAAATCAGGACTGGGGCTGTCTAGCTCCAAAATTAGGGGGGGAAAAACACCATAAATTGAAGTGGTCCGTATGACTCATATGTCTTCTGACATATTCAATAGTGACTCCGAGAGGAAACGAAACAGAAAATAGATCATTATACACTGAAAATCTTGATATCTGCAGTATAGTTCTTGGATCGTTCTTGAGAGTTCATGAGAGAAGAACGAATAGAATCTTTGAGTTCGATATTTTCAGTGAGTCAGTTGATCCAGTTCACAAACCAGACTGAAAGATTTGTTCACAATCATATAAGTGTCTGAAAGCTCCAACTAGTACATAATTAAACATTTCTCCTTTTGTTTTGAACAGAAAGTCAATAGAGGTCAAAGTGAACAAACTAAGAGCAGAATCCGTATGCACTTGAAGCTGTTCATTGCATTTTATGCAAAATTATTATACACAGCTAAAAGATCCCATCTGTCGCCACCCCATGACATTGTACGCTAACAAAAAACAATGTCCAACATGCTCATGACATGACAGGAAACTAGACCCCCTGCCTAGCACACCCCCATACTCCATACTCTCTACTCACTCCAGGCAGCCTCATTCTGTCAGGGGCTATCACAGAGTACAAGGACAAGCGCCATGCATGCGTCATGCTTTGTTGTCCCAAACTGCCAAAATTGGATTTACAGTACAAATAGAGATTTTTTACACAACAACAAAATGTTTGCAAAGTGTTTATGAATATTTTCTTAAGGCATCTTTTCAAAGAGCTGTCATGTCCTCTTCAGCTGGCAGTTCTACCAATGAAAGACAGAACATTTGTATGTATTTGTATGAGTCAATTTAAAAGTATGAGTCAACTTAAAACCTTTTTTTATTTTCCTACTGCATGCTATTGGACTTATTGTAAACTCTTCATTGGTCCATTTTATTCCAAATAAAAGAAATTCAAGTTATTTAATCAAAATTTAAATATTCGCTCTTCCTCGGAAAGGAAGCAACAGTGAGCAAGTTCCTCTTGCAATTCTTTTTCTTTTAATTCTTGCATTTTGAAGAAGGAAGAAAGTTGGAGAGGTTGCAGTTCTATGGAATTTTATTCCTGAATGCTTCCAAAGCATTTGAGGAAACATGAGGTTCATTGGCATTTTTGTGCATAAAAATAGTTTAGTGAAATAGAGATTTTTTACACAACAACAAAATGTTTGCAAAGTGTTTATGAATATTTTCTTAAGGCATCTTTTCAAAGAGCTGTCATGTCCTCTTCAGCTGGCAGTTCTACCAATGAAAGACAGAACATTTGTATGTATTTGTATGAGTCAATTTAAAAGTATGAGTCAACTTAAAACCTTTTTTTATTTTCCTACTGCATGCTATTGGACTTATTGTAAACTCTTCATTGGTCCATTTTATTCCAAATAAAAGAAATTCAAGTTATTTAATCAAAATTTAAATATTCGCTCTTCCTCGGAAAGGAAGCAACAGTGAGCAAGTTCCTCTTGCAATTCTTTTTCTTTTAATTCTTGCATTTTGAAGAAGGAAGAAAGTTGGAGAGGTTGCAGTTGTATGGAATTTTATTCCTGAATGCTTCCAAAGCATTTGAGGAAACATGAGGTTCATTGGCATTTCTGTGCATAAAAATAGTTTAGTGAAAACTATACATAGATACATCAATATTTCTGTTTATTTATCTTATACACTTTTTGAAATCAATTCCTGATGGATAAAATTAAGTCCCACCTTAATTTTTTTTTCTTGCAAATACTTCACATTATGGAAGTAAAATGCAAGCAGCATTCCATTTCTGTAAGTGAGCGTATCACTAGAATTGGTTTCTAGAGTGTTAATTTTTTTATGGGGAACAAAGTATACTAAAAGACGGCAAGAGGGAAAATGGATCAGTCTGCAAATATGTGTGCAAAACATGTGCAAAAAACTGCTCCGGGTGTGTGTTCACGGTGGTGATTTTTGGGTTCCCTAAAGAACCTTTCAGCGAACAGTTTTTAAAAGGAATATTTTTTGTCCTTAGTGTGAATTTTATTCACTATAAAGAACCTTTTGTGCAATGGAGAGGTTGCATGTTCTTCATGGAACCACCAAATCCAATAAAGAACCTTTATTTTTAAGAGAGAAGTAAATCAGGACTGGGGCTGTCAAGCTCCAAAATTAGGGGGGGAAAAACACCATAAATTGAAGTGGTCCGTATGACTCATATGTCTTCTGACATATTCAATAGTGACTCCGAGAGGAAACGAAACAGAAAATAGATCATTATACACTGAAAATCTTGATATCTGCAGTATAGTTCTTGGATCGTTCTTGAGAGTTCATGAGAGAAGAACGAATAGAATCTTTGAGTTCGATATTTTCAGTGAGTCAGTTGATCCAGTTCACAAACCAGACTGAAAGATTTGTTCACAATCATATAAGTGTCTGAAAGCTCCAACTAGTACATAATTAAACATTTCTCCTTTTGTTTTGAACAGAAAGTCAATAGAGGTCAAAGTGAACAAACTAAGAGCAGAATCCGTATGCACTTGAAGCTGTTCATTGCATTTTATGCAAAATTATTATACACAGCTAAAAGATCCCATCTGTCGCCACCCCATGACATTGTACGCTAACAAAAAACAATGTCCAACATGCTCATGACATGACAGGAAACTAGACCCCCTGCCTAGCACACCCCCATACTCCATACTCTCTACTCACTCCAGGCAGCCTCATTCTGTCAGGGGCTATCACAGAGTACAAGGACAAGCGCCATGCATGCGTCATGCTTTGTTGTCCCAAACTGCCAAAATTGGATTTACAGTACAAATAGAGATTTTTTACACAACAACAAAATGTTTGCAAAGTGTTTATGAATATTTTCTTAAGGCATCTTTTCAAAGAGCTGTCATGTCCTCTTCAGCTGGCAGTTCTACCAATGAAAGACAGAACATTTGTATGTATTTGTATGAGTCAATTTAAAAGTATGAGTCAACTTAAAACCTTTTTTTATTTTCCTACTGCATGCTATTGGACTTATTGTAAACTCTTCATTGGTCCATTTTATTCCAAATAAAAGAAATTCAAGTTATTTAATCAAAATTTAAATATTCGCTCTTCCTCGGAAAGGAAGCAACAGTGAGCAAGTTCCTCTTGCAATTCTTTTTCTTTTAATTCTTGCATTTTGAAGAAGGAAGAAAGTTGGAGAGGTTGCAGTTCTATGGAATTTTATTCCTGAATGCTTCCAAAGCATTTGAGGAAACATGAGGTTCATTGGCATTTCTGTGCATAAAAATAGTTTAGTGAAAACTATACATAGATACATCAATATTTCTGTTTATTTATCTTATACACTTTTTGAAATCAATTCCTGATGGATAAAATTAAGTCCCACCTTAATTTTTTTTTCTTGCAAATACTTCACATTATGGAAGTAAAATGCAAGCAGCATTCCATTTCTGTAAGTGAGCGTATCACTAGAATTGGTTTCTAGAGTGTTAATTTTTTTATGGGGAACAAAGTATACTAAAAGACGGCAAGAGGGAAAATGGATCAGTCTGCAAATATGTGTGCAAAACATGTGCAAAAAACTGCTCCGGGTGTGTGTTCACGGTGTGTGTGTGTGTGTTCACTGCTGTGTGTGTGCACTTTGGATGGGTAAATGCAGAGCACTAATTCCGCGTATGGGTCACCATACTTGGCCACATGTCACGTCACGTCACGTCACATCACGTCACGTAAAGAAATATACAAGGAACAGCTAACAGACATCAAACATACAGATTTTCTGTTGCTTCAACATGATTATTATGAGACAATCTAAATTGTGCCTCTTACAGAATACCACTAATACTCTCAAATGGCTGTATCCTACACTGCTTATTAGGAGAGCTAGTTTTGCCCATCTGATTGAGATGGATGTGCCCACTGTTGATGACTGCTGCTTGAAGAGCCCTAGAAATAACTACTCTTTTGGAGCTGAGTACTTATGTTTACCTGTTACTTAGCAACCGTGTTCAGAACAGCAGGGGTGATAAAACTGGTTTTGGAAAGAATCCGATTTTTATTATTATTATTATAATTATTAATAAAAAGTATGTATTTTCTATATGATATATTGGATATTATTTGGTCACAGGCATATGTGTGTATATATGAAACAGATTTGAAGTATTGCTGCTTGGAAAATAAAGCTGCTGGTCTAGGAGAAGTTTCTTTGTGCCAGTTCCAAACTTTAATTAATAGTGAGAAGGGAAAATCTGACTCCATACCAGCAGCTTGAGAAAATCTATACATTTGTGAAATGAGTATACATTTTTATTTTTATTTTTTACTAAATTTTATAGAAAAACAGTGTCATTTGTTGAGTAAAATATATTCATGTAATAATGATAACATTAAAAACTATTTCATCCAAAATATTTATATTTATATTTAAATGACTGTATATCAATCCACATCTACATTTAAATCAATTTAATATACAAATTTAAAACTTGCACTAAGATGACTTGGCTAAATTCAAATCCACATCTTGAACGTATAACGCTATCCACTTTATCAAATGGTTGTGAATACAGTCAGTGCTCAACATATAGTACAGCAAGTCCCAGTTTGAGATAAATTTCCGACCCTGCTCCTCTCTCCTATTGCTTACAGTCCTATCAAAAAAAAAAAAAAAAAAAAACCCACATCAGGTGAAACCTGCAACTTGACCTTCTGTATGGAATGCATGACTCCATATGGCAGAAAATCTATTTGAATAGAAACAAATCTCTACAGAGGAGGAACACCTACATTTCCTAGGCTAACTTTACCCTGCTGTTGCTTCATCCTTCATTTGTGAATCACCAACCAGTGATTCATCAGCTTATTAGCACTGATGGATAAGATTGATTTGACAATAAAGCTTCTAACACGTCTCATGCTATTAATTTCATCTGTTCTCACTGTCTACCAACCCACTATTTGGGTGAGTAATGGCAGTTTGAGACAAAGTGGGATTGAATGAGCCAGGCTGCATATCAGTTGGATGCAGACCGGAGCCTGCGGACACATCATAATTGACTGCGCTGGGATCTGAGAGTCCCATAGGGAACAGACAGCAGAATACCCACAGGACAATAGACTTCAGCATACTGGAATTTATGACTTATAACTACTGCCTGCTAACAGTTTGTACCATGATGAACAGATTTTCAACACAGCGAGTACAGTATCTTTTAAGCATCAAGAAGAATAAAGAGATAAGTATTGAATTGCCTTTTTGATATAATTTTTTTTTTGTAGTAAATAGGGGAAGAAGAAGTTGCAGATTAATTGCAGTTCTCAAAGGGATAGTTCAGCCAAAAATGAAAATTCTGTCATCTTTTTCTGGAACACAAATATATATTGTGAAGATCATTTAATCCTTGTATTATATTAAAAAACGTACGATAGTTATGGTTGGGATCAAACTGATCCTAATTGGATTCAATATTAATGACAATTCACCAAAAATCACAATATGGGATTAAAATTTTATTTAACACTTTTTTTAAACATTAGATTTTTCATAAACGGTGAATTTTGTAAACAGTATTTTAACAAATTTATTTATTTATTTATTTAATTCTAACATTTTAAACTGAAGTAGTGTGAAATTAAGTTCTTGAAATTCAAACAGCAGTAGTCCCGGTGAACTGAACTTGCATGAACTAATAAAAATGTAAACCTTTAAACCAGTGTAAGTTCCTTTGGATCAGCATTTGCCAAATACATAAATGTAAATACCCTCAGAGGGGAACTGAGAAACTTACATAACAAAATGCATCAAAAATGTTTTTATTTCAGGTCTGTGCACCTTCTTTTACCGTAGAAACATACAGGTCAGATTGACCCATAATCAACATCATAATCAACACTTTGCAGGCAAGTTCATGACCCTAAATGAGAAGATTTTACAAAATTTCAATTCATAGGGTAACCATATATCCCACAACTCAAAAACCAAAATGGGTCAAACTGACCTGCAACATAATATAATGAAAAGTCATATTATGAGTCCATATAATGAAAGTCAACACTGGACCCCGCTGACTATTGTACTGACAAAAAGACATTGAGACATTTATGAATATATCTTTATTTGTCAACTTTAGGATGCATTAGCAGCTCACAAGACAGGAAAAGTTTCTTAGGCAGAGCAAATCATGATTCAAAGCATGCCAATTCCTCTTGAAAAACAATTCAATGCTCCATACTACAATTTGTGCTCTTGAATTGGCTACAATACACCTCTGTGAGCAGATACCTTATCTCAGCACTTTCGGGAACTTGCCTTTAGCTCATCAACTGAATTCTCACACTTTGCAGTCAGTTGCTGACAAAGGCACTTTTAGATAGACAAGTGATAGACATGCACATCATTCTGGCTGGGGACAGACAATGATGACAGTTACAGAGACATGATGGGTGCAGGACAGTGAGGGACAATGTGATGGGGACCTGAATAAGAAAAGCATCTCATTTAACAATGTTACCACCCCTCCCCCCTTTTCGGGTGTCTGCATTGTGCTTCACCCTCTGTGACAGGCCAAGCGTGCCAGAAAGCCTCCGTATACTTCCAGTGTTCAGTTCACAAGGGCTGCCTGGATGGTGATAGGAGAAAAGTAGGGCACGACGAGCTTGGCACATCCCCTTCTTAAGGGCAAGTCCACTGATTCACTGCAAGGCAACTATCATTTATTTCTGTCAGAGCGAATTCATTTTTGCTTGCATTGCATTTCTGTTTTTAATCCATTCGTCATAGATTTCAAGTTCAATTAAATTAACTTTCCAGACTTTCATGTGTGGTTTACTGCTCAGTGTTGCCAGATGTAATGAGAATAGGAGCAATTTGTTAATTTTAACTCTGATTTGCACTCTGTAATTTGCATTTATGGCTACTCAATATAAAAAAAAGTACCAGTTATGTTTTGTACTTTTCTTTTCTGACCTGGAATTTAACATTTTTATAATGTCACCTTTTTAGGTAGCAAGAAGACTGTATTTCTTTTCATTTTTGTATTGTGTGTCTGTTTATCACACAAACTATGGCTTCAGAAGACTTAAAATATAAAATGAATTGATTTATTTTTTTAATTAAAGTTTAAGTTTTTGCTTTACACACAACGAAACACACGGCGGGCTTGAGTGAGTGGAGGCCGGTGGCCTAGAGTGAGGAACAGCCGGCGGGCTAGAGGGAGGAATGGCCGGCGGATTCGATGAAGGAGTCAAGAGCTTGTAACACTCCAAAGAGAAAGGAAAAATTGAAATCGCATCATATGACCCCGTTAATAAAGCTGCAGTGTGCTGTCTCATCACTTTTACTGTAAATACTTAAGCAGAACACTTTAATGTGTCTTTATTTTAGGAGCAAATTTTGAGGATGTTAACTTGCTATTTAATGCTTGGATACTAGCACTTCCTTAGCAACAACATCGCCGACGGCTACATCTGGCAGAGGTGTGCACAGTTGGCTACAGCTGTCAGTGGAGGAGCGTTATCTCACTTTTCATTACTGCTAACAGTCAATTTAACTCTGCACTCCTGAGCTCATCAGGAATGAACTACCTGTCTGTGCCTTCAGTCAATCAAGCATAAGGAAAATACATACTGCCATAGGGCCAAAAAATATGTGGACACATCATTTTAATTGAGGGGGTTTCCTGTTTAAGATACACCTTTTACTAAGCGATAAAGAGAATCAAGCATACAGTCATACAATCTCATTAGTCTAACATTTTCAGTAGAATGAGTTGTACCAAAGAGTCATAGGATGATTTATAGGGTCTGGTGTGAACTAAGTCCTGAATCCCACTCAACACCTTGGGCATTGAGAATTGAAAGCCTGCATTGGTGCTTTTACCTCATTAATGCTTTTGTGGTTGAATGGGAACAAATCCCTACAGCCAGATATCTACTGGAAAACCTTCCCAGAGCATAAGCTGCTATTTTGCAGAGAACAAATTCTGCGTTAATGTTCATGGTTTATTAACATTACAGAGGTCATATGATGCGATTTCAAGTTTTCCTTTCTCTTTGG
>NW_015537927.1:14784-36730 GCF_001515605.1 Sinocyclocheilus anshuiensis | reverse complement strand
TATATATATATAATTTACTGTACACTACTATTCAAATGTTTGGCATCAGTAGGATTTTTTTAGGTGCTTGAAGAAAAAAAAACTCATGCTCACGAAGGCTGCATTTATTTGATTTAAAATACATTAAAAAAAGTAATATTATAAAGTATTATTACAATTTAAAATAACTCTGATGGCAAAGAAACATGTAATACATATAAAATCTACATTACAATACCATTCAAATATTTGGGGTCAATATAGGAGTTTATGTTTTGAAAAAAATATCTTATGCTCACCAAGGCAGCATTTATTTAATGAAAATTATAGAAAAATTGTATTATTATTATTAAATATTATTAACAAATTTATTACAATTGCTGTCAATTTTAATATATTTTAAAATGTCATTTATTTTTGTGATGGTTGAATTTTCAGCAGCCATTACTCATGTCTTCAGTGTCACATGATCCTTCAGAGATCATTCTAATATGTTGATTGGTGCTCTAGAAATATTTTTTATTATATGTGGAAAACAGTTGTGCTGCTTAATAGTAATAGCATCTTTTTTTAGAACTCTTTCATCAATACAAAGTTCAGAAGCATTTATTTGAAATAGAAATCTTTTGTAACATTATAAAAGTATTTACTGTCAATTTTGATTTAATATATCTCACTGAATAAAATAATTTTAAAAATAAAATATTTTTCAACAAATCTATAACGTACTGTATATTTACTGTGTATATGCATATGTACAGTATAGTGTTGTACATTAACGTTTTAGTTATGAATATCAAGAACAACGCCTAGACAAAATATTCAATACTGAAAATACTGCTAAAATTTGTTATGTAACTGAATTGTACTAATTCACTCAAAGATTTGTGAGTTGTATAAATTGTATGCATGGTTTTTCTATCCTATGCTTATTATAGTAAAATGTTCTTAGCTCAACATCAGACTCCATTGAAGTCAATGTATGTTGAGTCTTCCATGCTGAGCTGTTTGATTTGATGTAGAACATTACAAAGCAGTCGCTTATGAAATTACATAACAGTAATGATGCTGTTTTAGAAGGCAGCTCCCTAGTCAGTAGAGAATTAGAGGATTGCAGGCCACAGGTCTCTAAAAGACTAATGTGGACAGGAACTCATTTCAACAGATTCGCGAAGAGGGCATCTGTAAATGAGCTCGTACCCAGAGGCGGACAGTAACTAAGTACATTTACTTGAGCATTGTACTTAAGTACACTTTTTGAGTATCTGTACTTTACTTGAGTATTATTTTTTCTGGAAACTTATGACTTTAACTTCACTACATTTGAAAGACAAATATTGTACTTTTCACTCCACTATGTGATATTTATTTACAACAATTCAATAATAAGAAGTTAATATTGTGGTTTATATTAGACACAATATTGTCTGATTTTGCTAAATTGTGTAAGTGAAACTATTACCTATAAAGCCACAGAAGAACTGTTGTGCGTCTCCTAATAAAACACAATAGGTGTTTGACTGAAGCAGCACTGCACAGACTGTTCTGTGTATGATATCAAAGTACAGCGAGAGCGATTAGACAGCATTTTTAAAATGTTTGTTTTGATGGTAAATAAGTCTGTTGCTGTTTTGCTTTTTTGTTAAAGCTGCATTGCTGTTGTAAAGTTATACATCTACAGTTGTGTTGCTGGGTTTTAAAGCAGATTTGATTTTTTTTTCTTCCTTATCACTCTGTATTTACAGCAATTTCACTGTCCACTCTGTTCAAATGTGGATGAATGGCTACACATAGATGTGTCCAGAGCTGTGTGAGATCACTACCATCCTGCTTTTGTGGGGGTGGGTAGGGGTGTTAAATATTTTTTTGTTTGTTTTGTTTTGTTATTTCCCCATAGGTTTTTAACATTCTAAAAGCTCTTTATTCCAAAGATACTACAAGCTAGTCAGTGTATTCAGTATTGTAAGTTATTTCGGAGGTATTGCAAGTATTACATACAACAATAATAAAACAGTGCATTGACATAAAGGAAATTTACTTTTGGTACTTAAGTACTTTTAAAAGCAAGTACTTCTGTACTTTTACTTTACTTAAGTAAATATCTGTCTTTACAACAATATTTGACCAGCAGTATCTGTACTTTCACTCAAGTAATAGAGTTGTGTACTTTGTCCGCCTCTGCTCGTACCTCACACCTCTAATCTGACGCTCCCGTTGAGATTTCCTTCCTCTTATTAAGCTGTTTACACCGAAGAGAAAACATTGTTAATTACTGCTAGCACAAACGGTCGCTATACTGCCACAGGGCATTGCTTAATAATTGAGGCACATTTCCCACTCTCTTGGCAATTATGTGACAAAACACACAAGGCTTAAAACACAAACTAATCATGGTATATTTCTTCTTAGCTGTGACATACAAATGACACCAGGTAGTGAGCAACAGGGGACAAGTAAAAGAAAATAATGAGAGCCCACAAATAAGGGTTGACTGACGTGTTTGTTTTATTTTGGTTCATTTGTACAAACGTTCAGATGTTCTTCAGTGCTCTTTGGATAATCTAAAATCATGCTGGAGAATATGATCATATGGTTTGACACAAACTTATTCATGTAGCTTGAGTGCTGAAAAGGGGGGACAAACCACATGTAATACATTTATGAAATAATATTACAATTTAAAATAACTGTTTTCCATTTTAATACATTTTAAAATGTAACTTTTTCCTGTGATGGCAAAGCTGAATTTTCAGCATCATTACTGTAGTCTTCAGTGTCACGTGATCCTTCAGAAATCATTCTAATATGATTATTTGCTGCTCAAGCACATTTCTTAATATTATAGTTGAAAACAGTTGTGTTGCTTAATTTCATTTTATTTTTTGGAATCCATGATTTTTTTCCAGGATTCTTTAAAGAAATTCAAAAGATCAGCATTTATTTGAAACAGAAATATTTTGCAACATTATAAATTATTATACTGTCGCTTTTGATTTAATGGATCAATTAAATGCATGTTTTTTTGTGGAAACCACCGATTGTTTTTTTGTTTTGTTTTTTTGTATGAATATTTCACTCACATTGTTATCCTATTTAATTTGTAATGAAACATTTCATATGAAATTAATAAAAGCATTTTCACTTGTGTTCTCTTCTCTAACTCACAGCATCAAATGTTTTTGCACAGATTTTCATTTGAACCAATGAATGACAGATTCTACTATCTGCTGTGAACATCTTGTGACTATGTAACTAATGTAATTTACGACAGTTATAGATTATCAAGTCCACTTAAAATAGCAATTACTTAAAATGGAAAGACACACTGCACACTCTCTCTAAAAAATCATTTTCTCCTATTCAAATACATAAGAGTCCATTTAGGAGGAGAAGAGCCTATTTTTGTACTATTAAATAATGTGACACACTCTTAAGTATTGAGGGGGGAATAAATGAAGAATGAAGAACATGCAAACATGAAAAGGAAATACAGTTTTCTGATACAGACCTATAGGAAAAAGACTAAATGTTTATACACGCCAGATATAAATGTGTCTGGAAACATACTTGGTCAGAATTGTTGAATTGAAATATCAAGACTTTAATTAACTGCTCTGCGGTGAGGAGATAAGGACTGAACCCAGAAACAGAAAAGGCTAAAGAGGTTTCAGTCTAATCATGTGTTCAGGATTGCGGACTAGCGTCTCAATATGCAGAATATCAGCAGCGCATTCAAAGTGACAATGGCTTATCCACTAGAGTGGCTGTTTCTGGAAGAAATATAAAAGGGGTTAACAATCTCTTGAAAATACTCGCACATGCTTCATTTTGGCATCCATACACATTGAAATACTTTAAATGCATATCAAAATAAAAGAATATCAGCTTTGAAAAGCATATTAATATTTATAGTCATGCTTTCTATACTCGTAAAGGTACAGCACTACTGTGAGATTGTGTTTAAGAGCTATACATGCTACTGTGTCTTTGTCGCCATGACAACAGAGTTGGGAGCCAGAGCAGGGCTATATGGCTCTTCACGCAGAGCTTTCTGCTAACAAAGGAAGCAAAAAATGCCATTCCAACCACGTGTATCTGACCACCATGGACAAGGCATGAATATTAAAGATAAAATAGACAAAATGTACAAATTTAATAAAGTTTTAAAGTAATATACAAAATATACAAATTTAATGAAATCTTAAAGTAATACTGAAATACCTAAATATTGAATTACAATGCAAACAATATATCACATGCTAATACATACAGATATAGACCCACTTTACATGAAGTGTCTTTAACTACTATTTAAACTAACTGTTTGATACAATATGCTTATTGTGTACATATTGTACATGCTTTTATATTACTTATTTAAAATGTAACATTTAATATATATATATACTGTATACACGTTTCTTTTTCATAAGGGTATATACTGGACACTATGCATTACTGAGCTTATAGTGTACAGTATATACCCTTGTAAAAGGGAATATACTGGGTTCAGTCTTTATCTCTTCACCGCAGAGCAGTATAGTGGGTAGATACAGTGGGTATAGAAAAGAATCACCACCTTTAAAAGAATCATGTTTAGTTGCTTTGCAGCCTGAAATGACGACAGACACAGTTTTTGTTTTATCCAGCTGTATTTACTCAGTGCAACTTATAACATCCAAGTGAAAGATATAACACCATGACGACAGAAATCTTGTAACCTTTGATGACCAGCTGACCTTCAAAGACCACATTGAAAAGACTGCTCGATCTTGCAGATTTGCATTGCACAACATCAGAAAGATCAGGCCCTTTCTAACGGAGCGTGCTGCACAACTTCTTGCCCAGGCCCTTGTCATTTCTAGGCTGGACTACTGCAATGCTCTTCTGGCTGGACTTCCATCTGTAACGAAAGTCCACTGAAGGCGAGCGTAGTGAAGAACCCAAGTGCAGTTTATGAACGCTACTTTATCAGATAAAATGAAAATGTCATCGAAACTTTTCTGAAGACAGTCGGTTCCCTTCAGAGATTCATTCATATAAAACACCCGCGCCGCGTTTTGATTTTGAAACGTGCAGTGCTAATGTTTATTCAACGAAGTCAAACGCCACAAATAAATCAATGTATGGGAAACACTGGTAATGTATATCGAAATATCGGAAATGTGTTTAAAAATCATATCACCGTTATCGAAAAGAATTATATCACGATACATATTGATATTTAATTATTGTCCTGCCCTATGTTACACCTCTCTTTATCTCCTTGCACTGGCTACCAGTTGTGGCTCGCATCAAGTTCAAGACATTGATGCTTGCATATAGAACAGCCACAGGCTCAGCACCCGCCTACCTCGTTCACCGTTCCTGGCTGGTGGAATGATCTTCCCACCCCTATCCGGAATGCTGAATCCCTGACCATTTTCAAGCGACAGCTGAAAACTAATCTCTTTCGAAGCTACTTGACTTCATCCTAATAAAAAACATTTAAAAAACCTTTGTCTTTCTCTTTATTTATTCCTTCTCTTTCTAGCTTGTACTTATTTGAACAATGCCTAAAACTTGTTATTACAAGCACTTCCTGCGTCTGTTTGCCTCTTTAAGAAAAATCGCTTTATGTATCCCCCAATTGTAAGTCGCTTTGGATAAAAGCATCTGCAAAATTAATAAACGTAAATGTAAATGTAAACACCAACATGTCAGAAAAAAAGAGCTTTCCTGGACCATTTCAGTCCTTTGAAGTGCAACTGAAGCAAACAATCAACTATGGGTGGCAAGGCACTTTCAAAAGATCTCTGGGATAAAGTTGTGGACAGGCACAAGTCAGGAGATGGATTCAAAAAAATATCAAAGGCTTTGTCAATGCCTAGAAGCACAGTGTGGCTTGTATGCATTTGACAGACCTGAACACGAAATGTAGGACAGTTTAATTGCTCTGTGTTAGCTCGGGTGAAAGGAAGTGGGCAAATAGACAAGGACAAAGCCAAGCAGACAGCTTGTTCTTCTTCCACATTTCATGTTCAACTTGATTATTAAGTGGTGATTAGATATAAAGAACAGAGGAAGGGAACAGGGCAGCCCAACAGTTTATTACATCCTGTTCATTGCCACAGGAAAGAAGTGATAAGGTCAGCGTGGTCAGTGTGGTAATATCCTGTTATGTGGCTGTTTCTCTGCAGCAGGGACTGGAGCACTTGTCAGTACAGACGGAAAAATGGATGGACCAAACCATCAAATTGTTGAGGAAATTCTGCTGCCCTTTGCCAGAAAGTTGTCAGTGGGAAAAAGGTTTACCTTCCAACATGACTAAGACCCAAAACACACAGAGCACACTGAGCACACAGTGGCTGAAGGAGAAAAAGGTGAATGTCTTGGTGAATGTCCTTGCATGGCTTAGTCAGAGCCCAGACTTAAACCCCATTGAAAATCTGTGGAATGACTTGAAGACTGCAGTCCACAAATTTTCACCATAATATTTAACCGAACTTGAGCAGTTCTGCAAAGAAGAGTGGGCAAATATTGCAAAGTCTAGATGTGCAAAGTTAGTAGAGACATATCCCAACAAAGGCTGAAATTAAAGCAAAAGGTAGTTCCACAAAATACTGAATACTAGATTCTGTTTTTTATTTTTTATTCTGACATGTTGGTTTTATATCTTTCACTTGGCTGTTATAAGTTGCACTGAGTAAATACAGCTAGACAAAACAAAAACTGTGTCTGTCTTCATTTCAGGCTGCAAAGCAACAAAATGTGATTATTTTAAAGGGGCTGATTCTTTTCTATACCCACTGTACATTTTCAATGGCTCGCCAGTATATGAATAGTCTTCAAAAAGTGTAGCTTTTCCAGTTAATAAATAACCTCTGCTGCAACATCATATCTTTGACTCATTAAAAAGTCAGATTAATTTTAATTAATCAGATTGTCTAGACAGTTTAAAAAGAAACAATTTGTGGCAGGTGGGTTCTTTTTTTTCTTTTTCTTTTTGTAATTGCCTTTAGTGCAAATGTATTTGTGGATGAATAATGTTGTTACTTCCTGGAATTTGACTTGAAAGATAACTTTATATTTAAAGTCGCAAATTCTATCTAATAGTAATATATTTTAAAATGTATTGCTTCTTTTCAAAGTAGTTTGCTATTGCGTTCGTTTTTCTAGAGTTGAAAAATGGCTTTGACAAGCTGAAGTATTTTCCTCCGCTAAACTGTGGTTTACAGCAAATGCAGACTTCATGCTTACATTGGTTTACTTTTTTGTGTACACACACACACACACACACACACACACACACACACACACACAGACAGTGATTGCACACTGAGATACGGCTGCCAGTACTAAACTTTTTGAGCAGAAACATGATTTCTCTTTGCTTTTGACATTTCCCAAGGGGAGATGGTAAAAGCAAGAAGGAAAAAGAAAAAGAGCAAAGGAATGAGAGAGAGGGGGGGTGGGGGGGACAAGATGCCCAAGGACTAGTGTTGAGTATTATTAATGACTGGTAGCACAGCATAGCTCTGCTCAGGAGACGTCAGCTGAGTTACTCTAGACAGTGACAATTACGAAAGCTGCTCTGATAGAAATCCATTTCTCAAACAGCACAGCAGACAGGAAAAGGACAGAGGAGACCAATTAAAAAGCCAATTCTCTCTCACAATTGTGTGTGTGTGTGTGTGTGTGTGTGTGTGTGCGCGCGCGCACTACTTATGAAATGCCTCCTACCCTTCTCAGTCTTAAAATTCTAAAAAAATCTGATGATTAATATAGATTCTGCAAAGATTATGACTGTCCCTTAATTGTGACATCAAGGTACAGTAATTCATTTTCAGTCATCAGTAATGATGGTACAGTCGGCATTTCCAATCAAGCTGTAATTTTGTTATTATTTTAGTTATTAAGTATAAAAAGTATAAAAATATACAAAAAAAAAAAAACAAGACAAAGAAGATGGACATTTTATTTCCACAACTGTAATTTCTATTGCAGAATGCTAATGAACATAAAACATCACTTGAGATGTGGTGGAAATGAAATGGCGGTTGAAATGCTCATGCCTAAAATGATAAATTAAATAAACCAGTCCATGTGTGAAAAGTACAGGCAGAGGGCCAAAAGTATCCATACAGCAGTTTAAGAAACACACAAAAGAAACAAAAGATGAGGACTCAGAGAGCAATACGAGATCTTAACAAAGGCAAAGGCTTGAAATTGATTCATTATTAAACATGACACTTCCCAGCACAGAGAGTAGTGGAAACGCTGTTCAAATGCATTTCTCATGCAGAACCCACTTCCAGACAGCAGCAGGAGTGGAGTGGAGAATCTGAACTGGCTGTTTATGCTGCTGTGAAAACTGTGAAGACACACACATGTGCAAACAGACACATGTGCTGAGAGATGCGTAGTGCTTGGAGTTCAGTAAGAATCAGGGCAAGGATTAAAAACTCTTTCTCACACACAGAGAGACATCACTCAACTCATCCAGTCTTACTCGTCTAGGTCACCAATTAAACCTGACCCACAAAAGCTGTTGGCTTGGCAACAGTGCTGCATAAGAAGTCCACCTAACCAAATTTGGCTCGCGTTTAGCTGTCACTCATCTATGACACATGCACACTCTGAGACCTAAAAACGAGTTGAGGGCCTTGGCAGATTTACATTACTAATGATCAGAATCAAGTTTAGAAGGGGCTGATTTCATGGTACCAGTCTTTATAAATGTAATTTCAAAAATGTTTTTACTAACACTGCATTTTTTTAAATATCACATGACTATTTACCAAATAAATTAATATGAGTTTTGAGTCACATTAATTTGAGTTTACTTTATTATTATTATTATTATTATTATTATTATCTAACCTGCATATTATCTCAAAGCTTCCACTAAGAAAAAACAGTCCATTGCAACGTTCAAAACAACAACTCTAACAAGAAGACAAACACTGCATCAATATTAGGGTAATATTAATACCAAAGTCCTCTGAGGTAATTTTTACTTCACTTGATAACTGAGACACAATTGTGTTTGTACAAAACGAGAGTACAAGTCTGTGTGATATGAGAGACTTGAAAGTATTGCCACTATTTACCATAAGTTCAATGATTTAAACATGTATCTCAAATTATGACTTAGTAAATCATAACTTTGAATAAATAAAACAGTTATGAGATAAAAAGGCAAAATAATAAAGTTTGACGTAGATATAATTATAACTAAATTTTCAACTTTGTGTCATAATTATGATTTTTTTTAAATCTCAATTTTAATTCATAATTATTTTTATGTCAGAATATCAACTGTTTATGTCAGAATCTCATAATTATGACTTAGTATGTCATAGTTTTTAATAAAAATCATGACAAAAAGTTGAAATTAAGAGATATAAATCATAAGTATAATAGTTCTGACATTTTGTCAATTATTCATTTGTATCTCATAACTTAGATTTTTGTCATAATTTCACTTTTTATCTTGAAACCATAATGTCAACTTTTGTCATAATAATGACTGTTATAGTTTAGAATTTTTATCTCATAATTATGACTTAGTATCTCATCTTTTCAACTTTTTATGTAATTATGATTTTGAAAAGCAAGTTTTTTTTTTTTTAAATGGCAGAGATAGGCTTTCACATGCCATTGTGTTTGAGTAGAGGAAAAATATCAGTGCTCTTCCACTGGCATTTAGGCAATCAAAGTGGACAATGGAATCTAACTGTTGTTTAGAGGTGAAATTAAATCAAAACAGATCAATTTTGAGGATGAGTCAGAATTATTTAATAGTGAATGAGGTTCTTATTAACTTCAGTTAGAACTGACAAATAGAGCAGAAACCCTATTGAAACTTCCTGAGCATTCAGTAAAATGCTACTCTGTTGCTATCTCTCTTTCACTGTCCATTGAAACATCCATCTTGAAATGATTTGTGGGGAGTGTGCCGATTTGGATGAGCTGGGAGAAATTTCCACTCACCCTGGTTCCATGGCACATGTGCTGAGTTACTGAGCCAAAAGGAGCCAATGCCTGGCAGACGGTTCCTGTGGAGGAGTGCATCAGCTTCCACTGTCCACTTTCATCACAGCGTGTTCCTTCTGATCAGAAGAACTAGGAAAAGATTTGAACAGCTTTCATTTTGGTCATTTATTCAGTGTAAAGTCATTTTAAGCAGATTTTCTGTCACTTTGGCTCTGGCAGTGCTTTCTGGAAGACCTGTAGCTAAATATTCTCTGTTATCATGCTCTCTGATCTTTTGTGGTCTGTTTATTCCTGTTTTCCGCTATCACCCTCTCTCCTTTCTCTTTCAGCCTATCACTGCTCTTTTCACTTTCTTCCATTAATTTTCCTCCCTCTTTCTCTCTGACAGCAGCGGTCAGACAGCCTCTCTTTAATTGAATCCAGATGAGTTAGAAAAACCGGCTGAGGAGAGGGGCCCATTAAAGTGTGGACCTTGTCATCATTCCTCGCGTGCTTCTACAGTCCCGCTGGTATGAGCTTTACACAGCACAATGTGTGTGTGTGTGTGTGTGTGTGTGTGTGTGTTTCTGTGTGTGCGTGCACTTGTTTATCTACATATCCTGCTTAAATCAGACAGTCAGCAAAATTTTGTTATGATTGATTTACAGTCACTCTGATGCAAATGAAATCTGTTTGATTTTCTGTCAAGTACCTCTGGAGTCCAGCCAGACCCGCAGACTGACATTTAGCTGATTTGAATCATTCTAGAAATGCAGAAAATGCATAAGGAAGAACCCACTTTATTATTAGGGTACGAGTGATAATTCATCCACCCTCAAGTCATTCCAAACCTGTGACTTTCTTTCTTCTGTGAAACATAAAATATTTTGAAAACATGTCTTTATTTTGAAAAAAGGGCTCCAGTGTACTTCAAAATATCTTTTGTGTTCAGCAGAAGAAAGAAATGCTTACAGCTTTGGAGCGACATGATCGTAAGGAAATAAAAAATAAAAAATAACAAAATTCTTGGGTGGTCTATACCTTTAAGGAAATGTACTTTTTAAGCAAGAATATCGAAGATATTCAGTGTCATAAAATTCAAAATCATAAAAAAATCTTAAATATATTAAATGGAATAACAAACATCTTATTATTTTAAGAGGTCTTCAAATTTGGGGATGTAATACAGCCTATTATTATTAATACGTATTATTCAACTTTAAAAAACTTGGATTCTATTAAATAAATATGAACGTTGCATGTTTCAAAGTAAAAACATTCTCGCGGATTCAGAGCCGTTAACAATCAATGAATACCGCGCAAGTTTATGCCAAATAATGGCTTATTGACTATTGATGCATTACAATGTTTACTTTATGGTGTTTATATTGTAATATGTTGTAGATGATTGTAGTAAATGCACAGACATTTCAAAATAAGAGTCCCGGTGTATTTCCAGCTTGTTTGTAATTAAAAGTCCATTATTTGATCAATTTCAAAAGTTTTCATTGTTCTCCTAAATTTTTCAACTTAAGAACACATGTGCTCCTTGAGGAAATGCGTCAAGCTCTGTTTATAGAAGCCAGTTTCCCCATTAGAGTAAAACTAATTAAGTTATTTATTTTATTGATTAACTTAAAGTTTCTTTATTTCTCATAATTGTGATTTTGTTTCTGGTAATTGCAACTTTATTTCTCAGAATTTAGCTTTATGTATCTCACAATTGCAACATGACTTTTTATCTCGAAACTGTGACTCATAACACAATTCTTTAACTTCATATATCATAAATGCAGGCAGGTCCCCCCATGACGTTCTGAAGCCCCCCTGCAATGATCTGAAGGACCCACCCTTCCACCTCCAGAATACGATTTTAAATGCAGAAAGCAATCTAAACCGAACTATTTCAACTGTGGGGCCCCCCAAAATGATATTGAGTATTAAGTATTGATATTAAGTATTGATTTTAACCATTCGATGCGGACCATCACCCGTGTATTTAGAACATTCACTGCTAAATTCAAACGCTTTGTGTAACGCTATTCAGTGTTTTCAACCACATAAAATTTATTTTAGGTTTCATACATTTAAATTAATTACTAGAAGAAAAAAAAAGACATTCGTTAAATACACTGCTGTTTGTGAGTTTGTTAAATACATTGGTGTCTAAGGAAAGCGGCGATAATAATCCTTTCGAATAAAATCTGTCAATGTGTTTTATTCATATAGGATGAATGTTGTTTAGGTAAAGTTCACTCTATTCTTCTCCTAGTTTAACGATGACTTACTTTTATGTATTTTGGGAGAAATGGGTGAATTTACGTGATGTTAAACTGAAGACCCAAAACAATGTTTTGGGAGAAAATAAAATGTACCAACTAGAACTCTCAGTATTTATAAATCATTTCAGTAGAATTAACATGATTATATAGGGGTGGAATTATTAAATTTATTATAATCAAATCAATTCAGTTAAACTAAAACAATTGACCAAGTACAACTAAATGCATTTATCTAAATTTAGAAAAATTAAACATATTTTTTTTTAATTCAAAAAAACTTAAAAAAATTTAGTAAATTCAACTATTTTTTCCTCCAGTGGCTAAATATAAATCATTGTTAAAAAAGAAAGAAACAATATTAAATGCTATATTGAGATTTTAAATAAAAAAAATTTGAAAGTATGCCAATCTGGCTGAACTATTCGTGGGGATAATGACTTGCCACTGAAAAACTGTCTGCTTGAAAAATGTACATTTTAACACTGAGCGGATGTGAGAGATTGAGAAAAAGATAGTGAGAAAGTGAGATGAGTGAGTGAGTGTGGATGTCCCATGTAAATGGGGCGTTGAATAAAAAATGACCCATTCTTCATGTTGCAAAGACTAATAAGCTAGTTTAATTGTCACAGCAGATTTATTGTATTCTGCTTTAATTGCGAGAGGTTTATAGAGGCGATATGATGTAAACGGCTTTGCTGTATAAATGAGTGCCCAGCAGCAGTTGGACTAATGTGTCTTTATTACAGTTCTATTCCTCACAAAGTCCACAAACAAGGCCTAGCTTGACAGGTGCTGTCAGACAGTTGGCCCACCTCATTCTCCTAGAGGGTAACACAGGCTCACTAGTGGCAGTTCATGTCAGAGTGCCACAATCAGTTTGGTTTATTTTGGACACCATTACTCACAGTGATGAGGCAAAGGGACAGATGGGTTGGCATGGGAGTTCATGTTGTCTGCTCCCTGTCACTTTTGCTCTCATTTCTACGGGACAGTCTCTACATAGCATGCAATACAGAGATGGAGAGAGTAAGACAGCTGATGAGGGAGATTTACCGGGCTTATCCTCAGTATCAAAACATCATCCTGCTGCAGCCATAAAAGAAAACACAACAGCAATAAAAAGCTGACATTTCAATTAATGGCTGAGTGCTTCTGCTGAGAATTAAAAGGGAATGGTCACAATCTGTCTTCTTCCAAGCCCACCTGTGTCACAAGGCTTTTATTATATAAGGCTTTTTATTATTTTCCTTAATCACATCCATAGGGAGAGAGACATCGACTGGTGGCTCATGCATGCATCATTCTGTCAGATGCAGTCAAGCTACGTGCTTTCTCTTGCTCCAACTCTGTACTTCCTAGTTATATTTCAATAGAAAAACATAGTATATATATATATATATATATATATATTTAAAATTAAAAAAAATATATATAGTATATTTATTTAGTATAGAAGTAATATGTAATAAAGTATATAAACTCATATGCTTATATTTTTATTAAATATACCTACAATAAAAAGCTGACATTTCAATGAATGGCTGAGTGCTTCTGCTGAGAATTAAAAGGGAATGGTCACAATCTGTCTTCTTCCAAGCCCACCTGTGTCACAAGGCTTTTATTATATAAGGCTTTTTATTATTTTCCTTAATCACATCCATAGGGAGAGAGACATCGACTGGTGGCTCATGCATGCATCATTCTGTCAGATGCAGTCAAGCTACGTGCTTTCTCTTGCTCTAACTCTGTACTTCCTAGTTATATTTCAATAGAAAAACATAGTATATATATATATATATATATATATATATTTAAAATTAAAAAAAATATATATAGTATATTTATTTAGTATAGAAGTAATATGTAATAAAGTATATAAACTCATATGCTTATATTTTTATTAAATATACCTATACTCAACTCAACTCAATTTTTATTTATAAAGCACTTTCAAAACCATTAAAATGGACCAAAGTGCTGTCCATAAGTAAAAAATAATACTAAAATACATGCAAACATAAAATAACAACAACACATAACATCAAGAAAAACATGCAGCCAATCCCTTACAATTCTCCGACCTAATTAAACGCCGAAAGCTTGATAAAATAAGTAGGTCTTCAAGTCCTTTTTAAAAATGTCCATGCTAGCCGAGGATTTTATAGAAAATGGTAACACATTCCAGAGAGTAGGAGCCACAACAGAAAAAGCGCGGTCTCCACTACGCCTCAACCGAGACCGTGGGACGGTTAGGAGCATATTCTGATAATGAAGGAAATATAGACATTATTGGTCAAAAGTTGAATAATGAAGATGCTTTAATGTTTTTTGGGGGAAAAAAGCTCACCAAAGCTGCATTTACTGATCAAAAACACAAACGGTAATATTGTGAAACATTATTATAATTTAAAAGAACTGTTCTATTTGAATTAGTTTTAAAATTGATTTTTTTTTTTTTCCTGTGATGGCAAAGCTGAATTTTCAGCAGGCATTACTCCAGTCTTCAGTGTCACATGATCCTTCAGAAAACACTCTGATATGCTGATTTGCTGTGCAAGAAATATTTGTTATTATTATATGTTGAAAACAGTTGTGCTGCTTAACATTTCCTGGAAATCGTGATACAAAGATTTTAAAAATGTAAATAAATAATACTTTAATTCTACAAGGATGCATCAAACTGATCAAAAGTGACAGTAATTATAGATTTTTATTTTAAATAAATGCTGTTCTTTTGAACTTTGTATTCAAAGAATCTTGAAAATTTTTTATTAAAAATTAAGCAGCAAAAACAGATGTTTTCAACATTACAAATATACTAACTTTTGTAATTTTTTTGTAATTGGGCACCAATAATAATTGAGTACCAAATCAGCATATTAGAATTATTTCAACATAACCCATTTATTAAAATAATAAATTTAATAAAAATAAGTGTTTTTTTAAGTTATGTTATGGTTGATGTTAATAGCACATGCAGGGTTTTTCTTTCAGTGTTGGCCAAAGTCTTTATTCACATCCTCTTATAGATGGATACCAGGTGCTAAAAGACACGAGAATCTTTTAAATATAAACTCGTTTTGGGGAAGTGCAGTTTTAATATGGTTGTAATGAAAGAGCTCAGTCCCATAAAGTCCATAAAGCAATAAAACCTCTGCTCCGTTGTCTCTGTTAGGCTTGCTGACCTTGTCATCTGGTTGATGCCTGGGTGGCTTCAGTTTACAGGTTCAATAATGTGTTCAATCATGCAACAAACAATGAATTTCAAGAGCAATTAGGAAAGTTATATGGAGGCTCTTGTGGTTATTTCCGTGGCCTTTATGACTTATTAATGTAATTGCATAGAGCTATGGTTAACTAACTGCAAGTCCTTTAAACTGAAGCAATTTAATAATTATAAGGTGTATTATTTTGATTATCGCACTGATTATATGCATTTTGAGCTTGATTTTTGCTACCCATAACCTCAGAGTTTTCCCTAAATCTTTATAAATGTAGTGCGTTTCCGCTTGTAATCTGCAAACATATACTTAAATCTTCATTGTTGATTCAGTACCAAAAGTTCCATTGAGAGAAAAATTGAAATTTGAATATAGGGACTATTCATTGTGTCTTGTCCTTCAAATCCTCAGTTTAACACTGCAACTCAGGCCAAAAAGACACATGAGAGGTTTATTTATACTATCGTTGAAAATACATTGGTGTTCACTTTATTGCTTTATTTGTTTATTTAAAGCTGAAGTATGCAATTGTTTCAATATAAAGATACTTTCTCCAATCCCAGTTTAATGTCAGAGACAACCAAGTAAGCCATTTGGAGGTTGTAAATACTGTAGCACTATATCTTGTTTTAAGCATCCCAACCAGCCCCACACAGCAAAACTGGTGCAACTAATGGTGAGTTTAAGGCTATTTGGGGACTGTATGTTTGTCCAAAACAATAAAAGATGGGCTCAGGGAAACCTGTCGTTATTTTTGTAACTCATTTGTGACTCTAGTTGCACAGAATTGACACTTCAGCTTTAAGAGAGGATCAGTATGCGCTAAAGGAGTGAAAGAATTTAATTCAATAAGAAAATTAATTATTTTACTATTTGAATGTAATTTCATCTTAACAGGAGGTTTTAACTGGGTATCTATGTCCTTAGAGGCATATGTCCAGAGTTGCTTACAAAGCATTATATTGACATAATTGTATCCACTCCTCCAATCTCACTGTATGTAAACTATGCCCTTGGGTGTTTTCCTGGTCTCCTCCTCTCATCCCGAAGTCTTTACTTCCTGATGCACGTTTCTTTGACTACAGCCCTTGAATAAATCAATGAGTGTGTTTAAGGAAATCATTAACACACTCCTTCCTCTCCACACAGAAACCTGAACTCTCCACAATCAGCCTCACATCTACTTCAGCTCAAATTAACTGACACAATCCAGCCTTACCTGAAATTATTTACCTCCATCTACACACATTTTAGCAATATTTAAAGGTAACATATGTTAAAAGACGCAACATTCAGTGGTGAATACTGCGCACAGGAGTTTACATATTCAGAAATTAGTTCAGTGACTAACTGATGCATTTAACATTGATCTACTCATGGGGTCTGTAGAAAGTTCATTGATGAGGTAACTAACTAATTAACTAAACAATGAGGCCATCAAAAAATGACTGCTGAGGTCTTCAGTATAAGATCACAGATTGCTTCAAAGGTTAGGGCCTATCAATGAGGTCACATGTGATTTAATCAAAATGGATTCTGGTGAGGTCACTTATTACTTCCTGAGCGAGGTCACTACTGACCTCAAAAAACTAGTTCACTGATGATGCCATTAATGTGCTCAGGTTCAGTTATAATGCACATTAACTTTCCAATTATTTGCCCTGGTAGTTATCAATTCACAACTACAAAAAGTGTTGCTGAGAAAATAAATGTCCTTTTTTCTCATCATGTTACACTTTTAGAAGCCCCTTTTTTTAACTCCTCCATCTCAATTGATTTCTCCTCCATCTCATCTCATTAACAGTTGTCCCCAAAAAGACTATTGTAATATTCACTGTAAGTCACAGACCATGAGCCCCCTGGTGAATTCAGGTAAACTAGGCCACTTTTTGTCATTGAAATCAATGGCAAAAAGTGGCCCAATTTTTCCCAATCTCACCCTATATATAACTCTTCATAAAGACAATGTTCAGAATTGCATATTAACATATTCCTACTGTTGCTGCAGTTTAGAGCATGTATGCTGTGCACAGTATGCACATTTTCTGTATCCATGAATTACCCAGGTGACCTACTACAGGTGCCAAAATATTCAATAGTATATACAGGTCATGCTCAACAGAACAGTATCCCATAATGCAATGAACTCGACTTGACTTTAGATTTGCAGTGTGATGAATTAATTAAATGATATAAGGATGATTATCCAGTAATCAGACAGTAACAGCTATGTTTAACATCTTCCTAACTCATTATTTCATCAGACTTCCACAGGTTAAGGTGATGGTGTGGCAACAATTTAGCATACTACTATTTATCATTACATAATGCCTACAGTTTCACAGACATACTATTTGAAAAACTGTGATCAGCCAATGCTGATATATTACTATTGCAATTGTACTGTAAAATAATTAATTGAATAATAATCATAACAATAACAACAAGCTAAAGTATTAAGTAGCTTATTATATTATAGAAGTAAATGTATTAAAAAACAGCCGAATTTTTCCCCCGTGATTTAAGTAATTTATGTGAGTCATGTTTCTCAAGTCGGAAGATACAGAAATCCGTATATGCAAAAATCTCATCGCTGAGTGTATACTGCACAGTATTCAATAAGCTATTATTTTATTCTGAACACAGCCAAAGTCGTTTTCAATCCAAAACACGTAGTTGATTGTTATTTGAGTACTCTGGTGATCATTATGAGTTTGTGGTTTGTTGCAGTAATGAGCATCTTCTAAGAGCTGATACATCTGTAAGCACTAACACACAGAGGGACTACGACAGTAGTGACACGTTCATCACCAGCCCACTTGACACACCACAGATGCTGCTAGCTAAAATCCCAGGGAGCTTTGCCTGTCTGTTCCCTCCTACAGCGAGCAAACACTAAAGGGACACGTACCATTTCTTGGCACCACCGAACATGCAACATCAACATGATGATCAGAAGAACTGAGCCCCACGTGAACGAGCCGGTTCTGAACAAAATATTTCTGCCAGTTCATAAAGAGTCTGGAGAGTCAGATGTGGGACATGACTAGATGAGGTGCACCAGAGGCTTCATTTTTGTGCCAATGAATATCATTAGCTATCACTGCTTCTCTAATCAGTCTCCAGGAATATTCGCCACAAGCCGAGCAGCAAGCTTCCTCCCCACCCCCTTGTCTTCCCTCATTTCCATTTAGACTGTGCCAGCATTAATGCATAAATTTAGAATTTCTTTTATTAAGAGGCTTGATTAAATCTTGCAGGGAAAGTGGCTGTTTTGCATGCAAGCTATTGCACTTGATTCTGATGGCGGAGCCTTAACCTTTGGGTTCTGCTTTTGGGATTTAAGCAATGTAGTGAATATCATTAGTTATCACTGCTTCTCTAATCAGTCTCCAGGAATATTCGCCACAAGCCGAGCAGCAAGCTTCCTCCCCACCCCCTTGTCTTCCCTCATTTCCATTTAGACTGTGCCAGCATTAATGCATAAATGTAGAATTTCTTTTATTAAGAGGCTTGATTAAATCTTGCAGGGAAAGTGGCTGTTTTGCATGCAAGCTATTGCACTTGATTCTGATGGCGGAGCCTTAACCTTTGGGTTCTGCTTTTGGGATTTAAGCAATGTAGACACAACTGAACATCATTTAAAGTTGAAATACACTACACGACTTTTAAAATCGTAACAGATTTTGAAACACTAGGCATTATACACTTGCCGACTTGAATGACTAAATGGTTACAGAGAAAAACTGGGCATCATACACTAGACAACTGAGGAGCACATACCGAACAACAAACTCAAGCGGAAACAGGCACCTTGTTTCTAGGAGATGCGTGACAAATAAAAACAAACTGTGGCTCAAAATATCAAATATGTCTGATATCCTCTGACTGGCTAGATTCATAGTCTATAATAAGTCTGTCTCCATCATACAGTACGTGATTGTGACAAGTGGGGCGGGGCCGAGAGCCGTGGGAACAGAGCGAGGCCAGTGGAATAAATGATAATGAGCGACACCTGCGCCACTCACCGGTCTTGAGTCCCACGGAGGAGCTCCGGAAGGATAAAAGGAGGCGTGACGACAGTGCAAGATGAGAGAGGACCAGGCCTGGACTATTTATGTTGTTGTTTTATTATATTTTATGCGGCAGTCATCCGTGAGGGGCTGACGCTTTTACTTTTGTTTTGTGTTTGTTTATTTAATTATTAAAGTTTTATGTTTAACTGTTAAAAAAAACAACAACAACATAAATAGTGGAGCCAGCTGGTCCAAATAAACTGGGTACTAAGCCATCTTTCAAGAGCAAGCATTTTGTGAATCCTGCGTTAAACTCCCCGAGATTAGAGAAGCAGTCGTCAGTAAAATGTCGGGAACACAAAAAAGATTGGGGTTGTACTGATGTGGTACAGTGGAAAAATTAATTTTAACCGCTGATTCATTGCAGCCTCATCTTTTGGAAGTGAAAATAAAATATACTTTCACAGTGTAGGACAGCGTCTTCTCAACATGATGTTAACCACATGAACAAACTACAGTGTTTGAGGGTGGGTCAAGTTGTTCGGCGGCCGGCCAACGTAGAACATAGGCAGACATTATGCAAATATATTACCCTGTGACGTGTATCCATCACGGAAGTGGGAAATAACTGATGACTCGTTTAGACTGTTCAGAGATTTTTTCTTTTGGCAGACAATAACTTTATTTATCGTGCACTTTCCGCTTTACAACTTTGCAGATTGTTTACGTTCACATACAGCCAGGGCCGTCGCTAGTGGGGTGAAAGGTGGTGATTATTATAGGGGCCCCCGGCGATTTCAGCCGACTGCCCGAGGTCAGTATAAAAGACGCTCAGGACAGTTGACGGGCAACTGCTGCACGTCATCACGAAAGCTTATCATTTGCACATGTTTTTAAGCCTTGCCAATTTAAGCATTCAAGAGATTGTAAAGCATTCAAGCACAAGACGCAAAAGAACTCAACTGAGTATTCGCGCGCCATGTTCGGTGCACACACAGAGAGCCGCGTCTCACAGTGGAAAAAACCGAACCGAGCTTTCCTTCACGTCCACCTGCGCCTGAACGAACAAATACACCTCGCCAGTTTAAATGTGCAAGCACAAAAAGACCAGAAGAGCCCAATTCAACACTCACACGCTGTGTTCTGTGCGCACATTGCACATGCAGAGAGCCGCGTCTCACAGCCCTTGAACACCGAATTGAGTTTTGCCTCTTCTTGCGCTTGAACGGACAAATGCATACAAAATTATGTTGAAATACCCATCTTGGTGAGTATCTTCGAAAAACTGTCAGTTATGTCTTAAGTGAACTTAAACAGTTGAGAAAGAAATCGAACGCGTCTCATTATATTGGATCCATGCATTGTTTCTTAACCATGCCTAATTTACTAGCTGCTGTCGGTGTCCTTAATATTAATACAATAAAAGAAAGGAGAGAAAAATCACTCACTGCTCTTGACTGAATTACTTTATAGTTTTAACAAGAACTAATCTATATTTAATTTATACAGTGAAGACTATGCAATGCTATTTTACATGTGATTATCCGGTTTCTGTACCTGAATACCTACAAACTTGAAAAAACTAAACATTGATTAGTGGGCAAACCCCAGCTACAATCCTGCATGCAGCTACATTACACACTGCATGAAAGGCAATATTCAAGATGGCATAATAGGGGCAATTTAAGGCAAGTCATTTCACTCGGCAGCCATCTTTGAAACACCTCTCGGGCATGCAAGTGTTGCTCCTATCTCTTTGAATGGGGAAACATCAAATTCTCCAAAATTGTTCACCAAGCTTATGATTAAATTTCATATTTGAAATCAACAATGAAATCTGACAACAACTGTCTCACAAATGTTGTTTATTTTGCTCAAATAGCAAAACAAAAAAAACGTATTATTCAGGCTAGACCAGCCAGTGCACATGCACAGTCCTAAGTGTGCTTCTCAGAACGCTGACTGTTTCCAAAGCCTATAGAATACCCAAGACGTGTCACTCGTATAGTTTTGAATGAGGAAAATTGCAACGCTCAATATGGACACTCTATCGAAGGAAGCCCCACCTTCTGAATAAAAGAGCCAATCGATAATCTGTAAAGTCATCACTGCAGTTGCCGTTAGAAGTCCCGATTGCTATAGAAACAGTCAGTGTTCTGAGATACATGTTTAGGACTAAGCATGCGCACTGGATGGTCTAGCCTGAAAAATAAGCTTCCCTTTCATGGGAAATTCGAACTGCGTCCTCTAGGGGTCGCTATGGGGAACGCCTCGTTGTGACACGTGTCTGAAGCATACATTGAAAAAACACCAGCAACACGTTGGCCGGCGACATCCATGACGTCACTACCGGTCCGACTATAGTATAAATAGGTGCCGGGAGAACACATCATCATCCTCTTCTTCATCTTCATTGACTTTTGTTTGAAGCGTGCATTTCTGTGGTAAGAGCAATCTCTATTCATATCATTATGGCGAGCACTAGCAAAGC
>NW_015537927.1:11609-11856 GCF_001515605.1 Sinocyclocheilus anshuiensis | reverse complement strand
ACATCCGATGACACACACGATCTATGCGTTATTTGTTTGGGCGAAGAGCACGCACACGATGTCTCCGAGGGGGCAATTGGCGTGCACTGCGAGTGTTTTTCCAATGAAAAAGCTCCGCTCTTGTTTGTCTCTTTTTTAGAGGAAAGAGGGGCAGCCATCTGCTTCCCGCGGTTCAGGACCCGCCGCTGCTGAGGCACGGAGGAGAATGAGCTCGTGGGGATCTCAGGTGGACCTGGCCGATGAGTTT
>NW_015537927.1:9055-11430 GCF_001515605.1 Sinocyclocheilus anshuiensis | reverse complement strand
TAGGGAATAATGTCACTGACAGCCGTCTAACGTCCCAGGGGCAACTCCCATGGCAATATGGTAGAGTTGGTACTTAGTGCTCGCCATGGTTCCTGGTATGCACTCCCCTCAGCATGGTGGCGTGGGTATACAGTTCCCCATAGCGAGCCCTAGAGGACGCAGTTCGAGGTTCCCATGAAAGGGAACGTCTCAGGTTACATATGTAACCATGGTTCCCTGAGTAGGGAACGAGACACTGCGTCCTCTAGGTTTCTTGCCATGCTTCGGATGCAAGCTTCAGACGAAGAAGTGGATGATGTGTTCTCCCGGCGCCTATTTATACTATAGTCGCACCGGTAGTGACGTCATGGCTGTCGCTGGCCAACGTGTTGTTGGTGTTTTTTCAATGTATGCTTCAGACACGGGTCACGACGAGGCGTTCCCCATAGCAACCCCTAGAGGACGCAGTGTCTCATTCCCTACTCAGGGAACTATGGTTACATACGTAACCTGAGACGTTTTTAACGATATTTGAGCAAAAGCTTGTCAAACATTTTTGGAGAATTTGATGTTTCTCCATTCAAAGAGATAAAAGCTGCATTTGCTTGCATTTCAAAGATGGCCGCAGAGTGAAATGACTTGCCTTAAAGGGACTTTGCTGTTTCTATAGCAACCGGAACTTCTAACGGCAGCTGCAGTGACACAATGACTTCACTGATTATCAGTTGGCTCTTTTACTCAGAAAGCGGGGCTTCCTTCGATAGAGCGGCCATATTGAGCATTGCATTTTTCCCCATTAAAAACTATACAAGTGACACGTCTTGGGTATTTTATAGTCTTTGTTCTAAACCGGGGCAGGGGGTCATGATATTCAAATGCCGATTGTTTCAGCCACCACATTTATCAACGTATGATCATTCGTACAATGGGATACGAATGTTTCATGAATCACACATGAAACCCTGACGTAAGTTGATTGGTGCGCTCGGATCTGCTCTCGTTTCTATGTTATACTGATAATTGAGGCCCTGCCAAAACATTATTGTAAATCAGATTTTTTTTAAATACACAAAATCACCCTAAAGAGTCCTGGAATTAGTATTGTTAATCATTATCATTAGTCATCTGCTCTAATATCAGTATACAGCAACAAAATAAGAGACATAGCATGAATTAAGAGATAATGAGATGTCTCCGGTGCAAAACAAAGCTCAGTTGTGGCACTGGAATTGAATTGGAAGCTATTGTTTGTATCATTAGCATGTAATTGCTTTACATCTTCAAACAAAGTGGTCTAAAGTTCCCCACTGACATTTTGCCACTGTTGGCCATTGCTCCAAAAATGATAAGCGAAAGGCCTGTTCATGACAGAGCCAAAAATATGAAGAAAATGCTGTCTTGAGAAACGGACTGTGGAGTTCTGCAAAGAAGACTTTAGTCTAAAAGAGAGAAAAGCACTAACACAATAGCAAAAATCTAATGTGGTTAAGAATGATGATGTTTTGGGGCCAAACAAGGTGTGATAATAAAACTAACAGAATGTCATTTAATTATATAGCAAAAACAATCCTTCTTTATGATTCATTAATGTTCGGCTCATATCTTTATTCTTTTGTTCCATATCTTTCTTCTGTGTTTCTCCTCGTGTCTCAGACTAAAACAACAGGCTAATGATTAATCATATTATTCTAAAGACTTTGGATTTAAAAATGTTGTTAGTGTGGGTAGTGTGTATTGTGAACTAATGATCGCAAAACTGCCAAGAGGAAGCATACAATATACATACATTAGAGAGCAAATGAGTCTGCTGTGAATAAACAGAGAGAGATGACATCTGCTTAGCATAGGGAGAAAAATGGAATCCAATTGCTTTTAGCCAATGAAAATATTTCATCACAGCAAATGGGTTTATATGAAGCTTCAAATTTGACTGTCTTGGCCCAATACCAGCAAGGTTATGAATGACAGGTTTATCTGGATTAATTTGATAATTTGCAGCTGTATGTGAATAAGACTTTTTTTTTTAAATGACAGAAAGAGAATGTAAGAATAAGGATCAGATCCCATATTGCATTATATCACACAACTTATATCATACACATTTTCTACAGAAAATATAATTGTAAAAAATAGTTCACCTCAAAATTAAAATTCTAAAAATAAAATTTTCTGTCATTTTCATTCTGTTCCAAACCTGTATGACTTTCATTCTTCTGTGGAGCACAGAAGATATTCTGATGAAGGTTCAAACCGCTTTCTTCTATGCAATGCCAAGTTGATGATGACCAGGAGCTGTCAAAAACGATACATAAAAACATGTATTTGTGTTATATTCCAACTCTTCAGAAGTCATATAGGTTAGCTTTATATATATATATATATATATATATATAAAG
>NW_015537927.1:0-3117 GCF_001515605.1 Sinocyclocheilus anshuiensis | reverse complement strand
TTTTTTATAAAATTTTCAGAATAAAAATTTCACTGACATAATATCTAAAACAAACAAGTTGTTCACATATCACAGTATAAGTTTTAGTATTACTTGCACTTTTATTTCACAGTGGATTTGATATATTGTATTGTACAGAATTTTTCATTCTTCCCACATTCATGTACTGTATATATTCATGTAAAATAATTTCATACATGCATTCATTGTATCACACATTAACTGTACATATTATAAATAACTACATAACTGGAAATATATAACAAAACTATAAATATTAAAAAATGTTATATACAGATTACATATCACATATAAAAATTTAAAATATTATTTGTCAATGTTTAATAAAAATGCATATTGCAAAAATTAATAATCTACTGTTGTACAATACAATCATGCCAAGAATTAAATCCACAGTGCACTTTAAACTTTCTCAAACAATACACTAAATAGACTGTCTAATCAACAACCAAAGCCATCAACAGACCAATACAACGCGTTTTACATACTGAATAGACTTAAACATGCAAAACCACAAGAAGTGTGACCTCAAAAGTCATACAGTAACCGTAGTGTACTTGCTAAAATAAAGTTATAACTTATAAATAAACAATATGAATATATGACAGATATTTACAAATTATTGTACCATAGTATACAATATAACATTATATACATGCATTACCATTCACACAGCTATTCAATCAACCTCCCATTTATTCGGTTGAATGCAGAGTAAATTATGTACTCCATGCACATTTTTAAGTAAACACAAGTTGTTTTTATTTCAGTGCATTTAATTAATTTGACCTCACTCAAAATACAGCTCTCCTTGACTATCCCAGAGACAATAGTCCCTGTTTGTCTGTCTTTAATCATGGTAAATTTGGCAGTGCTAACTGGATCGATAAAGCTGTAGCCTATGTCAAGCCCCACATCGACAAATGATCTCACAAGTACCACTGCCCCATTTTCTGTAAGAACTGCATGGTTAATTCTTCTCGATAGTGTTGTGCTTGCCTTTGAGTGAAATCGGTTTCCATTAATTATAGCCCTTTGATAGAATGAACACTGGTGAACATTTATGCCATTCTCTCTAAGAAGATGTGCCTCTCTGGGTGTTGGTGGTCTTGTAATTGGTGAACCAAGGAAGATTACATTAGTTTTAGTCACGCAGTTTTTGGCAACTTTGTACCCACGTAACATCTGGTCTACAAAGTCCTTGCTCACTCGATGAGTACTACTGCTGTAAATGCTTGTCAAAAGCCTTGGAACACTTTGAAAAAGAAAAAATGTATTGACAATTTGCTCAGGAACTGCTTGGGTGCCATGGAAGAGCTTTTGCAAGCTGCCATTATGATTTTCAAAAATAAAAGCACTCTGGCACCATAGTGGACCCCAGTTTCTTACAGACTGTGCAGCATGCTCTAGAATGTGCACATTGAAACTGACATGACATTTGCCATATAATCTCTCAAAACGGCTCACAAAGTTTTTGAACAGAAATTCAGCTACATCTATGTCATGTGGAGAAATGCTATCTTTCAATAGACAGAAAGTTCCTTGTACAAGTAGCAGTAAGTGTTCAAGGAAGTGGCGTGGTAAAATGCCACTCAGGCATGGAAGACAATAAAACAACAGAAAATTCCTGTATTCTGAGGCCTTCCAGAACTTGCCCATCTTTATAGGTCTTGTAATATTGACTGGTGGCTTGATTTCAAGTAGCCGTTTATCAATGGCCATGGCTTCTCTTCCAATATACCAGCTCTCTCCATGATACTTTGAATCAAACCATAGTGTTGTCAGTTGCCGACATACACCGAGTAAAATCCCATGCATGTAGTCGAAACCAAATCCCAGTATGATCTTAAAAAACGTTAATAGCATTAAAGGCGATGGACCTTTAACTCCACGAGCACATGTGCCTGTTGTAACTGCTGTTCTTACATCATTGAAATGCTGGTTGTGGGTGCGTGTGCTTGAATCTCCACTTTCTGGACTGTATACTCTAGTGAAACCATTTCCTTTGGCAACAATTTCACCCTTCTTGTAACACCAGTTACATCCGTGTTCCCCATTAAATTGTTTTATGTTTTGGAGAGTGCAGCGAGCAACTGAGTCACACACACATACAAGATTGAAAACACGGACATTCAAGCTTTGTCCTCTGTGCATTACTGTTAGACCTTCTTCCTCTAGCTGAATGCACTCATCAACAAAGGGCTGCAGAAAATAATTCATTTTGGGCTTAGAAGCACCAAACCACAAACCAGCCAGCAGCACATGCTTGCTTCTCATATCCGGGGGAAGTTCATTGATTATGATCCAAATGTGCCAAATGTGAAAGGGAGATGATTTAAAGATGGGTATACCATCAGCACTCCAAGTAAGTGACTGCTCTGGATGGGTATACCATCAGCACTCCAAGTAAGTGAAAGGTTCAACTGCTCTGGATCATTCAGGGGATCTACAGATTTATACATGACACCATCAAATATATCTTGGACACTGTCTGGATGGCTTTTGCCCCTGGTCCATTTGTAATCTAACGATGCTGCAAATGTTGAATCTAACATCTTTTCTTCCAGCTGTTTTCTAATTGATACTTTATGTTACCTGTTACCTGATTTAACAAGTGAGTTCATATCCCCAGGTTCAGAGCCACATGAGGCACAACGATCTCATTACTCATTACCGAAGTAATGATGACATTTAGGGCAGATGTACATCATTTCAAAAGAGTTGCAATCAAATGTTTTGAAGAATTTATATAGACTACTAGGTACTCCATTGTTTCCTTCTGGACAATGTAGATTAATCAGGTCCAGTAAGTCACTAAGGGAAGATTTTGTTGTGTTGTGCCTCAGAGCATAACATAAAATTGACAATAGAGATTCTTCATTACTAATCTTAGCGCTGGGGTAGATCTTCTTTTTCGCTGATGTTGGGTTCTCTCCACTGCAATCTTGTGCGGCATCACCTGCTGCAGCATCCATCTGTAAGAATTGTGGAAAATAAAACAGAACCTGTTCAAATTATCTTGTAAACATGTATATTTTAATCTTACACTCGTTCAGGCATAACAAATCATACTTACATCAAAACAATACTTTGGAT
>NW_015537926.1:286-826 GCF_001515605.1 Sinocyclocheilus anshuiensis | reverse complement strand
ACCTGACTTTGAAACTTGCAGCGCTCATATTTAATCAATTAAATATCCTTTTTGAAGTGTAGGCTATATCTCATTATACATGTAAACATACATTTACATGTATATTTATTTATTTTTCACTGGAGCACCACCTGAGTCTTCTCCTCCCATTTCTACCAGTGATCATTGTTTCCTTCCCGCGGTACTAACTGCGCACACATCAATAGCATCACTGGGCTGTAGGCTGCCAAGTTGAGGGGACAAATGGGTTGAAATTTGTATGTGTCGATCGTGTGAGAAAGATGCGTTTCATACAAGATCAGGCAACTGGACAACCTTTGAATTTGTTGACGTGATTATTCATATAATGAGGTTTGGCCCATACAAATTACGGGAGTTTTACCGGAAGCGAATGTAGCAAACATATAAAATATGCCCAGTGGGATTTTTTTTATAGAAAGATTAAAAATACGGGAGAAATACGGGAAAATATTTAAACGGGATGATAGCGGGATAGAATGGTAAAATACGGGAGAATCCCGGGAAAAACGGGAGGGTTGA
>NW_015537926.1:0-206 GCF_001515605.1 Sinocyclocheilus anshuiensis | reverse complement strand
TGGCGTGAGTGGGTGTGTGTGTGTGTGTGTGTGTGTGTGTGTGTGTGTGTGTTGAGCTCCACTAGGGGGCTCCAGCAGCAGTAAATCACGGTAATCAAACAAGGGTAAATCTGTTAGAGAACAAAGCTCTGCTGTCGATCCTGACAAAGACAAGAATGAGAGCAAAGAAGAGAAGAAAGAAATATCACAGCGCTCGACTATAATCC
>NW_015537925.1:6275-9123 GCF_001515605.1 Sinocyclocheilus anshuiensis | reverse complement strand
AATGATCTTTAAAAAAGCATCATATGACCCCTTTAAGTCATTGTGAGTGTGTGCAGTGTCTGCTTTACACCACAGATCACAATAAGAGGAGTAAAAAAATAAATAAAAATGCTGCTAGTCATCACCGCAAAACTCTGTGGTTAGACCTCTGCATTCTTTGAAGGTCACCAGGTAGTATTTGGATGAAGTAACCACATTGAAACATACTACACAGAGTGATACATGACTAGTTTGAATTGACACTATAATTCAAATCAGAAAAACGGTTGAGGAAACCACCAGTGATAGCACTCCTTGTAACAAAACAACAGGTCGATAAGCTTCCACAAGAGAGAATAAAGTGTTTCTCGACACCATTTCACCCCAAAGCAGATAAATCATCACATCAGGGGTTCAGCAGATTTATTCACAGAGTGTTCAAACTTCTGTAACAACGCAAAACCATTAGATGTCCACACGTCCGCGTGATCTATGAAAACACAGGCAAGCATCTGTCACACGTCTGCAGCCTCAGCCCATTGTTATGCTTCAGCTACTTTACAGGTTTGCCTTTAATAAGTTTACTTTCTTGCATGAAGAATGACCAAACAGTTCACATAGCCAAACCAAATATTCATCAGCGATATCTCCAAGTTAGGGAATCAGAGGCTTATTGCATTAAGGTGATGATGACTTTTGAGACATCTCGGCATGATTTGGGCCAGCAAACCTGATATCTCCCAATCAGTTGAAGTGAACGTGGCACAGTCTGCACTTTAATATGATCTGCAAGGGTAACTCCAAGGTGCAGAATCAGGCTTTGAATATATAAATGGATTTCAACCAGCCCCCTAGTATGCTCAAATAAATCTTAATTTAGCCTGTTCGAGTCACGTTTTCTCTCTATTTCGCTTTCTTTCCACCTGTTTGACATGCATCATATGCACAGCTAGAGATCAGGATATTAAATGCAAGAGTCATACAAGTCTCCCTCTCCCTGTCTAATTACATGCACCATGGATTGCACGGCTGCAGGAAAGGTTGCCTTAAGCCATGACACTCCAGAGGTTACTCCTTTATTCTTTTGCTTTTCCCCCTCTCTCCATTTCCTCCTAATTTCGTTCCTGCCCAACAGCTTTCTCACCTTTATAATGACATATTAATGTCATTAAATTAATTAGCAGGTGAGCCGTTCTGAGATTTAAAGGATAATGAATTGCTAAAGTGACTAGCCTTAACGTCTTAACTTTTTCTACTCCCAAAGGGCTTTATGTGTAAACTTTCATTTTTCCAGATAAAAAAAAAAAACATGCTTTTTCTTTTTATCACCTCTCCCAGGCAGAGCGTGCATATGGCTGTGCACTAGATTAACTAAAAGCCAGGAAAGTCTGAAAAAAAAATCCTCTCACTCCTCTATCCTCAGAGAACACTGATAAAATATAATACGCTTTATGAGGCCAGCGGAGGTTTAAGTTAAAAAATGTTCCAAATACAGGGACATAAGAAAACACCCCTTCCTCACAGTCTTTCTTTCTTTCTTTCTTTTCTCTTCTTTTTCTTCTTCTTCTAAACATCAGAGGTTTGCCTTCAATAGGGATTTGTGAAGTGGACTGATATTTGGTGTATAGGTGTAGAAAGATAGGGGTTACCTTTTCAGGATATTATGACACTTGGACATACTAACAAATGACTAAACTTTGCCTTTATAATAACATTATATAAACAAGTGTCAAACTAGGAATAAAGTTCAAATTCACCTGTTCAGGTGGGACATTCGAAGCTGATGTTCCTTCACATCAGCAGATAATACTTGATAGTAATATCAAAATTTCAGAGAATCTATTGAGTTTGTACTTACATACATAGATATACTTTAAAGAAATAATTCATCCAAAAATATCTTGTCATTTTTACCCCTGTGCCATCCCAGATCTATATGACTTTATTAAATACAGCCACTGTGACAGTGATCCATAAGACTCCAGTAGATAAAACAATGTAGATATGCAATAGGTGTGTGTTTAAAAATGAAAATGTTAATGTGTGTGTTTGTGTGTGTGTGTGTGTGTGTGTGTGTGTGTGTGTGTGTGTGTGTGTGTGTACATTTGTTTGCACGTGTAGTATTTCCAAGGTAGGTTTGAAATTTGAAGAATAAAAGGCGAGGCAGGAAGTAGAAACTATTTAGGGGAACACTAGGGAATATTGTCTGTGCACATTTCATAAAATATCTTTATATCTCTTGAAAAGGGCATTGCCAACCCACCAGAGCCATACTAAATCTGAAATGAATGTGTGAATACAGCTGACACTGTATCCCCGGAGATGAATGATTCTGAGATTGTGTACATATACAGCAAAAGTTATTTCATAATAACATAATAACTATTTTGCTCTGATATTAATTTTCAACTGTTAGACCTTTTATCGAGAGGCCTCATTATTTTTCATAGGACATGTCATACAATGAGTATTACAACTGCAAAAATGTATTTTATTCCTCCATGATTACTGTTTGATAACAGGAAAAAAAGTATCTGAGCCATTCCATGGTCTTTGACTCTGAAATGGAGGTTCAAGGTAATTGTGTGGTGCCGAAGCTATTAGCTTGTAAAATGAAGCAAGCACTGCACTGAGATCATCTACATGTACACACACAAACAGATGGCTGAGTTTCCCATTAAACAGATATGAGATAATCTGCTCAGTTTGACCATGGAGCAATCATATGGGACTCCACCAAATGGAGCCATTGTACAAACTGTGCCTGGTGGAGGGAAATTAAACAATTAAAGCAAGTGAGGAAGCCATGATGTGTGATTTGTTATTTGTGTGTGTGTGTGTGTGTGTGTGTGTGTGTGTGTGTGTGTGT
>NW_015537925.1:1715-2521 GCF_001515605.1 Sinocyclocheilus anshuiensis | reverse complement strand
AGCGATGATGTGTGATTTGTTTTTTGTGTGTGTGTGTGTGTGTGTGTGTGTGTGTGTGTGTGTGTGTGTAAGCATGACTCACATCGGTGAGACATTCTTGTCACAATGGTGACAAAAGACTGTCATGTACTACATTCAAAAGTACGTTAAGATGACAGAGAAATTACATGAACACACACCCTGCAATGACACACGCACAAACAAAAGGCTAATTCACCAACACTCTCATCTTCCCTCTCACAATCTAACATCGCTATGGTCAATAGTATTTCACACATACAATACATAATCCCTTGCTTGATTAGACCCATTTCCCAGGTTTACATGACCAGTCTGAATGGAAAGTCGGTGGAGGCTGCAATTCCTAATTTTCCAGTCCAGGAGTCCATCTACTGCACAATAATAATGTGTGGTTTGTTATGGGGAAATTAAGAACTCCAGAGTAGTATTATGGATATTTTGGGTGAGTAATGGACGGTCACGGGGACACAGATCGAAGCTCGAAGATAGAACACTTTAGTTTCCCGCTGTTACAGAAGAGTGGCGATATGGGTTTTAGGGAAACCCTCTTGGAAAGTACTGGTAAATGACCAGAAAATGTACATATTGGCTTTAGTTAATTTCTTTTTTGAGTGGGTGAATCTATTGCATGTGTAATGGTTGGTTTGGACTAAGATTAATGTGTAGTTCTTGCTTGTGAAAAAGTACACTTTAGCATACTTTTATAAAGAGTATTTATTACGGAAATAATACACTTTAAAAGAATATACTTAAATGCAAAAATAATGTACTGTTTTATGGATTAT
>NW_015537925.1:451-1532 GCF_001515605.1 Sinocyclocheilus anshuiensis | reverse complement strand
TTATATGTACGGTCAAGTATGAAGGAGCATTTTAGTTCTTTTCGCTGTCATCATTCAAATCTGCAAAAAGTTACGCTGGCGGAACTGTCGACCCCAGGGGGTTAAAGAATTTGCCACTGACGATTCAAACGCGAGTTTTGAGCAGTGTAGAGTAGCACTTGTTGTTTGTTTTTCTCCAGACATGGTTTTATGTTTATGCAGTGCGATACGCAACACAATGCGTACAAAGACAGTATAAGTCATTGTAATCAGTAATTATGTCCCCACTGGATGCAACAAATGCCTTGTTTGTAATGGGTTTTATTGTTTTTGTCTTGTCGCTCCGGGACACAGGGCATCACAGTATGGTAAGGGGCGTAACATTTCCGTCACACGCTTGAGGTATTCAGCCAATCACAACGCACTGGATAGCTGGCCAATCAGCGTACACCTCACTTTTCAGAACGATGAGCTTTGTAAAAATCGATGCGTTTCAGAAAGGCGGGGCATAGAGGAGCAACAATAATGTACATTATGTGGAAAATTATATGTTTTTTTAACCTTAAACCGCATAAACACATCGCATTACACCAAATACACAACATAATGTTCTTTTTAGCAATGTCATATGACCCCTTTAACTGGTTTAAGCTGGTCTTTGATGATACAGTGGTCTCTTAGCATGGCCAAGCTGCCTTAGTTTCAGTTAGAGTCATAGCCTGGTCAACTGGGTGGCCAGCTGGTCTCCCAGCTTGACCAGTTGAAAAATGCCTAAACCTCTCTAAAATAAGGCAACAGACCAGTCTATCAGACCAAGCAAACTGGTTAACTGGTTTAATATAAATATATAATATAATATATAGTTCTTAATATATAATGATAAATATTACTTCTATATATTTATACAACAGTTCGTTCTGGTCTTCAAATCTGATTGGCTGAGAGGTCCAACCATGAGATATTCCCCAATGGTGCCATGCACGGGAACTGTTTCACCGTTTGTATCACTCTACTTGCAGCATTTCTCACGGTGAATGTCATGGCCAGATGACCAAACCCACTATAATTTTAGAAATACTACTGTTGTTGTATCACAGAATGT
>NW_015537925.1:0-308 GCF_001515605.1 Sinocyclocheilus anshuiensis | reverse complement strand
TTAAACGTTAAATATGTGGTTTGTTTATAAAGATAGTGCCAATTTGAAAATTTGCTTTGACGTTTTTTGAGCTCCTGTTATGATTTAGATTATGACATATATATTTTTTTTATCAAGGACTTTTAGTTTGCTCATCTTTGTTTCCTGTTTCATCTGTTGTCTGTTCCTGTTAGATCTTTAGTTGCTATTACAATTAATGAATTATCACACACCAGTTCACTCTTCAATTCGTTACCACTGTGTATTTAAGTTATTCATGAAACCGTCTAGAACAGCTTTACCTTGGCCAGTCCATCTGGAATTTGTCA
>NW_015537924.1:64950-68932 GCF_001515605.1 Sinocyclocheilus anshuiensis | reverse complement strand
TTATTCAATAGTACAATAAAAGATTGTTTTCAAGAATACAATCATATATTTCAGATATATAAAAAAAAAATCAACTCAAGTAAGTGTATTTTTCCTTACCTCTCAGGCAGAGTTAGGTAGGCGGTAGTATGTTTCCAATACATTGTTGTTCACTCTCAACAATGCTCTAACATCACACGCAGACGGCAACGCAATCTTGCTAAGCTGCGCCCTATCTGCACCTCTTCTGCTGCACCGCTGTCATTTTCTGTGGGTCTCTGGAACTGTCAGTCAGCAGTCAAGCAAACTTCATTCTGGCCATTGCTTCACAGTCTACTCTTAGTATCTTGGGCTTGACTATGACCTGGATTCGTCCAGAAGACTCTGCAACCCCTGCTGTTCTCTCTAACAACTTCCTTTTCTCTCTCACCCCCGTCAAGTTGGAAGGGTACTGGTCTTCTAATTTCTAATAATTGGAAATACTCAACCCACTCTTCCCTATGCAATAGAAATTATTTTGAGTTTCATGCTATTATGGTAACAGCTCCTGTTAAACTCCATATTGTAATGATTTATCGTCTTCCTGGTCCACTGGGCACCTTTATAGAGGAGCTGTATGGGCTGCTGTCCTCATTCTCTGTGGATGGCAGTCCACTAGTCTTTGGTGACTTAGAAATCCATCTGGAGAAGCCTTACACTGCAGACTTCCACTTTCACTCATAGCTTCATTCGATCTCAAATGGCTTACCACCACAAGCACTAACAAATCAGGCAACCAGCTTGATTTAATTTACATTTGGTAAAACCTCTCTGATCATTTATTTATTACATTTAACCTACATATTACCATGGGGATGATGGGGGTTGGTGTTAAAGAATTGGTGTTAAAGAATTGTGTTATAACAACCCCTACAAATACAACTCATTATATACAATATAAACACTTTAAAGGAGATAGATGTGTAGATGTTTGTGAAAGATGTTTTCTCTGTTTTGGAGGGATTATTATTTTTAAATCATACCCTATTTATTGCATCAAAGTTTGTAAATACTTAATTACTATATTTAAGGGTGGTTAATTTTATCAGTTGTTTATTGCAACAATACATAACTACAATAACTTTGTCTAGTGCTCTTATTAAAGTTTATAGCATGATTTGTGAAAATGTAACTATACTGAATGACATAGCATAGACTTCTTCATGGCTAGTTTTTGCGCATTTAATTTAACCTACTTGTTCTACAGATCTGTGTGTACTAGTGTTAAATGCTACTGTTTTTGACAGCGTTGATAACGTTTATGACAGATAATATCATGGTAATTTTTAGCGTTTCTCTTACCGAATGTCGTATCCTGTTAGCAAAAACCTGTCCATGGGCTTTTTTTGATTGTTTTCAGTTTAAGTGCTGGCGATGCAGTGTTGCCAGATACTGATACTAAAACAAACAAGTTGGACGTTGATCCGATAACCGGTATGAAGCAACAGTCGTGATTGAATATAAAATATCCAGCCGGTGTTCTAACAAATAATGCTACCTATCATATTATGCTACCAACACTGTATTTATCCTACTGTAAGGGTAGGTTTAGGGTTGGTGTAGCTGTACATGTTAATAAAGCCTCACACTTGATTAATATCATGCTGAAAGCAAAATCTGATAGGTAGCACTTTTCGCTATTGAATTATGCTACCATCTGTTTTAATGGGAGGTAGCAAAATCTGATAGGGTATCACAAATCGTCAGAACACAGGCGATGCAGTGTTGCCAGATATTGATACTAAAACAAACAAAAAACTAAAAATAAATAAAAATAAACCGAAATTATTTCCAATCTTTTGCAAATAAGATAAGATAAATATATCGCTGACTCTAAACAGCAACTTCCTACTTTATTAACTTTCTAAAGTGTTAAATTAAGTATAAAAGACAAGTCCAAAAATGCTTATAATAGCTGGATCTGGCAGAAAATCTGCGCCCTCACTCACAACTCTCTCAAGCCTCGTTCACTCCGCCAGCGTGTCGCAGCCATCATTTTCATGCCAGGGAAGTGCAGAGCAGAGCAGAGCAGTCCCTTATTCTCCTCATGACTGAGAAACTCATTTCTGTTGTAGCCGAACTAGAGCCCTGCATTTCACCCAACGGGCCCCGACTTTTTTACGCCCCTCGGGCTGGGCTTCGGGACAATTTTCACGTCATAGTTCAGGCTGGACTGGGACAAAAAATCGGCCCAGGCATTTTTTGGTCCAGGCGGCCCACCATCATTTATTATATGTGACCCTGGACCACAAAACCAGCCTTAAGTCACTTGGGTATATTTTTAGCAATAGCCAAAAAATATATATATATATATATATATAGTGTATCACCATTCGGTGTGTTAAAAAAAGAGAGAAGCTCTCTGGTAAATGTTGTGTGTTTTATACACATACCTCTGATGACCGAGAACAGTGCAGTCTTTTCAAATGCCTCTTTCTGCAGCGGACCACCCCCCTTCATGTTGAATTTGGACATGAGGGAAATTTTTTAAAACCCTAAAATATAATACAGATTGAGGTGGTTAACAATTGCGGACAAAGTTTGACATTTCAAAATGACCAGTAAAGGAATTCTTTTTTTAAATGTCTGATTTTCTGCTGTAACTAAAAAGCCCAGTACAAACATTAACCTCAAATGTACATGGAATAATCAATTCACCCCCTATACCGTTTTATTACATTATGTTTTCTGTTTGTACTGTTTCGGTTTTAATGCTGCATTGCACATCTGAGCTATTTGCACTATTTTAATACTGCTGCAAACTTTTTATAATTGATAATTTTATATTGCCATTTTAAATCATTTGTATTCTTAAGCTTTACTATCAATTTGGAACGTTCAAAATAAATCTTATTGTAACGTTACTTGTACTATGACAGATATTCTATTCAATTAGCTCATGCTCTCTCTCTATCTAACAAGCCATTGTTCAGTCATAAATTCAATATAATAATTAAAATAAATGATGGACTTTGTCAAAGATGAGAGCTTTAGTGAGGAAATTTTGTTTTGGGGAGTTTTTTTTTTTTGTTTGTTTGTTTGATTGTTTTTTTACCATTGCTGCCCAGATCTTTTCAATTTCCAACCGCTTTTCCAGATGTTGAAACTCCTCCTCAGTTTCTCCAATTCTTCTGAGTGTGTTCACTGTATAAATTAATATGGATTAATCTTTGTCAAAGCTGTGTTTGTTCTGTTGTTTGCTTTTTCGGCTCTTCTTGCGCACTGTTTTAAAATCGATTGAGTTTGTAAACACGTACAAATTATAAAACTTTTACTCTATTCAATTTTGCAATTACTCCTCTGAACACGTGTGCTGAACCTTGGGCCTAGTCATGGATCGTCACGGGTCACTATCAACTATGATCTGCTCCCTTCACTAAAATGTAACGGTTCCTAAACATGATAACAAATAATATAGATAAATAATGAACACATGTCAAAACGAAAACACAGATACTTACAAGAACAAGTAGGAATGTCCTTTATCGTTTGTTGTTTGTCCGATGCTCTCCAACAAGTAAACTTAGTGCTCTCTGTGTAAAAACAAAATTCAAAACACAACACTGTAACATTTAGCTTGTGGGATACATGACATCATATTATCAAATGCAAGTAAACTTTTGAAACATTTAAATTTGCATTATTTTTGGCATAATAAATAATGCTATATTTAATAATGCTGTAAATTAATTAAAATATAAAATAATGATAATTTAAATGTTTCAAAAGTTTACTTGTATTTAATAAGAAGCTGCATGGGCGAAAATTACATGTAAACAATTTTAAGGCTATTTTGGCTATGCTCATCGCTGGTCTGGTTACTGGTATAGGGCTATAGCAAGCCGTTAAAATTAGACCACTGATTGCCTCGATTTCGCCAGGTGGGCTAAAAGCAGACTACTCGTAGCCCGTCCAATTTAGAGCTAAATCGTGGCTACATATAGACCATGTCATGAAATGACAC
>NW_015537924.1:61245-64495 GCF_001515605.1 Sinocyclocheilus anshuiensis | reverse complement strand
TTTGGGCTAGAAGTGGGTTACACATAGCCGGACTATATCGGGTCTATACTTCACCGAGACGTTGAAATGATGGCTATTGCTTGCTGGTGGGTTCAGCGCAGCCCTTCAGATACAAAACGATTTGCGCTAAACTGGCCAGAGCAAAGTAGGCGGAGTTTTCTCATTTTTATATTTTTATTATCTTAAGTTGTTAAAAACTCCAGATTTTTTTTATCATAATATTTATATTTAAGTGTATTGTATTTATAAAATTTTATTTTGTCATTAATTCTTTAGTATTTTTATCATTTTGTATTGTCTTAAGTTGTCCAAGTTGTTAAAAATGTTATTTTTCTTAATAAAAGCTGTATGTATGGATTGCCATTTTGTTGTCTATTAGATGTATATATGTAGTCGTTTAATAGCTGTCTAATTGATGACTAGTCTATAAATGGGCTATGATTAGACGTCTATTAGATTTTCACTGACAGCCCAAATTTAGCCTCGTTTTAGCCTACACGTCTAATAGACGTCTTTTAAACGCAAAATTGCTTGCTGGGGAGTAACGATATGTTTTATGAAAAGTAGTGAAGTAAAAGTAAAAGTTACTCAAAATAAAATTACTCCAGTAAAGTACAGATACTTGAAAAATTTACTTAAGTACAGTAACGAAGTAAAACTACTCCGTTACTGTCCACCACTGCATCCAAGTGAGTTTTATTTGTAGAGCCAAATGTTGCTATATTTGCCAAATGTGGCTACCATTTATCAAAGTTTAAAAGATCTAGCACAAAAAAACACTAGTTACTGATGCTCACAGAAAAAGTGTTACTTTCATCCCCAGTCTCCCCTATTTGACAGCACTGAGAGGAGAATCAGGAAAATAATCCGTTAATAAACACTAAAGCTGAGGGGGAAACAATTATAAAGAGACAAATGGTGAAAAATGGCAAGAATGCTGGGACGTAAAAGATACAGGTAGATATTTACATAATATCAAGGCAGAAACTGAAAAGAAGAGTAATTGCATGTTTAAGGATAGGGCAAACTGGAGATACTTCACAAAACAGGTAAACACCAAACTGGTAGGTTTGCACACTGGTCAATCACTGTGAAATCGGTGCAGCATGCACTTTTGGAATGTATAGGAGCTATGAGGAGGAAATAAAGGAAATGACAGCAGAATTAAAGAAAAGCTCATCTAAATATTATAATTAAATACTTTAAATCATGAGGCATTTAAATACATTTAATTAATTGTCTATTAATATTGATTTACTTACTTTTTCCTGACTAATCTACAGTATTGTTCAGCACTCCAGCCCGGCAGGTGGCAGTAATGCACCTTCAAGCTGGTTGACAAAAGCCAATCAAATCGAAAGAAGGACGGAAGTACGTTCCGGCGTAAGAAAGTGTAAATGCACGCCAGCAGATTTTGGGTTGGGTGTTTGAAATAATAATTTCTAACACGTTATAACATTGTTAGTACGGCCTCAACAACATGGGAGGTGGTGACCTTGTAAGTACAATTTTGTTTTAAGTTTTTTTTTTTTTTTTTGTAGTAGCGCAGTTGCTAATGATAAACGTTGTGGCCTAGTTTAGCTTGTTTATGAAAACGTACCAATTTCACTCACTGGCCGTAAATAAAACAGACTCAACAGTTACGAAGTCAAGTCATGACCTTTATTTATATAGCGCTTTATATAATACAAATCAAAGCAGCTTTACCGTGTTACGCAGGATGTTTCAGTAATGCAAACAAAATTCTGCTGGAAAGCAGCTTAATAGGACAATAGTAAACAGGCAATTTTTCAGTTAAAGTCAGTTCATCGTTGATTCAGTGATGCCAACATCCAGCTCAGTTCAGTAATATGATCAACTCTATCGCACAAACACTATTGGATGAGAATCCAATAGTGTCTGTGCGATAGAGTTGATAATATTGACAAATATTAAGTGTCCTCAACTAAGCAACCACAATAGGACAATAATAACAGGACAATAGTAAACAGGCAATGTTTCAGTTGAAGTCAGTTCATCGTTGATTCAGTGATGCCAACATCCAGCTCAGTTCAGTAATATGATCAACTCTATCGCACAAACACTATTGGATGAGAATCCAATAGTGTCTGTGCGATAGAGTTGATAATATTGACAAATATTAAGTGTCCTCAACTAAGCAACCAATAAGTCATTTAATAAAAGTGATTATCTCCACATCTTTTTTCCCCAAGAATCCAGGCCTTTCATTAAAAGTGATTAACTACACATCTGTTTTTTTTCTGAAATTTGAATTATCTCCACAAATACCACCAGAACTTGAAAAAGAGCTGGCATCCGCAAACTCTTAAAAACATCGAGCGAGTGTGGAAAGCAGAACAGAAACATGAGGCGGAGAGAAAGAAGATTGAGGAGTTGCAGAAGGAGCTTAAAGAGGAGCGAGCCCGAGAAGAGATTACCAGATATGCGCAAGAGACAGGCGCTGTAAAGTGTGTGACACTCAGACACATTCTCTCAGTTTTCACAGTCAATCCCAGCACAAAGTTTTTCATGAAAGAAGTTCATTATAACACATAACGTATAATTGGATTTAGTTATAATAACAGGCTTACAGGTTTACGCCTATAATGTAATATCAGATTTCTCAATATTGCAGAAAGAAAGATGACCGATTGGACTGGATGTACCAGGGTCCAGCAGGACAGATCTCTCGTGAGGAATACCTTCTTGGTCGCCCCATCGACAAGCAGATCACACAGCAGTATGAGGAACATGAGAGTGGACCATCAGCTGAGACAGGCCTCCTGCCTGGTTCCATATTTAACCCTACAAGTTCTGTCTCTACTAATGATATGGCTGCCAAGATCAGAGAAGACCCTCTTTTTGAGATCCGGTAAGTTGGAATGGTATTTTTATTTTTAACTAAAAGGGTTGTAACCACTGATCTATAATAGAAAACTGGATTGCTCATGACGTCATAAAAGTGAAGCCACTATGCCACCATATTGGTATTCCCTAGTATTCCCATACTTTCTACTGAATTAATAGAAAATCGTATGATTTTAATGAGAAAACATCACCTAACGAGTCAGCATCTTTACATCTGAAGTATCCCTGTGCGTTCTTACAATGCAAACATCCTAAGCATTTAAATGGTTATTTGTTTAATGTCGGGATTCCTGCGTATTAAAGGGGTCATGTGATGTTGCTAAAAAGAACATTATTTTGAGTATTTGGTGTAATGAAATGTTTATGCGGTTTATGGTTCAAA
>NW_015537924.1:59531-59723 GCF_001515605.1 Sinocyclocheilus anshuiensis | reverse complement strand
GGGGTCATGTGGGTCATGTGATGTTGCTAAAAAGAACATTATTTTGAGTATTTGGTGTAATGAAATGTTTATGGTTCAAATAAGGTTAAAAAAACACATTATTTGCCACATACTGTACATTATTGTTTCCCCTCTATGCCCCGCCTTTCTGAAACGTGTCGATTTTTACAAAGCTCATCGGTCTGAAAAAGC
>NW_015537924.1:57021-59164 GCF_001515605.1 Sinocyclocheilus anshuiensis | reverse complement strand
GGTTTGAACTGTTCTGGAACAGTGTTGTAAATACAACTTAACCACTGATTTCTAGTCATGAAAATATGTCTTAAATGTCTGACATAACAATAAGATGCAACATGAACAACATTGTATGAAGCGTTTGTTTACATCATGTTGCCCCTCACGTTATGAAAACAATGTTTGGGATAACATGATCAAAACTTTGTGTTGTAGACAGTTTGATGTTGGATATTCATCCAAATTATGGTGAAAACCAAAAACATTTGTGTGTTAAAATAACATTTGTGTGTTCAAAAAGTAAAGAAATGCTTATATTACTTCACTGGCCAACGGAGCAAACCAACACCGTGACGTCACACACTGTAGTATTGCAAGATGGCGGAGCCCTTGCTCCAAAAGCTATAACAAAACATATTTTTTCTTTAAATAGGTTACATTAATCGTGTTTATATTAGGGTGTGCGATATATATCATCTGCGATAATATCATAATTGTTGTTTTAACGATGTGTGATTTGACATTATCTAGTATATTACAAACAACCAAACAAAACACACCTACAGAGTGCACGCATGCTTGACGTGATGAAGTCTAGTGGGTTAGACTAGTGCGCATGCACATTTAGAGTGCGTTCTTTCACTGAAAATATATATATATTTCATATAGTTAATATCACGCGAAGAGAGACGTTTTTTTCTCCAAAAATCAGCATGATTACAAATGTGATATTGATTTTATACAACAGTTCAATAAACAAGTTAATATTAAGAGACTTACGTTTTAGACACCATATTGCCTGTTTTTGCTCTATTTCGCTTACAAAAATAATTCCAAACAGAACCACAGCACTGTTTTGCGTTTCTAAACAACCATGATGTGTTTCGTTCCTGAATGAATCAACTGTTTAATTTTTTTAATTTTTTGTATCATTTCAAATAGCAAAACATTATTTATGCATTTTTGTAACTGCGGGTTAAATCATTCCATGTCCAGGGTTCCCACGCTTCTTGAAAGTACTTGAATATCAGACGCATGGTTTCAAGGCCTGGAAAGTACTTGAAAACAAATATAAGTCCTTGAAAGTGCTTGAATTAAATTTCAAATACATTTTGTTTAGTAGAATGGTGCTATTTCAAAAATTGTCCTATATGCGCTGTCGAATACAAACGAAACTGCGCTAATGATTGGGGGTTGAGATAGGGTAGCGCGAGAAAAAAACTTGATGCTGATGCGCAGCCCTGCATGAACCTATGGAGAAGCAGTGCATTTGCGAATGAAAATTACTGCGTGCGACTATGAAAAAAAAATATTTAGGAGCACCAGTGCGACTGACCCGATCAGCATATTTGTGTTTGCGCTCAGGAGAGCTTCAAAGGTTTCTAACTTATTTACAACGTGTTTTTGCTGCGTTGAGTAATGTATCACAGACAAATCTGGTGATTCCTTGAACACAATGATAATCAGAGGAGAACCCCGCCAAAAAAATGTGTATTTGCGCGCGGCAGGACTTTCTGCGCAGCTCCGCTTCCGAAGATGAACGAGTTCAAAGCGACTCTAGCCGAACGTGCACGTCTGTGCCAGCATTTGTGTGAAACAGGAGCAGTTAAGTTAAGTTCAGTCACACACACACAGATCACGTTGCGGCCGCACTCAGACATTCAGGAACAAACTTTTTTGCGCTGCCCCGCAGTTTTATCAACTAAATAGCTTAATCGCTCAAGAGCTACATTATCTTTTTCAACAAGGAGCTGGTAGCATCATTGTTTCTAAAGGAATTAAAGCCACGGCTTTACTGTTAATAGAGAAACGCGGCAAAACGGTGGTAATTCATACATACACAGCCTCTCTCTTTCTCTCTCTCATAAATGAACACTCGATGAATTAAAATTTTCTGAGAATATTGAAGTGGAGCTCGCTAAACTGCAAGCTAAGCGGTGTTTTCAGAAAGCAAGCGCGTTTATCCACAGTGGAGAGAGAGCACGTGCACGGCTGCCAGGTTGACAAAGATAAGTAACACACTTAGCAGATATTTCCATATTGCGCAAGTGTGAAGCTCTGTTTCGGGGATTACGTGTCTTTATGTCAGGCAACCCAGTTGTGTTCCTCTGCGGCCAGATTAAACCTTGTTGTAGCCTATATATGCTCTATTCATTATTTT
>NW_015537924.1:38602-55949 GCF_001515605.1 Sinocyclocheilus anshuiensis | reverse complement strand
TCATTGTTTCTAAAGGAATTAAAGCCACTTTACTGTTAATAGAGAAACGCGGCAAAACGGTGGTAATTCATACATACACAGCCTCTCTCTTTCTCTCTCTCATAAATGAACACTCGATGAATTAAAATTTTCTGAGAATATTGAAGTGGAGCTCGCTAAACTGCAAGCTAAGCGGTGTTTTCAGAAAGCAAGCGCGTTTATCCACAGTGGAGAGAGAGCACGTGCACGGCTGCCAGGTTGACAAAGATAAGTAACACACTTAGCAGATATTTCCATATTGCGCAAGTGTGAAGCTCTGTTTCGGGGATTACGTGTCTTTATGTCAGGCAACCCAGTTGTGTTCCTCTGCGGCCAGATTAAACCTTGTTGTAGCCTATATATGCTCTATTCATTCTTTTTTAGAAACCTCGCACTTTTCTACTCAATTTTAAACGTTGTAAAATTTTAAACAAATTAAGCGCGGTCCACTGCTGCACACGTGCCACAATATCGATACAGGGTTAGCTGTATCGATGCTGGTATCGTCAAATCTCTGTGACGATACATCGTCGTATTGATATTTTGAACACAGTAGTAGGTGGTGGCAAATCATTGAGTTCCATTCCAGGGCCTAGATATCACGTTATTGGGGTCGCTTCAACCTGCTGACATAAAAAAAACAACTGGCGGCAATCACGGATGTGGCAACACTGGTCCACAAACTATGTTTCATATAACTCCTCCCTGAACTTCCCGCTGCCCTGTATCTTGTTCTCTCATTGCTGTAGGTCATTGCCGATGTGTTTTTCAGTCAGAACTCATTTCACACAGCGTGATTGTGAATCGCCGGCAGCTCCAGATATTTAGCATGCCACATATTTCACGGGCGTCGGCGACACATCGGCGATTCCCTCAGATCGCGTCTTTGATAATTCACACTGCGTGATTGTCACTCGCGTGAACGAGCACCGATTTTCCTCCGATTTCGGTCATTTGTCGGCGATTTCGCAAAACCTGTCGGCGAGTGAAAAATCGGGCTAAAATCGTGCAGTGTGAACTCGGCATAAGCGAACTTGTGGACGCGTCGAGTAAATCAACCTTGTGTGCGTTAGATACAGTGAAGACAGCGCGTTAGTTTAGAACTCTTCTAATTTTTTTTTTTAATCGTAGAGAGTGTGTTAATTTGTGCAATGATAACCTACCAGCAATGTAAGTTATTTTTTTTTTATATATTAGAATGAGTACATTACAATATAAATGTATTAGAACGAGTACATTATTATTTATGGGCTTAAAAACAAGATGCAAACAATCAGAATATTGTACCTGGTTGGGAGTGCACAATGTAAACATGAAACATATGCCATTACCTATATTGTACTGTGGTACAGTTATGGAGGCCCTTCATAATGCAGAGGTCAACTGCCTGCTCTGCCAATAGTTAGAAATGGCACTATAGTAAGCAGTGTTTAATAAACAGCTATTTTTCAAAATTCTGCTGAGGTGAAATTCAGTGCAGTCCTGTATCCTGATACGTATCGTATCGTGGCCTCTGTATCGTGATACGTATCGTATCGTGACTTTGCTGGTGATACACAGCCCTACCACCTACTGGCAGTTTTACTTTCATTTTTAAAGGATCTTTTCTGTTATTTAATTAGTTTAATATTTCTATATTCAAAATTTTATATTTAAAATATTAATCTCAACATGAATTTAATTCCACTCATGCCACCTCTGAGCCTCATTAAATGTCTGAAAATGCACCTACAAGCTACTTTTGGGTTCTTCTGTGCCACCTCTGTGGTACAAAATATTTTTTTTAATACTGATTTTATTTGATTGGTAACTTATTCTTATTCTACTTGATTTTATTCTGTTATTTTAATTAGAATTTTTAAGAAGCTTATAAATATAATTTTTTTTAATTTGGCATAAAAGATGACATACTTTCAATAAAGTTAGAAAAATGCCATTACAAAAGTGTAAAAACTAAATTCCCTGTAAATCACTTTAAGGAGTCAAATATCATTTCCTAATGCGAAGCCAAAGTTTTGATCAGAATTTGATTATTATTGATTAGAAGTTGCTCCTGAAATATTTGACTGTGCTCCTAAATTTTTTTAAATTTTAAAAGAAAAGTACGCGTAGAGCCCTGCTTAACCACTTTTTATTCATTTAAAAATGTAGAAATTCTCTCAAATTTAAGTCTTTTACAAGAATTGCAGCAAAAACCAGTTTGATGCAAGAATATGTATTTTTATCAATATTTGAGAAATTGTATTTGAATATTACCAGTGTGAACTCCATTGACTTCAATGGATTTAATTAAATTCCTTTGAACATGACTGCTCAAAATGGACTAAATTTATGAAACCTACACATTCAAAACCTTATTACTCTGAAATGTTTTATGTAAATGTTAAGTGTAAGTGAAATGTTAAGTACTGTAAGAGGTCTTTCATGATGCTACATATGCTGAGGTGTGAATTTGATAGGTGCTTGATATAAAATAAATGGTGCTTTGAAAAGTCCTTGAATCTGGTGTTCATGAAAGAGTGGGAACCCTGCATGTCCCTCTGAGCTGCATTAAACGGTGTGTAAATACATCTAAATGCCACTTCAGATGCAGCTTCTGTGTTTCCTCTGCATTGCAAAGATACATTTTGTTGATACTGATTTATTTGCCTGGTAAAAGCCCAAAAGTCTTATTCTAACCAACTGATTAAATGTAAGAATTTGACTCAAAAGATGAGCCACACAGAAAAAAATGGCTTTATAAAGGTAAAAAATACCCATAAACGGTAAAAATCAATTTAAACTAATTGAAAACGATTAGCTACTTTCTATCACTGCTGTGAACTAACCACCACACAGAATATGAAGAATATCAAAAACATTAGGAGTCAGCTGTCCATGGTAGTCCTTAAGATGTCAGCACAATAACACACTCTGCAAAATATCGTCTAATTATTATCGATAAAATTCCAGAAAATATAGAGATATCTTTTTTTTATCAATATCGCACACCCCTAGTTTATATATATTTTAATTACAGTGGAAATCAGATACTAAATGTGAACTTGACTGACTGCTTCACTTCCACCTTAAGAGAAAAGTTCTGATTGGGGGATTTAAACTCTTAAAATCTTTTAGCCCTAAACATGAAAGCTAGTAGAGGCTAGTGGAAACCAGTTCAATGTCAAAAAAAAATAAAAAATGTTTTGAGCAGAAATAACCAGCGGGCCAGTATCGCAACAATTAAATTATGGTAAATTGTGCAGCCCTAATAAAAAGGCTTTTCTTTTTTTTTTGCACTCCATCTGTATGATCCACATGTGCAGTTGTTAAAACAACGCTGCATTAATTTGGTACACATCAAGCCGAACCAAAAGACCTATACCGAAAATTTTCAGTAAAATTTGTGTACCAATACACCCCTATTAAGTAAGTTAAACAATTGTTTTTATAAAATACAAGTGATGAGTCAATACTATTTTTGTGGTAATCAACTTTATGCCACAAATAACGTAGATTGATCTTAATTTATATTTATCTGGATCTGGGAACTTTCCTTCAGAGTTCTTGTAAGATAAAATGTTTACAGTAAGTGTAATCCCTATTTCATTTTCAGCAAACGTGAAGAGGAGAAGAAGAGAGGGGTTCTTACAAATCCTGTTAAAATGAAAGAAATCCAAAAGATGGTGAGTAGTGTACATTGCATGATATTTTGTGGTATGTTTAGTGCTTCACTTCAAAATGTTACCTTCACTTCAAAATGAATTGGTCTTACCTCACAGGAAGTTGCATTAGAAATGTATTTGACCGAAATATAAATTTGCCTAATTGCAATCCAAGGTTAATGACATTCTTGGAAACTAGTATTTTGCTCTGGTCCACAAAATGAAGGTCAGTTTACTAAATATCATGTTAGACTTTCTGAAACACTTTGTCTCTCAATGAACTTTTCTTTGTAAATAAATAAATTCTGCAAAAAAATTGTACTTAAAATCAAATTTTACTTATAATAATGCATGTTGTTTGTTACCTCAGTTCAAATTCAGGAGTTAAATTGGAATGTTAAAAAAAGGCATTCTAATTTTTTTTTCTCAACATAGTTGCGTCACAATCTTGAAAAGGAAAAGAGAAAACAAAAAAAAGACTCATTTTGAATAATAAAGTTTATTGTTAAATTGTTAAATACCCTGCCTCCACTACATAGGCCTATGTTTGCACATCATTATAAGTGTTTGATCACCACATTTGAGTTGTCATCGCAGATGTCTTTGTCGATAGTCAAGACGATATTAGGCTCATTCTCCTATTAATGTATTAAATAATAATAATAATTTATTATCATTATTATTAGGCAGCCCATTATAATCCGGCTATTGTTATCAAATTACCCCAGTTTTTCATTCAGCACTGTATTTCACACACGCGTGCAAATGAGGAGCCTGTAGCCGGTGAAGGAGTCTCCATGACCTCTGTCATGGATGATTAAAGTAGTTACTGGATCTGCATTACCAAATTCATTTATTTTCACTTATGACATCCACACCACTGTTTAACACTGATCTGGTAATTGTTATCAAATATGATTTTGCCATCTTAAATTTGTGAAATTATTGTACCTGATTTATTCCTTAACCGTTTCAGTTACCAGCAAACAGATCTTCAGTATCTAACCACACAGATCACGGTTCAAGAGACAGGAGTCGGTCCCCGTTGTCTCATAAAACAGACCGGGACAATCACTCCTTTAAAGTGACAGAGCAGAGACCTAAAACCAAAGCCCCCAGCCCATCAAGACACAGAGACCGCAATCAAAGACAATACACTAATTACAGCAAGTATGATATGTTCATGAGTTGATCAATTAATCTACCACATATAGCAAGCATGAATGTTTTATTCTTATCTATAGCAATTACTCTGAACATGAGTTTCTTATTTAAAAACTTTGGCATGAATACATTTCATTAGTTTGTTTTACTGTAGAAGACATTCAGTTTTGTGAAATGCATAGTACATAGAATGTAACTACATTTCCCCCCTCTCTCAGGCACCTCTCAGCTGAAGAGTTGGAAAAGAAGTTTAACAAGTAAACTGAACGTCCTATATGTGTGCAATATTTTAACCGAGCCCTCACTAACTGAGTAGGGCTGGGTATCGATTCAGATGTCCCGATTCGATTCGATTTGATTTCGATACGCAAGCTCTCGATTAGATTCGAGTCGATTCTCGATTTTTTTTTGGCTGATGGAAATTAAGCTTTGCATCACAGAAATAAATTATATTTTAAAAGATATTAAAATAGAAACCATTATTTTATATTGTAATAACTAGGGCTGGGTATCGATTAAGATGTCCCGATTCGATTCGATTTCGATTCGCAAGCTCTCGATTCGATTCTCGATTATTATTTTTTTATTGCATTCAGTGAATATAGTTTTAATACAAATGCTATTGATATTTCTAAAAAATGAACAGTAAACATTTTTTTACAAATAGTGAATTAATAAAAAGAAATTAACCACATGCCTGTATTTTAAACCTATTGTTTTTTTTTTGTATAGGGTCCTTTTTTAAACAATAATGGGGCCCAATAAAATGTTCTTAATTTTTCTGGTAATCAGATGAAGGCATAAAACATTAATTTAATTTATCCTAATCAAATGAAAATTAAACCCTTTTATTTTTTGGCAAACTAAGTGCTGCACAGCAGAGGTTTACTGTTAAAATAAAAAAGAAAACTACATTTCCCCCCCTCTCTCAGGCACCTCTCAGCTGAAGAGTTGGAAAAGAAGAGAAAGGAAATGATGGATTTTGCCCGTGAAAGAAAAGTGGAAAGGCAAAATAATGTGCAGAGGTACAAGCGACAAGAGGAACAGGAGAAAGCCAGAGACAATGCCAAACAGGACCGTCATGCTGGCTTCATACAGTCAGTATTTAAATTACTGAAACCTGAATTGACCTAAAATAAATGTGCACATTAGCAAAGCACTTAGCACTAAGTTCTGCTGGAAATTATGTTCTTGTGTTTGGTCAGCCATAAAATGATTTGGATAATAATAAATTGTTCACTAATTAATTTGTAAATCTGTTTACAGTGACATGAAACTAGAGAGTGCTGCCACCTCCTCTCTGGAAGACCGTGTGAAGAGAAACATTCACTCTATTCAGAGGACCCCTGCTGCTCTGGAGAAGAACTTCATGAGAAGATGAGACCATAAAGAACATGGAAACTTTTACCTCTGTCTTTTGTTTTAAGATTTTTAAGATTTGTAATTTTTAATTAACATCATGATGCCAGATCATGGTTGTAAATAAAATGTACAAATGACACGTGTTCTCCTTATGGGCTTTGTCTACCAACTTACCAGCCTGTTCCAGTCATCAGTACTGATATGTCTGTAAACTCGGCACACACAAAAAAAAAAGTTCAGGGACTATTTATTCCATTCCAGTTAGTGTGAAACTTGTTCAGTTTGTCTCAGTTGTTTAACATTTTATGTTAAAAGTGGAAAACGTTGGTCAAAAACATACATTTGCACACAAACTGACCACCAAGCGCAACTTTCAGGCGCCATTTTTAGCTGTCACAGAGTAGAACACACAGGATTGTGGGATATCAAAGGCAGCTAAGGATACATTTACGCTGCCTTCAAAAATCCATCAGATGAAGCAGGAAACAGGAATTGAAGCTAACATTGGATTCGGACATACCTGATGCCTTCCTACCTTGGAATGCATTCTCCGAAGGCAGAATTTTTCAGCTTTCGGACACAGCAAAAAACTCCAATCGGCCAATAGGGGGGCACTACAGCGATCAAAAACGTCAAAATCATGAAATCATGTTCGATTTCCTCATTATGAACAACTTTGGCTCAAGAAGTACTGTAGTCCAGTGATATGTGAAAATAATGTTCACTTTTTCATAAAAGCATGAAACTTGGTACACTTGTATAGTTTGCAGCCCTAAACATTTTTAGAAATTGAGCCATCGCAAAAACACCTCGTGGTTGCCATGGCGATCATTTTACTTGCCACCATAACCATATTTTGTGTCATATCTCCTGAACCAAACATGATAACACAGAAAATGTGATGTCTACCCCTGTTTTGATGGTCAAGGATTACAATGATACCATATACAGCAACATACACTATTCAGATGAAGAGTTAATGGTGAAATCAGCAATGTGAGAAGGAAATCTGAGTATCACAGAGCATTTACAATAGTCCATATTATAGCTATTAATTTTTTCTTTCTTGAATCATTAACTAATATTTTATTCAATAATACATTAAAAGATTGGGTTACACTTTATTTTAAGGTGTCTGTTACAGTGTAATTATACTTTTAAGTACTGAGTAATATAGTGTTCGTTCATGTCCAATATTTAGTGTTAAACTGCTGGTCTTTAAAATAAATCTACTTTTGATTTTCACCGTTGACTGATTTTGCAGACCTTCCGTGCGTCGATGCGGCAAACTTGCCACAGGACGCGCGGTCCTAATAGCGATGTTTGACTGTTGTATCCGAATATATATGAACTAGCTGTTTTAAATTGTTTTGATGGTCAAGGATTACAATGATACCATATACAGCAACATACACTATTCAGATGAAGAGTTAATGGTGAAATCAGCAATGTGAGAAGGAAATCTGAGTATCACAGAGCATTTACAATAGTCCATATTATAGCTATTAATTTTTTCTTTCTTGAATCATTAACTAATATTTTATTCAATAATACATTAAAAGATTGGGTTACACTTTATTTTAAGGTGTCTGTTACAGTGTAATTATACTTTTAAGTACTGAGTAATATTAATTAACTACATGTAGGCTACTATATGCTTAGGGTTAGGATTGGGGTTTGGTTTACTTGCATGTAATTATGCATAATTTATTGTTAATATAATATTAAGTACATGTAACGTGTAACAAGGACGCCTTCAAATAAAGTGTTACCAAAGATTGTTTTCAAGAGTACTATCATATATTTCAGAGATGTAAAATAAAAATCATCTCGGGTAAGTGTATTTTGCCTTACTTCTCAGGCAGAGTCAGGTAGGCGGTAACATGTTTCCAATACATTCTTATTCTCTCTCAACAATGCTCTCAACGGCAACGCAATCAGGTGAAAAGTTAATGGTTAATTCAGTGACATTATGAGAAGGATTAAAATGAAATCTCAGAAGATGCAGAATGAAATTTCAAACATATTTCATGTAAACTTAATTTACAATCACTCTCTGGGGCCAGAGTTGTCTATTATGTTGTCCACAAGGGGGAAGTCAGAGTCCTGCATGCGGGCAGGTACATGCAGGTGAATCGCTAATATTTGATGTAACGGGTGGAATAATATTTATTCCTGTGGCTCAGTGGTAGAGCATTGCGTTAGCAGCGCAAAAGGTTGTGGGTTCAATTCCCAGGGAACACACATACTGGTAAAAAATGTATAGCCTGAATGCACTGTAAGTCGCTTTGGATAAAAGCGTCTGCTAAATACATCAATTATTAAAATACATCAATAATATTTATGTGTAGGGTGTGGTGCGGGCGGGATGGTGACAAGCACGGGCAGGTTGCGATTATTTAGTGTTAAACTGTTGGTCTTTAAAATAAATCTACTTTTGATTTTCACCGTTGACTGATTTTGCAGACCTTCCGTGCGTCGATGCGGCAAACTTGCCACAGGACGCGCGGTCCTAATAGCGATGTTTGACTGTTGTATCCGAATATATATGAACTAGCTGTTTTAAATATTTTTGTATTTAACATGTTAGTTTATGAGTATGTTTGATTAAGTATATTATTTAGATTTGTGGTGCTTCCATAGGCTCCCTCTCTCTCGCGCGCGCGCGGTTTAAAACACCAAATAGTTATGAAATAGCCTATGATAGGTATAAGGGAGTCTCTCTCTTGCCCCCATCCACCCATGCACGATAATATCGTCTGTCGGCGATCTCACGGACTGGCGATATGACAATTTGAAAAATGACCATATCGCCCAACACTACTGTACTATAATATAGCCTACACATAAAGAATATCGACCGATATATCGGTATCGGTCTTTTTTACTCCCTAATATCGGCATCGGCATCGGCCCCCAAAAAAAACCATATCGGTCGGGCTCTAGCCATAATCATTCATGCTGACCTCTGTCATGGATGATTAAAGTAGTTACTGGATCTGCATTACCAAATTCATTTATTTTCACTTATGACATCCACACCACTGTTTAACACTGATCTGGTAATTGTTATCAAATATGATTTTGCCATCTTAAATTTGTGTAATTATTGTACCTGATTTATTCCTTAACCGTTTCAGTTACCAGCAAACAGATCTTCAGTATCTAACCACACAGATCACGGTTCAAGAGACAGGAGTCGGTCCCCGTTGTCTCATAAAACAGACCGGGACAATCACTCCTTTAAAGTGACAGAGCAGAGACCTAAAACCAAAGCCCCCAGCCCATCAAGACACAGAGACCGCAATCAAAGACAATACACTAATTACAGCAAGTATGATATGTTCATGAGTTGATCAATCTGGTAAAAAATGTATAGCCTGAATGCACTGTAAGTCGCTTTGGATAAAAGCGTCTGCTAAATACATCAATTATTAAAATACATCAATAATATTTATGTGTAGGGTGTGGTGCGGGCGGGATGGTGACAAGCACGGGCAGGTTGCGATTCCAATAACCAAGACTATTTCGACTCGGTCCAGTACACGCTGAGCAATGTAGCCAATCTCTCCTAGTAGGGGAAGGTGCAGTTTGGAGCAATGGGCGTGCCAAAAGGTGGGGGCGTGCCGAAAGTTAGGGGGCATGTCAAAATGTTTCTCATTGGTGAAACGAAAGGTAGGGGGCGTTCCAAAAGGTTTCGCGAAAGCTGGCTGTTCCGCGTAAAGGCGAATCATACTCTTAATCGCTATAGGCCTACAGATTAAAAGGAAGCAATAAATTCAACATAATCCGATAAAACCAAATTTAATTCTTCCAAGGTAAAAACAGCGTCAATGATATTAAGAATATTATTTTAAATTACTTTAGAAAGTACCTTCGGAACTTCTGCATGGCGCGGGTTACTGACGTCATCACCACTGCAAGTTTAGGTCTTAGTTTATCAATCATCAAAAACAAATTACAATTTTTTTTTTGAGGATACAAACGTCTCTTAACACGGTTAGTCGCACTAGCTGTTCTTAAGTTAAAGTAAGTCAAAAGTTGTATTTGTTAACATTAGTTAAAGCACTGTGAAGTGAACTAACAACGAACAGCTGTATTTTTATTAACTAATACTAACAAAGCTTAATAAATACTGTAACAAATGTATTACTCATAGTTAATGTTAGTTAATACATCAATGTCAACAAATGAAACCTTATTGTAAAGTGTTACCCTAAAAAACAATGTTTTGCCTGATAGAGAAAAACATATAGTTGACAAAACCACTAAATTCTAAAATAAAAAAATTAGTCTAGTAACCTTCTATTAAGTGACATTAACCAATTTAGCAAACAGACACAGCTTTATAAAACATTTATTTAGCTTTCAGTTTCAGTTGCCAATTCAAGTTAAAAAAAATAATAATAATAAACCACTCATTCATTCATTCATTCATGCTAGTAGCAGTCCATAGAACAGAAGCAAGCAAACTCTTTGTCTGAATAGAATGCTGTGAAGACCCCCTTCTTTCCATGGTCACAGTATCCAGTAGTGTTTTTGTAGATGCATCTACAGCCATCACACCTGGTGAGCTCAAACTCCACTCTGTATTCTCTGTATTCGTCAACGATACCTACACAAGAAAAACAAATCTCTGAATTAATGCAATAAACTTTCTAAATATTTTTTAAAAACCTTGTTCAGTTAATAAAAGTACTAAATATACATACTGTCCATCCAGGCAAAGTGAGCTTTTCTTCAAAAACTGATGCCATAAAACATGAAAACTGTCACACTAGTGACAGAGTGAGAAAGGCTCCATCTCCTTCTTTATAGACAACATCTAGAAGAATATGTCTGAGCAGCTCTGATGGTAGCTGAATATATATATATATATATATATACAAAACGATTTAAAATATGAAATTACAACAAAAATACACACAGAAAAATCAAGGTACAGGAATGTACCTAAAAGAGTACAAATGCTTTGTCGCTCCAGCTGTACCCCAGCAATGTACCTCTGAACATTGGTACATTTTTGTACCTCTAAAAGAACATTTATTCACCCCTAGTGACAGAAATGTACCTTATGTCCTAGTATGATTTAAATTTAAATCCTGATACACAAAACACAGAGGCAGTGCACGTGTCACAATTTTTTAATCATGACAAAATTCTGAGTATAAAAGTGCAGAACATTTTCAATTCAGCTTTTATAACTCATATACTGAATATTCTGTACCCAACATTGACAAAATTCATTTAACATATAGAATGTTTCAATTCCTTCCAAATTTAAAGACAAAACTGATAGCATCATGCACAGTAAACAGTAAACAGTTCATTAATCAATTTTAAGTGCTAAACACATAGGCAGTGCATGCTTAACAAGCGTTTATAAAAAAAAAAATTAATTCTAGTAGTAAGAGCATTAAATACAGAACATTAACAACTCGATTTTAACTCATATACAGGATATTCTGTATAAAACCTCAAAATAACAAATTTCAAATTGATATGTAGGATGTTTCAATTCCTTCAGAATTTAAATACAAACCTGATAGCATCAGGCCCAACAAGCTACTCATTAATCAGTTTTAAATACAAACTCTCAAGCATTTTAACACATCCTATCCTTGTGCTTCTGCAGACTTTTTTTTTTACTTTTGTCCCTCTTTAGACCTACTAATTATCTGACTAATTATTAGTGTGTCAACTTAAACAGTCTCTTCACCCAAAAATTTAAAATCGTCGTTTACTCATTATGTTGTTCCAAACCTGTATGAGTTTTTCATCTGTTTAGCATCAGGCCCAACAAGCTACTCATTAATCAGTTTTAAATACAAACTCTCAAGCATTTTAACACATCCTATCCTTGTGCTTCTGCAGACTTTTTTAACTTTGTCCCTCTTTAGACCTACTAATTATCTGACTAATTATTAGTGTGTCAACTTAAACAGTCTGTTCACCCAAAAATTTAAAATCGTCATCGTTTTCTCATCCTTATGTTGTTCCAAACCTGTATGAGTTTTTCATCTGTTTAACACAAAAGATATTTTAAAGAATGTTGGTAACAAAACAGTTAATGGGAGCTATTGATTTCTATCGTTTTTTTTTGTTGTTGTTTTTTTTGTTTCCTCAAAATATCTTCTGTGTTCAATTAAAGACGGTTTGGAACGCCATGAGGGTGAGTAAATGATCATTTTTGGATGAACTATGACTTTAATGAAAGGTGTAAAGGGGCAACAATTCTTTCTATTAATACTTATATATAATATAATTGTATTGCTGACTCTTCACTGAGACAGTCATTTTTGTTACCAAAAGGCCCAAAAATGAAGTGCATATATGCTTCCTGTAGATGTTTTCTAAAAGAATGTAATCACAAAAAAGTTGATTGGCACTCATCTATACCACAGGTTATACTAAAATTTGGTTCATGTGCATGTAACATGTTGGATTAACTTCAAACGAGTGAATGTCCTTCTAGTGCACTTTGGGCAATTGTACAGTTGAGGCATGAGGATCTAATACACAAGGCTAATCATCTGGAGTAAAGTTACTGGCAGCGGCTTGTCTCCCTCTTCCACAATGTTGACAATGTGCCTCTGAAGGAAAGTCAGTGTCTTTTTCAGGTGTGGTGGATATGCAATGTTGAAAGCAAAATACATACAGAAGGCTGTTATGAAGGCTTCATCAAGGCTGGTGCACTGGCACATCTCTATTCCATCTACTTTCACCACACTGAGCCCTCCTCCTATGATTGCCATTTTCCAGTCAGTATCCATCAGTTGTATGGTTGGAAAGGGTGTAGCAGGGTCCCCCTACATTAAAAATAATAATAATAATAAAAATACAAAATTGAAAAAGCTTTTCAAATTCATCAAATTTTGTTACAGCCTCTTTGGCTCAGACAGTATAGAACCCAAAAAAAGTGATTGGCACTCATCTATACCACAGGTTATACTAAAATTTGGTTCATGTGCATGTAACATGTTGGATTAACTTCAAACGAGTGAATGTCCTTCTAGTGCACTTTGGGCAATTGTACAGTTGAGGCATGAGGATCTAATACACAAGGCTAATCATCTGGAGTAAAGTTACTGGCAGCGGCTTGTCTCCCTCTTCCACAATGTTGACAATGTGCCTCTGAAGGAAAGTCAGTGTCTTTTTCAGGTGTGGTGGATATGCAATGTTGAAAGCAAAATACATACAGAAGGCTGTTATGAAGGCTTCATCAAGGCTGGTGCACTGGCACGTGTCTATTCCATCTACTTTCACCACACTGAGCCCTCCTCCTATGACTGCCATTTTCCAGTCAGTATCCATCAGTTGTATGGTTGGAAAGGGTGTAGCAGGGTCCCCCTACATTAAAAATAATAATAAAAATACAAAATTGAAAAAGCTTTTCAAATTCATCAAATTTTGTTACAGCCTCTTTGGCTCAGACAGTATAGCTACATAGAGTGCAGAACTGCAAAAACAATTAGAAGGCTATTGTATAAGATTCACGATATATGATGCATTCCATGTTCTTGTATAGATTGATACATCTTACATTGTTTTCTAAAACCATTGTTTTAAGATTTTAAACAGATGGGCTAAAAGGGTACAGAAGATGTTAATGATTTTTTTTTTACTATACTCACTCCAGCAGCTGTCCTTAAGTATGGGTATTTTTTGAGTACATCCTCCACAGACATTCCTTCCATGCTTTCTCAACGCCTCCAGGAGAATGTTCGTGCCCAGTGTTGCCAGATTGGGCGGGTTCCCGAAACCCCTGAGATTTCTGGATGTGTTTTCCGATACTCACTTTGTAGCACATTCACATGGGCCTTAACAGACATTGAATCCTCCCCAACACAAGTTTCCTTCATCAGAACAACAGAAACAGATAATGCTTAGACCATGACAGATAACAGCTAAGACAGATATGTGAAATATCTAAGCACGTATTGAACAATAAGGTGCTTTAGATTAAAAAAAAAAAAAACACATTGAACTGCACAAACATTAAGACGATGGTCAGGCAGTGAAAAAGTGGAATTTAAATGTCTGTAGTATCTTCCTTACATTGTCCTGCACCAAGTGAAAATGTAAAATTGAGTGACAGTGCAAAAATAAATTATGCACAAGGCAGTGGGCTTACATATGCTACACTAGCTGGCTTTTGACACAAACTTGCAAGTAGTGCACGTTCTTCTTTAAATTTCCGGTTTAGGGACATGTGTCAGGTGTGCTAAAGACACAAATTTGACTGTTTGTCATTTTCCAGCAAGTAAAGATTACAAGATATTGTTACTACAATATATTGTGTGATTATGTTGATAGAGAGAAATCAATGGATTAAAAACAATGTAACTTACAGTGGTGTGAATAAGTGTTGGCCCCCTTCCTGATTTCTTATTTTTTTGCATGTTCGTCACACTTTAATGTTTCAGATCAAAAGGCTCCATCTCCTTCTTTATAGACAACATCTAGAAGAATATGTCTGAGCAGCTCTGATGGTAGCTGAATAAAAAATAATTATATACAAATACACACAGAAAAATCAAGGTACAGGAATGTACCTAAAAGAGTACAAATGCTTTGTCGCTCCAGCTGTACCCCAGCAATGTACCTCTGAACATTGGTACATTTTTGTACCTCTAAAAGAACATTTATTCACCCCTAGTGACAGAAATGTACCTTATGTCCTAGTATGATTTAAATTTAAATCCTGATATACAAAACACAGAGGCAGTGCACGTTTCACAATTTTTTAATCATGACAAAATTCTGAGTATAAAAGTGCAGAACATTTTCAATTCAGCTTTTATAACTCATATACTGGATATTCTGTACCCAACATTGACAAAATTCATTTAACATATAGAATGTTTCAATTCCTTCCAAATTTAAAGACAAAACTGATAGCATCATGCACAGTAAACAGTAAACAGTTCATTAATCAATTTTAAGTGCTAAACACATAGGCAGTGCATGCTTAACAAGCGTTTATAAAAAAAAAAATTATTCTAGTAGTAAGAGCATTAAATACAGAACATTAGCAACTCGATTTTAACTCATATACAGGATATTCTGTATAAAACCTCAAAATAACAAATTTCAAATTGATATGTAGGATGTTTCAATTCCTTCAGAATTTAAATACAAAACTGATAGCATCAGGCCCAACAAGCTACTCATTAATCAGTTTTAAATACAAACTCTCAAGCATTTTAACACATCCTATCCTTGTGCTTCTGCAGACTTTTTAAACTTTTGTCCCTCTTTAGACCTACTAATTATCTGACTAATTATTAGTGTGTCAACTTAAACAGTCTCTTCACCCAAAAATTTAAAATCGTCGTTTACTCATTATGTTGTTCCAAACCTGTATGAGTTTTTCATCTGTTTAACACAAAAGATATTTTAAAGAATGTTGGTAACAAAACAGTTGATGGTAGCTATTGATTTCTATAGTTTTTTTGTGTTTGTTTCCTCAAAATTATCTTCTGTGTTCAATTAAAGAAGGTTTGGAACACCATGAGGGTGAGTAAACTATGACTTTAATGAAAGGTGTAAAGGGGGCAACAATTCTTTCTATTAAAACTTATATATAATATTCAATTATATTATAATATAATTGTATTGCTGACTCTTCACTGAGACAGTCATTTTTGTTACCAAAAGGCCCAAAAATGAAGTGCATATATGCTTCCTGTAGATGTTTTCTAAAAGAATGTAATCACAAAAAAGTTGATTGGCACTCATCTATACCACAGGTTATACTAAAATTTGGTTCATGTGCATGTAACATGTTGGATTAACTTCAAACGAGTGAATGTCCTTCTAGTGCACTTTGGGCAATTGTACAGTTGAGGCATGAGGATCTAATACACAAGGCTAATCATCAGGAGTAAAGTTACTGGCAGCGGCTTGTCTCCCTCTTCCACAATGTTGACAATGTGCCTCTGAAGGAAAGTCAGTGTCTTTTTCAGGTGTGGTGGATATGCAATGTTGAACATACAGAAGATACAGAAGGCTGTTATGAAGGCTTCATCAAGGCTGGTGCACTGGCACATCTCTATTCCAACCACACTGACCACACTGAGCCCTCCTCCTATGATTGCCATTTTCCAGTCAGTATCCATCAGTTGTATGGTTGGAAAGGGTGTAGCAGGGTCCCCCTACATTAAAAATAATAATAATAATAAAAATACAAAATTGAAAAAGCTTTTCAAATTCATCAAATTTTGTTACAGCCTCTTTGGCTCAGACAGTATAGCTACATACAGTGCAGAACTGCAAAAACAATTAGAAGGCTAATGTATAAGGTTCACAATATATGATGCATTTCATGTTCTTGTATAGACTGATAAATCTTACATTGTTTTCTAAAGCTATTGTTTTAAGATTTTAAACAGATGGGCTAAAAGGGTACAGAAGATGTTAATGATTTTACCTTTTAAATTTTAACTCACTTTGTAGCACATTCACATGGGCCTCAACAGACATTGAATCCTCCCCAACAGGACAGATAACAGCTAAGACAGATATGTGAAATATCTAAGCACGTATTGAACAATAAGGTGCTTTAGATTAAAAAAAAAAAAAACACATTGAACTGCACAAACATTAAGACGATGGTCAGGCAGTGAAAAAGTGGAGTATATACAAAAAAGATTTAAATGTCTGTAGTATCTGCCTTACGTTGTGTTTGCGGAACTATGTATGTTAAAAGCACACGTCCAGTTTTGTGTGAGTGAAGGAAATCCACTTGGGAGTGGAGAGATTCGTCCTCGCGCACATGGATCGTTTACTCATGGGTTGTGTTTGCGGAACGATGTATGTTAAGAGCACACGTACAGTTTTGTGTGAGTGTAGGAAATCCGCTTGGGAGTGGAGAGATTTGTCCTCACGCACATGGATCGCGTAACATTATGCGCTCTCGACATTGTCATTAAGATCACACTATAGAAACCGCCTAAAATTTGAAATTTACTAAAAACAAGCCTATGGCAAGACATCTGGTAGGGGGGGCACCTGGGGTGGCCAGCCAAATTTCAGGGAGGGCCGGTTCCACCCTTGGCCACCACGTAGACACGCCCCTGCAAATCATCAAACAAATTTAAATATTAGTAAAAGATAACACAAGTAAACACAACATGCAGTTTTTAAATGAAGGTTTT
>NW_015537924.1:37572-38443 GCF_001515605.1 Sinocyclocheilus anshuiensis | reverse complement strand
TTTTCCCTTAATAATAAAAACCTTCATTTAAAAACTGCATGTTGTGTTCACTTGTGTTATCTTTGACTAATATTTAAATTTGTTTGATGATCTGAAACATTAAAGTGTGACGAACATGCAAAAAAATAAGAAATCAGGAAGGGGGCCAACACTTATTCACACCACTGTAAGTTACATTGTTTTTAATCCATTGATTTCTCTCTATCAACATAATCACACAATATATTGTAGTAACAATATCTTGTAATCTTTACTTGCTGGAAAATGACAAACAGTCAAATTTGTGTCTTTAGCACACCTGACACATGTCCCTAAACCGGAAATTTAAAGAAGAACGTGCACTACTTGCAAGTTTGTGTCAAAAGCCAGCTAGTGTAGCATATGTAAGCCCACTGCCTTGTGCATAATTTATTTTTGCACTGTCACTCAATTTTACATTTTCACTTGGTGCAGGACAATGTAAGGAAGATCGAGGACGAATCTCTCCACTCCCAAGTGGATTTCCTTCACTCACACAAAACTGGACGTGTGCTTTTAACATACATAGTTCCGCAAACACAACGTAAGGCAGATACTACAGACATTTAAATCTTTTTTGTATATACTCCCCTTTTTCCCTGCCTGCCCATCGTCTTAATGTTTGTGCAGTTCAATGTGTTTTTTTTTTTTTTTTATCTAAAGCACCTTATTGTTCAATAAGTAAGTGTTTAGATATTTCACATATCTGTCTTAGCTGTTATTATCTGTCATGGTCTAAGCATTATCTGTTTCTGTTGTTCTGATGAAGGAAACTTGTGTTGGGGAGGATTCAATGTCTGTTGAGGCCCATGTGAATGTGCTACAAAGTGAGTATCGGAAAACACATCCAGAA
>NW_015537924.1:32625-37556 GCF_001515605.1 Sinocyclocheilus anshuiensis | reverse complement strand
GGGGTTTCGGGAACCCGCCCAATCTGGCAACACTGGGCACGAACATTCTCCTGGAGGCGTTGAGAAAGCATGGAAGGAATGTCTGTGGAGGATGTACTCAAAAAATACCAATACTTAAGGACACCTGCTGGAGTGAGTACAGTAAATAATTGTTTTTGCAGTTCTGCACTGTATGTAGCTATACTGTCTGAGCCAAGGAGGCTGTAACAAAATTTGATGAATTTGAAAAGCTTTTTCCATTTTGTATTTTTATTATTATTATTATTATTATTATTTTTATTTTAGTATAACCTGTGGTATAGATGAGTGCCAATCAACTTTTTTGTGATTCCATTCTTTTAGAAAACATCTACAGGAAGCATATGCACTTCATTTTTGGGCCTTTTGTTAACAAAAATGACTGTCTCAGTGAAGAGTCAGCAGTACAATTATATTATAATTGAATATTATATATAAGTATTAATAGAAAGAATTGTTGCCCCCTTTACACCTTTCATTAAAGTCATAGTTCATCCAAAAATTGTCATTTACTCACCCTCATGGTGTTCCAAACCTTTAATTTAACACAGAAGATATTTTGAGGAAACAAAAAAAAAACCGATAGAAATCAATAGCTACCATCAACTGTTTTGTTACCAACATTCTTTAAAATATCTTTTGTGTTAAACAGATGAAAAACTGAAATACAGGTTTGGAACATAAGGATGAGTAAACGATGACGATTTTACATTTTTGGGTGAACAGACTGTTTAAGTTGACACTAATAATTAGTCAGATAATTAGTAGGTCTAAAGAGGGACAAAGTTAAAAAAGTCTGCAGAAGCACAAGGATAGGATGTGTTAAAATGCTTGATAGTTTGTATTTAAAACTGATTAATGAGTAGCTTGTTGGGCCTGATGCTATCAGTTTTGTATTTAAATTCTGAAGGAATTGAAACACATCATACATATCAATTTGAAATTTGTTATTTTGAGGTTTTATACAGAATATCCTGTATATGAGTTAAAATCGAGTTGTTAATGTTCTGTATTTAATGCTCTTACTACTAGAATTATTTTTTTTTATAAACGCTTGTTAAGCATGCACTGCCTATGTGTTTAGCACTTAAAATTTATTAATGAACTGTTTACTGTGCATGATGCTTTCAGTTTTGTCTTTCAATTCGGAAGGAATTGAAACATTCTATATGTTAAATGAATTTTGTCAATGTTGGGTACAGAATAACCAGTATATGAGTTATAAAAGCTGAATTGAAAATGTTCTGCACTTTTATACTCAGAATTTTGTCATGATTAAAAAATTGTGAAACGTGCACTAGGTCACAGTGCATGAGGAGCTCTTTCAACTGCGGCAAGCCGAGTTATCCATCCACGGATATGTGCTGCGCTTCCGCACTCTCACCGCCAGCAGCAGCTGGAACGAGGCCGCCCTGCTCTTGGTTTTCCGCCGAGGCCTCAACCCGGGCTTACGCCAACAGATGGCCATCTACGATGACACCGTGGGGCTCGACAGCTTCCTCCAAAAAGCAGTTCGCATCTCCCAGCACCTAACCGCGTGCCATAGAGAATCGATACCCGCTGCCGCTGCCTCACCCAGCCTCTCCGCCCATGATCACGGATAGCTACCACCTATCGTCCACGGAACGATCTCGGAGACTCACCCGTGGCCTATGTCTCTACTGTGGATCCAATGAGCACCAGCTCCGCACCTGTCCCATTCGTCCACCACGCCCAGCGGTGAGTACTATCCAGATCACTCCTGATGTATCAGGAATGTCTCATATAAATGCTCTTCTAATTTATCACACCCAATCCTTTCCAGTCAAAATCCTCGTGGACTCCGGAGCGTCAGGGAATTTCATCTCCTCCCGTAGTCTTGCCGGGCTATCCCGATCTCCGTCGGGAACGACCTCCCTGTCTGTTCCACCTCGTTGGAAAGCCCGGATTCATCGCCTGTCACTCCTCCTCCTCCCAAATATCAGGCGTTCCAGGATGTGAACTGTTTACTGTTTACTGTGCATGATGCTATCAGTTTTGTCTTTCAATTCGGAAGGAATTGAAACATTCTATATGTTAAATGAATTTTGTCAATGTTGGGTACAGAATAACCAGTATATGAGTTATAAAAGCTGAATTGAAAATGTTCTGCACTTTTATACTCAGAATTTTGTCATGATTAAAAAATTGTGAAACGTGCACTGCCTCTGTGTTTTGTATATCAGGATTTAAATTTAAATCATACTAGGACATAAGGTACATTTCTGTCACTAGGGGTGAATAAATGTTCTTTTAGAGGTACAAAAATGTACCAATGTTCAGAGGTACATTGCTGTACCCCGCTAGGGTACAGCTGGAGCGACAAAGCATTTGTACTCTTTTAGGTACATTCCTGTACCTTGATTTTTCTGTGTGTATTTGTATATAATTATTTTTTATTCAGCTACCATCAGAGCTGCTCAGACATATTCTTCTAGATGTTGTCTATAAAGAAGGAGATGGAGCCTTTCTCACTCTGTCACTAGTGTGACAGTTTTCATGTTTTATGGCATCAGTTTTCGAAGAAAAGCTCACTTTGCCTGGATGGACAGTATGTATATTCAGTACTTTTATTAACTGAACAAGGTTTTTAAAAAATATTTAGAAAGTTTATTGCATTAATTCAGATATTTTTTTTTTCTTGTGTAGGTATCGTTGACGAAGCAAAGAGTTTGCTTGCTTCTGTTCTATGGACTGCTACTAGCATGAATGAATGAATGAATGAGTGGTTTATTTATTTATTTTTTTTTACTTGAATTGGCAACTGAAACTGAAAGCTAAATAAATGTTTTATAATGCTGTGTCTGTTTGCTAAATTGGTTAATGTCACTTAACAGAAGGTTACTAGACTAACTTTTTTATTTTATAATTTAGTGGTTTTGTCAACTATATATTTTTCTCTATCAGGCAAAACATTGTTTTTTAGGGTAACACTTTACAATAAGGTTTCATTTGTTGACATTGATGTATTAACTAACATTAACTATGAGTAATACATTTGTTACAGTATTTATTAAGCTTTGTTAGTATTAGTTAATAAAAATACAGCTGTTGTTTGTTCTTGTTAGTTCACTTCACAGTGCTTTAACTAATGTTAACAAATACAACTTTTGACTTACTTTAACTTAAGAACAGCTAGTGCGACTAACCGTGTTAAGAGACGTTTGTATCCTCAAAAAAATTATTGTAATTTGTTTTTGATTATTGATAAACTAAGACCTATAAATTGCGGTGGTGATGAAGTGAGTAACCCGCGCCATGCATAAGTTCCGAAGGTACTTTCGAAAGTAATTTTAAATAATATTCTTAATATCATTAACGCTGTTTTTACCTTGGAAGAATTAAATTTGGTTTTATAGGATTATGTTGAATTTATTGCTTCCTTTTAATCTGTAGGCCTATAGCGATTAAGAGTATGATTCGCCTTTACGCGGAACAGCCAGCTTTCGCGAAACCTTTTGGAATGCCCCCTACCTTTCGTTTCACCAATGAGAAACATTTTGACATGCCCCCTACCTTTCGGCACGCCCCCACATTTTAGCATGCCCATTGCTCCAAGCTGCAGCTACTCCTATTAGAACACAGTCAAACTCCTTTCACCAGTGAGAAACCTTTTGGCATGCCCCTACCTTTCAGCACGCCCATTGCTCCAAGCTGCAGCTACCCCTGTCTCAATCGTGCTGCCACTGATTGACAGCTGTAGTGATTATATTAAAGGGAGTGATCTTTGCTTGTTTTCTGTATTTAATCTATTCACAATTTGAATAAAAGTTTTAATAAATGAGTTTTGTCTACCTCATGTAGGAGATTTAATGCAGGTGCAGTTCGGGTATGGGATTAAATTAGTGTTGCTGTCAGATAACGTTTCGGGTGTTCTGTTAATTACTGCGATTGTGGGAAGATCATTTCACCAGTCAGGAAAGGTGAACGAAAATGCCTCTCTGTGATGTTACCGCACGGCATCGCTTACAGATCTCAGGCTTCTGGAGGGGATGTAGATTCGTAAGTGTGAGGAGGAAGTAGGAGGGTGCTGAGCCTGTGGCTGTTCTGTACGCAAACATCAATAGGCTTGTTTGAGATGAGCAAAATCTGCGCAGAACCGATCACCGGTGATCACCGCGAGATGCATGCCGGTTAGAAAAGCGTCCGAGTTATGTCCGACTTGCTCTGATGTCATTCTGACGTGTGCCAAAAAACTCTCGCGACAGCTAGGCGGCTGTGTCGGATTGTGCAGTCCAGCGCAGTTGCCCTCCACCGACTGTGCTGATCAAAAGCATGATGGGAAACGACTGACTGACGACACAGCTTAATGCTCATTGGTTCAGACAATTGTGATGCTGGGTTCTCTTCTAAAATATTTAATTTTTTATCTGATTTCATGTGATTATGTATTTAAATTATGCATGAACACTATGTCCACATAATAATTCAAACACTATGACAGCGCGATCTCTGTGAGAGACAATGTGATTGTCATATTTCTATAAAAATCTAAAATACATGTTTGTATTAAAGTAAAAATGGACGATAAATACCCCTTTCGTATGGAATTAAATAGCAAGCACTTTGAGTGTCTTGTTCATCATATTTATTTTCATATAAAAGCAACAGAACTGAAATTATATCATGTTTATTAGGGGGGTTCCTCCTGAAGTCCACGATCATCTCCACAGTTTTGAGGGTGTTCAGCTCCAAGTTGTTAAGACTGCACCAGACAGCCAGCTCTTTAACCTCCTGTCTGTACGCAGACTCGTCACCGTCCTGAATGAGGCAGATGAGTGTGGTGTCGTTTGCAAACTTCAGGAGCTTGACAGAGGGATCTTTAGATGTGCAGTCATTTGTGTAGAGGGAGAAGAGCAGTGGGGAGAGGACGCAACCCTGGGGGGCGCCAGTTC
>NW_015537924.1:31000-31694 GCF_001515605.1 Sinocyclocheilus anshuiensis | reverse complement strand
CTGTGATGCTGCGGTTCTCTTCTAAAATATTTGATTTTTTTATCTGATTTCATGTGATTATGTATTTAAATTATGCATGAATGTTCCCAAACACTATGACAGTGCGATCTCTGTGTGAGATAATGTGATTGTCATGTTTCTATAAAAATATAAAATACATGTTTGTATTAAAGTAAAAATGGATGATAAATACACCTTTCGTATGGAATTAAATAGCAAGCACTTTGAGTGTCTTGTTCATCATATTTATTTTCATATAAAAGCAACAGAACTGAAATTATATCATGTTTATTAGCAACACAGCATGTAAGTGAGAATAACGTGATATCTGCCTTTGATCTCGTTGGTATCTGTTCCACTTCGAGAGGGCAGAACTGTCCATCTTGACTGCGCTTATTTCACTCCTCCCCTCACTGCAGAATAAATGCACTTCATTTCAGGCGAGGCGAGGCGCATCTCAAACAAGCCTAATGTCTTGAACTTGATGCGAGCCGCAACCGGTAGCCAGTGCTGGGAGATCAGAATCAGAATGAGCTTTATTGCCAGGTATGTTTACACATACGAGGAATTTGTTTTAGTGACAGAAGCTCCACAGAGCAACTGAATGACAGTAACAAGACAAGACACAGATAATGAAAGGAATAATATACAAATTAGACAATTTTGTATGTCCAGCTATGTTATGTGCAAAATT
>NW_015537924.1:30456-30645 GCF_001515605.1 Sinocyclocheilus anshuiensis | reverse complement strand
GAAGCTCCACAGTGCAACAGAATGACAGTGACAAGACAGGACACAGATAATAAAAAGAATAATATAAAAATAGACAAAATAGACAATGTACAAAAAAGCAAAAACACAATATATAATATATAATATAGACAATTTTGTATGTACAGGTCTGATATGTGCAAATTTGAAATGTAAATAAGTATGTGAGTT
>NW_015537924.1:25258-29995 GCF_001515605.1 Sinocyclocheilus anshuiensis | reverse complement strand
AGTCCTGTAATTTTGGATTTCTTTGGGATGGGTATGATGGTGGAGCGTTTGAAGCATGAAGGGACTTCGCACAGCTCCAGTGATCTGTTGAAGATCTGTGTGAAGATGGGGGCCAGCTGGTCAGCACAGGTTTTCAGACAGGCTGGTGTCACACCGTCTGAACCTGGTGATTTTCTTCTCTTGTTCTTTCTGAAGAACTGACGGACGTCATCTTCACTGATCTGGAGTGCTGGAGGGGGTAGAGGGGGGTTGCAGGAGGTGTGAATGGTGTTTTTTCAAACCTGCCCTGTTTATACAAGAATCTGTCCCCATTCCTGCGAGCATCTTCTTTGGCCTGACGGAGCTGTCTGAGTTTTGCAGTGAACCATGGTTTGTCATTGTTGTAGATTAAATGAGTCCTGGTAGGAACGCACATGTCTTCACAGAAACTGATATAAGATGTTACAGTCTCTGTGAGCTCATCCAGATCGGTGGCAGCAGCTTCAAAAACACTCCAATCAGTGAGGTCAAAACAAGCTTGTAAATCCTGCTCTGCTTCATTAGTCCATCTTTTTACAGTCCTTAATACAGGTTTAGCTGATTTCAGTTTCTGCCTGTAGGTCGGTATAATATGAACTAAACAGTGATCAGAGAGCCCCAAAGCTGCCCGTGGGACGGAGCGATATGCATCCTTTATTGTGGTGTAACAGTGATCCAATATATTACTGTCTCTGGTGGGACATGTAACATGCTGTCTGTATTTTGGCAGTTCATGGGAAAGATTTGCTTTATTAAAGTCCCCAAGAATGATTATAACAGAGTCTGGGTGTTGTTGTTCTGTGTCTGTGATCTGATCAGCGAGTTTCTGTAAAGCTGAGCTCACGTGCACTTGCGGAGGAATGTAAACACTCACGAGAATGACCTAGCAAAACTCCCGCGGCGAATAGAACGGCTTACAGTTAACGAAGAGTGTGAAGTATAGTTGTAGGAGTTCTCGTGAGAATGGACGAGAGGTGGGGGGATGGGCAGGTGAGAAAAATACATATGAACAGGCTGTGGCTGCTTTGGATGCGTACTTCACTCCTCGGAGGAATGTCGTTATGGAACATCATAAATTTAGACAGAGAGCTCAATCATCGGACGAGAGAGTTGATGCGTTCGTGAATTCATTAAGAGAGTTGGCCAAAACATGCGAGTTTGGAGCTCTGGAGTCTGATATGCTGAGAGATCAACTAGTAGAAAAGAGTGCAGACAAACAGCTGCGTGATAAATTGTTGCAAGAGGAAGGATTAACTTTGGATAAAGCATTAAAGATTGCATGAATCTTTGAGGCAGCACAAGCAGAGTCAAAGATGCTGTCGGAGCAGTCAAGCAATTTGAAAGACTGCCAAGTGCACTTCACTAAACAGCACACAGCGACCGCATGCAAAAGGACAGAGAGTAAACAGAGATGGATCCAGTGCTGACAAAGATAAGAAATGTCACAGATGCGGGTTGGCCACGCACCATTGAAATTAATGCGGAGCAAAGACAGCAAAATGCCTGTATTGTAAAAAAATCGGACACTTTGCAAGGATGTTTAGAAAAAAAGAAGCAAATCAGAAAACAGATAAAAAGAGAGACAAATCAGGATTTAAAGAGAAATAAGAACTGTGCACGAGTCAGATTTGGATTATTCAGAGGAATTTGTCTACTCTATCGACTCAGAAGGTAAAGAGACTGTAAAAGTGCAGAAATAAGAACTGTGCACGAGTCAGATTTGGATTATTCAGAGGAATTTGTCTACTCTATCGACTCAGAAGGAAAAGAGACTGTAAAAGTGCAAGGCCAAAGAATCAAAATGATAGTGGACACAGGTAGTGGAAAAAATTTAATTTGTGGGCAACTGTATAAGAAAATCTTTGCACAGAAAGGAATCGCTCTGAGTCAGACGAGCAAAAGATTTTATACTTATGGTCAAAATGTTCCCCTGAAATGCGTAGGCTCCTTTGATGCTTGCTTAAAATACAAAGACAGAACCATAAAAGATACTATCTATGTGATTAAAGTAACTGTAGAACCACTGTGGGGAGGAATGCATGTTTCAAACTGGGAGTTTTGCAGGCGTTGTCTGTGAACAAAGTAGACAATTCCTGTCGTGGAACAAACAATGGTCTTTTTCGAAGTTGTCAAAAAAGCTCAAGAAGCAGAGTTCCAGATGTCAAAATAAGACTTTATTGAGCACAGCAACAAAGCCGAGATGACAGCCGCTGCATCTGAAGTCTCTGTCTGTCCGCGCATCCGTTTTATACCTTTTTCTCTTACCAAAGTTGGTAGTTCCGGTTTTTTATTGGTTATGCCTGTCTGGTTTGCCACAATTTATTACTAGCCCAGCTGGTCCATTTTTTAATGGTGGAATTTGGCCAAATCAACCATTTTTTAAAAACTTTCATTTTGCCGCTTCCCATTGGTTGGCTGTGGTCCCATGGGACATCCATCAAATCTGTTTACTTGTTCCTGTCACCTTCTGGAAATCACCCAGAGTTCATTGGGTTATTTAAGTTCACTGGTACAATCCAATGGAAACCACCGGTACTGCCCAATGGAAAGGCCCTCATACATACAATCCTCATTAAGACATCCAGTATTGGGAATAATTCAGCATATTGATTAGTATATTGATTACTTTCATGATTATACATAATATTTTAAGTAAGATAATACCATATTGAGTAAATAACATAATAGGTAATAGAATTACACAATATTCCCCAGACAAGTTTAGCAAACTGGCCAAAGAGTACGAGTCACTGTTCATAGGACTTGGACAAATTTCTGGATTTTCTCACAGAGTCACAGTGGATGAGAAAGTAACACCTGTGGCACAAGGACTGAGATGAGTTCCGTATCACATGATGGAAGCTGTTAATCAAGAGCTTGATAAGATGATTGAAGAAGGAATTATTGAGGAGGTCAATGAAGGAGCAGAATGGATCTCCAACCTCTTACTGATACCGAAGAAAGACACTTCAGAAGTGAGACTGTGTGTTGATTTGCGAGATGAGAAGTCAATAAAGCAGTAATTCGTGAGAGGCATCCAGTTCCTACAGTAGATAGCATTCTTCAAGCGATGCAAGGTGCGAACGTATTTGCTAAATTGGACGCCAGGAAAGGATTTTGGCAGGTTGATTTAGCAGAATAGTCAAGAAATCTGACCACCTTTATCACTCATAGAGGGTGCTACCGTTTCCGAAAAGTTCCTTTTGGCCCTTCTAGTGCACCAGAGGCTTATCAAAAGGCCATGGACTCAATACTTTGTGGATTACCAGGCGTAGTTTGGTATGATGTAGTTGTGTATGCTGAGACTGACAGTGAGCTGGAGGAAAGATTGAGAGCAGTGTTTGAACGATTCAAAGAAAGAGGACTTAAACTGAACAAAGACAAGTGTTCCTTTGGACTAAATCAAGTAGAGGTGCTGGGCCACTTGGTCACATCTCAAGGAATTAAACCTGACCCCAAGAAAGTGGAGGCCGTGTGTGGAGCACCCAGACCACAAAATGTAAGTCAGCTGAGATCTTTTCTGGGTACATGTGGTAACTTTGCAAACATCTCAGAACCACTCAGACGACTAACAAGAAAGGATGTTCCATGGGAATGGACAACTCAGACTGAACAGTCATTTAACAGCATGAAAGTAGCTCTAACAAGTGAACCTTGTCTTGCATATTTTCATCTGAATGCACCAACGTATGTGATGAGTGATGCTAGCCCTGTTGGTCTCGGGGCTATTTTGCTCCAAAGACAAGGAGATGGACACAACAAGCCAGTCGCTTATGCGAGTCATTCCCTAACTGCCACATAGAGATGATATTCCCAAATAGAGCAGAAATACTCTTTGTGAGAAGCAGTCAATCAGCAGAAGTTAAAAGCAGCTTGTAAGTGTATTTATTTATTGTCTTAGTGTTTAGCGCAGTTGTCGTTGCTAGGAAACGCTTGTTTTGTTTACTGTGTGAATACGGCTGAATTCAATTTGAGTTTTGTTAGAAGAATATAAAACGCTTATACCGCGGCAGCACTCGTGTGAAGACCGAAGAGTGTAAAGACCATCGACTCCACCGAGCAGGGAAACCGGCAAGGGACATAATTATCGCTTTTGAATCATTCTCTTTCCTACTACTTGTTTCCCTTCTGTTTTCAGTTTTTATAACCAATTCTTACTATGCGTTTTCAGATCCCTACTATTACTACCACTCACACTGTAGGCAGTGCAATCCTAACAACCTGCGCACTTTGCCTATGTCTACTAATACACTACTTTCTTTTTCTATTGGTCTCTGGAATTGCCAATCTGCAGTAAATAAAGCAGATTTCATTACATCTATTACTAGTCATTTAAGGCTAAACCTCATGGCCCTGACAGAGACCTGGATCAAACCAGAGGACAATGCTACACCTGCAGCACTCTCAAATAATCTATCTTTTTCCCACTCCCCCCGTCTGACTGGAAGAGGTGGAGGTACTGGTCTGCTTATCTCTAATGATTGGAAATTTAATCCTTTACCATCTCTGAGTATCAACAGCTTCTTTGAATCACATTCAGCCACTATTACCCACCCTCTTAAAAGCCATTTTATAGTTGTTTATCGACCCCCAGGACCACTAGGTAACTTCGTGGAAGAATTAGATGTGCCGCTCTCAACCTTTCCTGAGGATGGTACTCCCCTAGTTATGCTTGGAGACTTCAACATCCACCTAGATAAACCTCAGGCTGCAGACTTC
>NW_015537924.1:24861-25097 GCF_001515605.1 Sinocyclocheilus anshuiensis | reverse complement strand
ACTGTACCCAGTGGAAAACCCCCCAAAAGTGAACCGTACCGAGCCGTACCATGCAGTGGAAAAGCGCCATAAGTAACTTCGTGGAAAAATTAGATGTGCTGCTCTCAAACTTTACTGAGGATGATACTCCACTAGTTATGCTTGGAGACTTCAACATCCATCTAGATAAACCTCAGGCTGCAGACTTCCACACTCTGCTTGACTCTTTTGATCTCAAGCGAGAATTAACTATGGTT
>NW_015537924.1:9940-24749 GCF_001515605.1 Sinocyclocheilus anshuiensis | reverse complement strand
GTAACCTACGCTCACTCTCACCCTCCCGGCTATCTGCTATGGTTTCATCTTTGCTTCCTTCCCCTGAACAGTTATCAACTCTTGATGTTAACAGTGCTACTGATACTTTCTGCTCCACTCTTACGTCTTGCTTAGACATTGTCTGCCCCTTGTCTTCCAGGCCAGCTCGTACCACCTCTTCTACCCCTTGGCTATCTGATCGTTCTAAGCTCAGAGCTGCAGAAAGAGTATGGCGCAAATCACAAAATCCTACTGACGTTAATGTATATCGATCACTCCTCTCTTCATTCTCTGCTAATGTCTCCACTGCTAAAAGGACATACTATCACAACAAAATTAACAATTCTCCTAACCCTCGCATGCTCTTTAAAACATTTTCCTCCCTCCTTTGTCCTCCTCCTCCCCTCCTTCATCAACTCTAACAGCTGACGACTTTGCCACATTCTTCATTAATAAAATTACAAACCTCAGTGCACAATTTGCCACACCACAAACTGTCAAACACATCTTACCAGCAAATATACACTCGTTTTCATCCTTCTCTCCACTCTCTGAGGCAGATGTCTCTAAACTCATCCTTTCCAATCATCCTACTACTTGTCCGTTTGATCCTATTCCATCTCATCTCCTTCAAGCCATTTCTCCTGCCGTTGTACCTGCACTCACTCACATCGTTAACATCCCTTCACACTGGTGTTTTTTCCCTTAACATTTAAACAGGCTCGTATAACCCCACTTCTTAAGAAACCCACTCTTAACCCAACTCTTTTAGAGAACTACAGACCGGTTTCCCTTCTACCTTTCATTGCAAAAACACTTGAATGAGTTGTGTTCAACCAAGTCTCAGCCTTTCTCACACAGAACAACCCTCCTGGACAGCAACCAATCTGGCTTCAGAAGTGGACTGCCTTGCTTTCAGTTGTTGAAGCCCTAAGACTGGCAAGAGCGGCCTCCAACTCTTCTATTCTTATTTTGCTGGATCTGTCTGATCTATTATTATTACCGTTATACGATCTCGATAGGGCGGTGGTTACAACATCACTAGCTATATTTCTTGCTTCTGATCGTCTTTAACCTCAATGCAGATGTCTGTAATATTAGATTTATTCACAGGTATATAATGCGGCTTATCGAATCTAACACTGACGATGTCATTAGATGACCCGTCTATATGTACAGTTCTCAGTAGTGGTACATACGAATCACCGACTGATTGATATTCGATCATATCGGTGTATATATACATGCTATAAAAGGCTCCTCTTATGTCAGCTTGATGCGGTGCATACGTCACAACAGGTGTACCATGAAATGATCTTCGCGAGGTTGATTTACAGATCCTAGAGACACACCCGGTTTTAACCCTAAAATAATAGCCAACCTCCCGTAAAATATCAAAGATGTGTTCGCCGGTGCTTTTAGAAATATCCTGTTTTTGATATGATCATAACCAAGTGTCACTCTCGGTGGAAAATTAGCATTTATTTCTCTAACCAGAAACAGTACATCCTCGTAATACCCCGGTTTTAACATATTACATACTTTAGATATGTTTTGAAGATTTTTTTCTTTAATGCAGATAATCACACCCTCGTCCTTTTTGTAATGTTTCTCATCATAACCCAGCATATTGGGTTCGGTGTTAATAATAAACGCTGCATCCTCCTCATTAAATGTGTGCCACGAAATAGGATAATAAAATTTGATTAATCCGACTTCCCATTGCCCTTTGAGGTTCATACTTCTTGCGAGTCTTGTTTTGTAGTTAGAAATATGGTTGTCAGGATAAACATCCATTGAGGCGTTGCAAGGTAACGTAATGTAAAAACCACCCTCGTCCATGATGTAGATTTTTCACAAATGATACTTATGACATCCTGGTTGTTACTTTAAGGGACTCTGTATGTTCACGATCTCCCATTCTGGCAACCATGAGGAAAATTTAGCAAGCCATCCCCACCATTTGACAAGACAAAGCACCTCGCGACCTCTCTTTTTTCTATCTAAAATCTTTTCTATTTTAAACGATTTATCTTGATTCACAATAATTTTTTGTATTTCTTTTTCATAAAAACAGCCGTTGATAACATCCCCATCGTAATCTTGTAATCTGTACACCGGTGGGGTCCGTGGTATACAGGCAGCTATAGTGAAAAACTCTTCGGTGTAATTCTGTTCATAGCCCTTAGAAAATACATTTCTAACTTTAGACACTCTAACCACATCACCTATTTTATATCTAAAGACAGGTGGTCCTTTACGCACCTGTCCATACAGATTATTAAACACATCTGACTCATTTTCTTTATGAACGTCCAAGGGCCGTATTTTAATGTTTTTGTGATAACTTGCGTTATACCCATCTATAAGATCTTGTAAGATATCATAGTAACGCTTTAAATTGATGGCTGTTAAAAATCTAGCCATTCCCCGAAGAGTCCGGTTAAGGCGTTCTACTATGATGATTTCACATCACTTGCTGTAGCGAAATGATGTATGTTATACTTTTTCATCAGTTGTTGGAAATGTTTGTTAAAAAATTCAGTGCCTTTATCAGTCTGTAATTTTTGCGGTACGCGGTTTTCTTTGAGTATAGATGCGAACGCTTTCGTAACCTCCGGCCCTGTCTTATTCTTCAGTGGGCGCGCCCACGCATACTTACTGAAAACGTCTATATGCAAGTCAGTAAAAATTTGATATCCTCATTTTCTTTCGAATAAGCAGACATGTCAACCAGATCTGCTTGAAACTGTACATCTTTCCCGTTGGTTTTGCTATACTAAAACCTCTTTTCAACAGCGGTAGAGCTGTCCTGAAAAGTGCTCTAAAAATCCCTCCTATCCCCGATCCATACATAACCGGTCCGCCTGCATATCCCGGTAACCCGTTACCTGCTTGGTTCCGGTAGTATGCGACATATCGTTCCGGGTCCATAGTTGTGCAATAGTTTTGTTAAAACAAAAACCTATTTCACCTGTCTGAAGTGAAGTTTAGCCACAACTTTACCGTAAGTGAAACGTACGTGTTTGTTCTGGTCGTCTTTAACCTCGATGCAAATGTCTGTAATATTAAATTTATTCACAGCTACGTAATGTGGTTTATCGAATCTAACACTGACGAAGTCATTAGATGCCCCGTCTATATGTACAGTTCTCAGTAGTGGTACATATGAATCACCGACTGGTTGATACTCGATCATATCAGTGTATATATACATGCTATAAAATGACCCTCTTATGTCAGCCTGATGCGGTGCATACGTCACAACAGGTGCACCATCAAAATGATCCTCGTGAGGTTGATTTACAGATCCTAGAGACACACCCGGTTTTAACCCTAAAATAATAGCCAACCTCCCGTAAAATATCAAAGATGTGTTCGCCGGTGCTTTTAGAAATATCCTATTTTTGATGTGATCATAACCAAGTGTCACTCTCGGTGGTAGATTAGCATTTATTTCTCTAACCAGAAACAATACAGCCTCGTAATACCCCGGTTTTAACGTATTACATACTTTAGATATGTTTTGAAGGTTTTTTTCTTTAATGTAGATAATCACACCCTCGCCCTCTTCGTAATTTTTCTCATCATAACCCAGTATATTGGGTGCGGTGTTAATAATAAATGGCGCATCGTCCTCATTAAATGTGTACCAGGAAATAGGATAGTAAAATTCGATTAATCCGACTTCCCACTGACCTTTGAGGTTCATGCTTTTCGCTAGTCTTGTTTTGTAATTAGAAATACTATTGTCAGGATATACATCCATTGATGCGTTGCATGGTAGCGTAACGTAAAATCCGCCCTCGCCCATGATGCAGATTTTCACAAATGATATTTATGACAACCGTGCTGCTACTTTAAGGGATTCTGTATGTCCGCGATCTCCCGTTCTGGCAACCATGAGGAAAATTTAGGTGGCCATCCCCACCATTTGACAAGACAAAGCACCTCGCGACCTCTCTTTTTTCTATCTAAAATCTTTTCTATTTTAAACGATTTATCTTGATTCACAATAATTTTTTGTATTTCTTTTTCATAAAAACAGCCGTTGATAACATCCCCATCGTAATCTTGTAATCTGTACACCGGTGGGGTCCGTGGTATACAGGCAGCTATAGTGAAAAACTCTTCGGTGTAATTCTGTTCATAGCCCTTAGAAAATACATTTCTAACTTTAGACACTCTAACCACATCACCTATTTTATATCTAAAGACAGGTGGTCCTTTACGCACCTGTCCATACAGATTATTAAACACATCTGACTCATTTTCTTTATGAACGTCCAAGGGCCGTATTTTAATGTTTTTGTGATAACTTGCGTTATACCCATCTATAAGATCTTGTAAGATATCATAGTAACGCTTTAAATTGATGGCTGTTAAAAATCTAGCCATTCCCCGAAGAGTCCGGTTAAGGCGTTCTACTATGATGATTTCACATCACTTGCTGTAGCGAAATGATGTATGTTATACTTTTTCATCAGTTGTTGGAAATGTTTGTTAAAAAATTCAGTGCCTTTATCAGTCTGTAATTTTTGCGGTACGCGGTTTTCTTTGAGTATAGATGCGAACGCTTTCGTAACCTCCGGCCCTGTCTTATTCTTCAGTGGGCGCGCCCACGCATACTTACTGAAAACGTCTATATGCAAGTCAGTAAAAATTTGATATCCTCATTTTCTTTCGAATAAGCAGACATGTCAACCAGATCTGCTTGAAACTGTACATCTTTCCCGTAAACCACCACTCTATTCCGCTTGTATTTAATAGATGCGGTTCTGTGTAATGTATAAGCATCCTGAGCGGATAACCAGTCTGCCACTTCTTTATCCTTCAGTGTTACTCCGTATTCTTGTAGCACAACCCGTTTTAACCGTTCTTTACCACCCAAAGACCCGGGGCTTGATGGATTGTAGTACACTTTTTTCATTAATTCAGACATCTTATCCCCATCTCTCCGACTGGACACGCACCATTCTGGGTGAAACAATTTCACTTTTATGTTGTTGTATCTGTCAAACGCCTCGCACCACTTAAACAATTTGCCTATCTTTCCGAATATGTCTTCTAACACAGACACGTCTTTCCATTGAAACAAAAATTGAATGGTATAGAATTTGAGATGATCCTCTTCAGATATTGGCCAAGTACGTTCAGGTAGGTCCGAGCTGTGGTCGCTACAAACTATATAAACGTAATCATCAGCATACTTGTTAACGTGATCCCCGAGCACTCTGTACCGCATACCCGGAGTGATGCCATGCCATTCCCCTATGAACAGAGGGTCATCGCAACCATCTTTTAGATCACGCCAAACATAATTGTAAAATAAACACCAATCTTTTAAGGTGAAAAACAGATCGGGGTCATTGCACGTGTCATACGTGAACCTTTCGTCATTGTCCACGGTACTCAGTCTGACCTCCCTGTTGGTTTTGTCAAAGTTGTAACTGCAAATACGATTACCGGATAAATTAAACTCATACTTAATATTATCCAAAGGTTCGTGGAGGAATTTGGCCAGACATGGTCCGTGTTTCATCTTCCTCGGTGCCAGAGTAAGATCACCCATAGCAACCTCAACACTCTTCTCAGGAGTTTAGGTGATGATGCCTCAGCCATTGTTACAGAATAATTTCCTGTTTTTTCCAATTCACAAAAGCACCTTTTGTATTTTGCGTCTAGGTACGGATAAATTAGCCTCAACAAACCCCCTTTTTAAACGCTCGTTACAACCAGTTTGGGTGCCTATCACGCCTCCGGCGTTAGGGGAGGGCTGTAGGTGTGGCCTGACCAATGCGCTCCTGAGCTCATTTTGAGTTTTGACAGGCTCGAGTGAGGATGTATCGGACTGAAACAAAGTAAGATACACGGATCTTTTTATTTTATTTTCTAACTGGTAACAATCTCTAACTTTAAAAATTGTAACATAGAAAAATTGCCGTATTGTTTAACGAACGTATCGGATACTTTTTATTTGTTTAGATGGTCAGTGGACTAGTTTTATTTTTATTTTCTAACTGGTAACAAACTCTCAAACTTTTAAATTGTAATGTTACTGTTTAACGAACATATCTGATACTTTTTTTTTGTTTGTTTTAGATAGATGGTCAACATTTTTATTTTTATTTAACTTGTAACAAACTCTAACTAGTTTTTAAATTAACAACACTTAAATATTCGTCTTGACCCGGTTTTTACTCTTTTCTGGAAAAAAAACAGTCATTACATTGTTTATATATCGTGTATGTTTGATGTTTTTCTTGAAATGTATGTGTGAACAAAACTTTAATAAAAACTTCCCTTATCCCATTTAATAATCATACCATTTTTCACAATTTAAAGTTTAAAGCACATAGTTTTGAACAGTTTCAACTGACCCACACAAAAAACACATTCCCAAACAATCATAAATTCCTTCGGATCTCTGGGGTGGATAAACAGATGGACAGTTAGATGGGGGTGGGGGTGTACAGGAACAGGTGTCCAACAGGTGTCCAGTATGGGGGGTGGGGGTGGAATTTTTATGACCCTCATCAATCAAATCTGATGGCACATGGGGCCCTATACTCTCTCTAGCCTGTTCGTTATCAGAATAAAATACAGTCAACCAAACATATAGATACACTATAGAATCTAGATACACTGGTTAATTAAAATAGCCCATAGTACAATCCGTGCCGTTCAGCCTGAGCTCGGGCCAAGCACATATTTGCTCATGTGAAGAGGATGATTTTTCATGTGAAGAAGACCATGATTTATTTTTTTTATTATTTTTGGAAAGCGGGTTAAAGTACAACACCTGGTTTACATAGGCCTAATAAATAATAGTCTGTTGCATTCAAATTCAAATAGCCAACATTGTGAATATGTAAACATTTGGATTCGTGCCAAATGAGAGAGTAAGAAAGAGGATTATAGGGCTAAACAATAAAAAAAAAACCTTCTCCAGAATAAAGTCATTAGCCAACAATGCGAGATTAAACTTTGCGAATTGAAAATACGCCTAATGGAAATGCGCCTACTGACTCAGAAAACAGTTTAGTAATAAGTAGCCTAAATAAAATATGTTCTACCTATTTCTGCGATCCGCTTGAAATAGCTGAAATGCCTATAGGCTATAGCCTATAAAACGCTCGTTTAGTATAATTTATTTTAAGTTAATTTAATAGTTTAATTAAATATAAATGTTCGATTACTAATGGCTTAAATTAGCAACTATAATAGCCCTTTAAATAATAATAATAATAATAATAATAATACAAGGAAGGAATAACAATGACTTGGGCCCTGTCCCAAATGGCACACTTCACATTCACTTGCGGTCTTGAGGACTTATAATGGGCACCACATGCGTGTGTCCGTTAAGTCCACGCGAACGTAGAGTGTCCCATTCATCATTTTAGCTTACAGAAGGGTGCTCGCAAGGTTAATAATAATAATAATACAAGGAAGGAATAACTGACAACGTGCCGTTGAATTACAGAGAAAAAAAAACAAGGTACCGCCACAAAGTTCTTGTTTGGCAAAATTAATATAAGCTATTCTGTGCCTTAAGACAAGTTAAGTTAGAACAAGTTCAATATAACATCTTTATTATATTTCTACGGTAGAGGAGAATAGCCAAACCAAAAAGAAACAAAGAAAACGTCTCAGGTTACTTGTGTAACCATGGTTCCCCGAGTAGGGAACGAAATTCCACAGACTCAAATAGAAAGGCATTTGTTTGTGGTTAGTAAGATATATGTATAAAATGTATGCAGTACATGGATAATTGTGCGTGCATCTATTAATCATTTTGAGTCTAATATCATCCCATAATTTGGTGACTCAATTTAACTTGAGTCTGTTGTACAATATATAGATTTTGCCGGTCAGCGTGAGCATGCCGTGGTGTTTTTCCAAACACTTTTTTGTATATGTGAAGGATGCTGTTAGTAGATATTCGGACATGAGAGAAGTACAAAGCCTTCTTTACTTAGTAGCCTAATAGTTTAGGTGACTCACTTCAAATTGTCTGTTGTACAATATGTAGGTTTTGCCGGTCAGCGTGAGCATGCCGTGGTGTTTTTCCAAACACTTTTTTGTATATGTGAAGGATGCTGTTAGTAGATATTAGGACATGAGAGAAGTACAAAGCCTTCGTTACATAATAAGTAGCCTAATAGTTTAGCAACCAAATGTTAGACTGCGTAACGATTCACTCATGGAAATGATTCATGCCGAATAAGAGGTTTGCGAGACCACTATGTGGTTAAGTTTCAGTTTTTAGTGAGTAAGTTTAGTTTGGACATAGCCATAGGCGCCGATTTGTTTCTGCCAGTGGGTGTAAAAAACGAGCATTTAATTTTTTTATAAAACACATTTTCACCACTGTTTACACAAGTAAATGATAACCAGGCTAAGTCACCATACACATACGCAACAAATGCTTAACATATTTAAATATTCTCATTACTCAGTAATTAATTATACTGGATGTTAGTTTTTTTTCTAGAGTAGGCTATACTCTGTTCGATGGTGCGTTTGATGAATTCACTATACAAAATGTATCTTGCGAAGTGAAATGCATGCAATTACCAACCAAATAATACACACATTCTTTCTATGAGGGTTGCGCTTCACTAAATAAAATTATTTAATAAATACCTGTTTACAAAAAGCACTTATTCGCATGTACACAGGACAAAGTTTGAGTTACACATAATATCTGAGGGAGTGCAGAGCCATGATCACTATATATAATAGAGAGCAAGCCCGCTGTAAGCCGAGAGATTCGTGCTGGCGCCCTCTCGTATTACAATAATGCACTCTCGACATTTGCCATTAAAATAATGCCAAAAACTGCCTCAAATTAACTATAAATACGAGAATAAAGTTACAAAAACTGCAATCCATTTCTAATTGGTTGAAATGAACGAAGACTATCTTGTGTTTTTCACTAACACTCACGGGATTGGCGCCTATGGCAGACCTGCTAACCTTGGAAAAAAATTGAGTACCACTTGTGTGACAGCACACAAGTGTTTATATATTTTCAACATATACATTGGTTGTGAAGAAAGCCATGCAGACACATTTTTCAAAATGACTCTTTTAATGAACAGACATATTTACATTTAGGAAGAGACAGCCTTTTGTGTGCATGTGTGAATAATCTGACTTCAGTTGTTGAGATGCCATTTTGCATCATTCATCACCTCTACTTGCAGTGGAACTTGCTCTTGACTGCTTTGTCTCATAGCTTGCTGACTTTCTGAGCAGAGCATCACTAAAGCTTTCCATGTGACAAACAGTCCCCTTTGCAGCCATGCTCACCTTTCTTGTCACCAAGGCACTTATCATGTCAGTGCTGAGGCTGGCTCTGTACTGGGTCTTGTTTTTTGTAACAAGACTGAAGACCCTCTCACAATCAGCATTGCTATGGAAGATAACCAATATCCCAAGCATTACTACTGAAAGGTTGGAGAAGACCTCCTTGCCTCCCCTCTTCAACGGGCCAATGTCTCGCCAGGCCTCATCAATGCACTTGTTGAGGATGCTGTCATCAAAGCTGGTTGTTTGATACATCCGGAACTCATCTTCCACTTGATCCACAGTGACCTCTTCAGGCAGAATAGAAGGAAAGCGACAGATAAAGAATCGGAGAGAACAGAATTTCACAAATTGCCTCTTTGCTATGTCTGCCACAACAACATGCTTAAGCAGCTCATCCCCAAATGGATATTTGGAAACCATGTAGTCAGCTGCAGATGAAAAGAACTTTCTAACATCTCTGAAGAATGGCTTGAGCTCTAGGTTACCTTGGCTTTGAATGAAGGTTTGAGTGTCATGGCCAACAGAGAGTTCCTCATCTGGTAGCTGATTTTCCCTTGTGATGGTTGGCTTGATACCTCTACCAATTTCATTCATCATAGTGATCACATGCTCAGGCTTACAGAATGAAAGCAATACCTTTTCCAGTTGCATCTCCAAAGTTGGAAGCAAGACATGTATGCATGGCTCTTCTTTTTGAAGTATTTGGTTGCTGATATCAAAAATAGGTATGGCTCTCTTCAGAAAGAGTGAATACACCTTTGATATGGGATTGGTGAGAAACTGAAGTACCTTCTCAGGCTTTGCCAGATCCCTTTTCTCATCTTTCTTGGTTCTTTCAGGGGGTTTTTTTCTTTTGCAGTTTTCTTTCCAATTTCATTTTGCTTAAAGAGGAATCTGGTTAAGTCAAACTCTGCAGCAAGGTGTGCAGGAGCTTTGACTTCTGGCAGACTGGTAAGTGGTGTGGCTTTAGGCTCCTGGGTAGAACCATACAGAGGTGTGGGCAACTTTGTAGCTGGTATGCTGGTGGAGGATGAAGCTTTAGGCTTCTGGGTAGAACCATACAGAGGTGTGGGCAACACTGGTGGCGCAAGCTTTGTAGCTTGTATGCTGGTGGAGGGCAAAGATTTAGGCTTCTGGGTAGAACCATACAGAGGTTTGGACAACTTTGTAGCTGGTATGCTGGTGGAGGGTGAAGCCTTATGCTTCTGGGCAAGACCAGATGGAGGTTTTGGGAACTTGGAGGAACCAGAGGGCTCTGTCTTCTTTTTCTTTCCTGTTCCCACTTCATTTTTAAAGAAAACAGTAAGAGGATCCCACTGTTGCAGTAGATGGTTCACACACTGCCCCAGAGACAGCCATCTTGTTGAGGCCAGCTTGAGGATCTTCCTCACCTCTGCATCACACATGATCTGTATGTCACGTAGACATGACTTTCTCTTGTTGCTTTTGTCCAGGTAGTAATAAATGGTGATAAGGAAGTCTTCAATGTTCACACTAAGCTGCCTAGATGCTCTCTCTGCTGCTAGATGTATCAGGTGGCATGCACAACCAACCAGGTAGATGTGTGGATTTTGTGCCTTCAAAAATGCAGCTACGCCTTTTCCCAAACCTTGCATGACTGCAGCATTATCAGATGCAAAGCTGACACAATTTGACCATGGTATGCCTCTCTTCTTCAGTTCACCATCAAGCAATTCAAAAACTGCTCTCCCAGTAGACTCTCTTGATTCACAAAAAATACGGAGACCGCTTCATTACTTCTGTAATGCGCTCATCATCAGTACTGGCCAGGATTTTTACTACGGAGGCAGTCTTGGTTCTGGCACAGCCATACTGTTTGGCTATCTCACTATCGAGAAACATCTTCCTAAACAGTGGTCCGGCATGATCTGCAGCAGCTAATGGCAAGTTGTGTTTTACAATGAATGTAGTGAAAAATTTTTCTGCCCAAATTGGTCTCAAATCTTGTGATTTTAGAAAGGATTAGTTAATTCTAGGGGTTGATTCTGCAACAGCCGCAATTTTTAAATGTTTTTTCCCCTCTACGTGTCGTCGACAGTCTGCAAGACACACACAAACATGCCTTACTAAATTGTGCTAATAATAATTTTTTGAGTAATGATAAAAATAATGTAACGCAAAGTGTAAATTTCTAGAAATGTAGGACTTCCTAGATAGCTACATTATTACCTGAAGCTCCTTGATGGCCAATGTCGAAATCATAATTGCACAATGTGCAAAATGCATGGTTTAGCAATTTTGTTGGGCAGAGGCACGGTCACTGATCCTGATATTTTGTGAGGAACTGCTGTGGGGCATGGACTCTTTTTGGCTTCTTTTTAGGTCTGCTGCTCTCTCTCTCCGTCAGTGTCCTCATCTGATGTCATGTTTTTTTTTTTACCTGCAAGGCACGCACACACACACACACACACTTTTCTGTCACCGAGCACATAACTTTACATTACTTTGCCAACTTAAATGCCTGGTGAATAGGCAAACTAGCTTGAATATGATGTAGTGTTAGGATAACATTATTCATGTTAAATATTTCCCAAAGGTCTGCACGTTTGTGGCGAAACAATGCAATCGACACAAACGTTATTTGAAGCGCCAGTTAAAGGGATAGTTCACCCAAAAATGAAAATTTGATGTTTATCTGCTTACCCCCAGGGCATCCAAGATGTAGGTGACTTTGTTTCTTCAGTAGAACACAAACGGATATTTTTAAGTCAAACCGTTGCAGTCTTGTCAGTCCTATAATGTCAGTGGATGGAAATCACAGCTTTGAGAGTCATAAAACATACACAAACAAAACCAAATTAAACCCTGTGGCTCGTGATGATACAAATGGACCATTGACACTCTATCTACAATCTCAATTGGGAGTGTCAATGGTCCATTTGAGAGATAGGTGGCGGTAATGCACTTATAAGTCTGCGATCTGCCGTAAAGCAAGAAGAAGAAGACGCCTCACACGCAGGCTGAAGAAGAAGACGCGAACGTGCTCAGGACAGTTCAGACATTGCGGTGAAAATCAGAGGTAAAAAACGATATAAATACTGTTCATGTTCTTGCACAGACCGATTGTTTTGTATCTTTTCACATCAATGTATCATCACGAGCCGCAGGGTTTAATTTGTTTTTTTTTGTGTATGTTTTATGACTCTCAAAGCCATGATTCCCATCCACTATGGGAATACACAATATTGCTATGGATTAAAGGGAACATATGAAAGAAAAAAAAAGAGTGATTGGCTGAATACCTCAAACATGTGACGGAAATGTTACGCCCCTTACCATACTGTGATGACAACACCAATAAAACCATTACAAACGAGGCATTTGTTGCATCCAGTGTGAACATAATTACTGATTATACTACTTATACTGTCTTTTTACGTGTTGCGTATCGCGCAGCGTAAACATAAAGCCATGTGTGCATTTGTGATTGGAGAAACGACAAACAACAAGTGCTACTCTACACTGCTCAAAACTCGCGTTTGAATCGTCAGTGGCAATTTCTTTAAATATAAAAAACGTACTTACAGGCTGTGAGTCAGAAGCGCCAGACTGTCCTTGCAAAGTTGGAACTGCCCCACTTTATAGAAACAGCCTTTGTGCACAGACACATTGTAGGCTAACGTTACTCTGCAGGCTCAGGAAACAGTCCTCCGCGCGAAGTTGATGTATTTCCTCAGCGACCAGCACAGATCAGCTCTAGGCATGACGAAGCGGATATCGTCCTCTTTTGGAAGGCCAAACAAAGCAGTTTCACTTTCACAACGAAACACACAGCGTCTCCACAACATGGCGGCGGCAACAACAATACTACAGCGAGAATCAAAGTTACTCCTTTCACTCCAAAGAGAAAGGAAAATTTGAAATGGCATCATATGACCCCTTTAAGTGATTCAGACTAAATTTAGAGTAGCAAAACTACAACAGTAACAAGTCTGTGTTGACTGAATATATTTAGCAGCTTTTACATTTAAAGATAAAACTTAAAAATGTAGTTACTAAAATAAATCTAAAAATATTTCAAAATATTTAATGCATTATTGAATTGTTATACCATTAATAATGAGCTTATTTCATTTTTAGTTAACTAGTTAAGTATTTAAATAATTCTCCCTTATACGCTGTTGGTGTCGGGGCATATTTATTTATTTATTAAATGACATGAGACTTTGTGATTCCTGCACTTGCTATACTTTATACCTCAGTACAATAAAAGTACACAAATTTGGAGTTGAAATGGCAGCTGAGCTAATGAGTGATCCTCTGCTGCCATTTACTAGTTATAATTGTAATTTAATGTCATTTTCATCTTTAAAGTATTTGTTTTCCGCTAGGAGACACATTTTTTTCCATGTCATCTTCATGAATGAAAAGTATATCTTTAAAGTGAATTTTACTGCAAAGCCATAGAGTTGAGAAGGCAAATATTATAAGTGTTTAAAATGTGTTCATGACTATGAAGTTAAGTTATTGATTATCAATACAATACAATACAATTTTATTTATACAGCACAGTTTAAAAACAACCGGAGTTGACCAAAGTGCTTTACAACACTATACAAACAATAGGCAAATTAAAACACAGCAACAAAGAAAAATAAATAAATAAATAAATTTGTAAAACAAAATAATACTTAAATATATTAAATATACACAGAATAAACAAGCTGTAAAAATGTATGGCGCTCCTAAGAACAGTCGAAGACAATTTGTCATGGGATATCAAACGCCAACGAGAATAAATATCAATATGTATATATATATATACATTGGTGTAATGTATATATATAATAATACTTCGTTACAGTACTTAAGTATATTTTGGGAGTATCTGTACTTTACTTGAGTTTTTATATTTCAGCCAACTTTTACTTTTACTCCACTACATTTCCTAATTAAAATATATACTTTTACTCCGATACATTTCCCCGAAGCATATTTGTTACTTACTACAAAATAGTCAGAAGTCAGAAGAACACAGACTGCAGGAAAGCAGGTTTGATGAATCAGTGGTCTGGCGTCTGCAAGTTAGACCAGTGTTTCCCAACCGGGGTGCCGTCTGTCGAGAGCAGGGGTGCCGTGTAAAAAATCATTTTTTAATATTTTTAAATTGCTAAAATGTTCAAAAAAACATCTATTATATAATATCCATTTCTGATGTCGCCAATAATTAGAGATGCACCGAAATTCCGGCTGCCGAAAATTAGTTCACCGCTCAGGTTTCACTTTCACGTGGTGTGACGCTCTGTGTATTATCCCGCTCTATACGTGTGCGCTCCGCTCAGTTGCTCCACTCGTATACCGTTCATGCAAATCGGAACAGCAAAGTCCACTCAAAAATTGAGCCGATAGGAAACATCGATGTAGTACAGTATTGTTTCTGTCTGCAATAGCCCTACTGTGTTGTAACATGGTGTGGTATATAATGGCAACTCTGGTAACGCTGCCCTCTCATTCATTGATCTGCTAACCG
>NW_015537924.1:8620-9345 GCF_001515605.1 Sinocyclocheilus anshuiensis | reverse complement strand
CAGCCCAAAAAGCGGAATCCAGCGGCCTGGTTTAATGTTTAATGCGTATTTGGTTTTTTACTTGCGCTTCTGAATTTATCAGGACTTAGTTTCAATTGCTCCGTTTTCCGTTTTCAATCTGACTCCAATTTCACGTGATCATTAAATTTAGGCAATATTTCTAATCAAAAGCTGATCACAGATATCGATTGTTTATTAATTTAGATATTTGAGTATTCTGTAAATCCCATACTTTCAATTATTCGTTCATCAGGGACCCAATGCCGCTCAGAGATACGCGCCCCGGGTTTGCGGTAAACTCACGGACGCAAACTAGCCAGTCTGATCTTAGTCAGAGGGTGTAATAAGTTAGCTAATACCTTTTTGTCGGTTGCCTACTGCTCACTCTTACAAAAAGTGTACTTAATTTAGCCACTTCCATACATCTAGCTAAATCAGTGATAGACAGAAATCAAAAGGTCCTCAGATGTAGTGCCTACTGCTCCTTTCATTCATGTGCTTTTAGTTTGTACTATCCTGGACATAGATTTATGGTAGCATTAGCTCCTATGATTTACTGGTCATAATTAATTCAAGAAAAGTTCAGAATAAATCAAATATAACAATTTATTATTAGTCAGGTAAAATTGTATCATGCCAATTACATAATGAAACAATTAGAAGCCAATTTAGAAAGGATAATGCAATTGTGAATCACATTGTAGCCGCGTAGCAACCCTGCTCCT
>NW_015537924.1:0-4963 GCF_001515605.1 Sinocyclocheilus anshuiensis | reverse complement strand
CTTTTCCATTTTGCATTTACTTGTACTTTTACTTTCAATACTTCATTCAGTACATTTAAGATTAAAAAAATACTTTTCGTACTTAAAAACAATAAATGTCACATACTTTAAGACTTTTACTCAAGTAATATTCTAAACAGTGACTTCAACTTCTACCAAAGTCATTTTCTGGTAAGATATCTGTACTTGAGTATGGCTTTCAGGTACTTTATACACCACTGGAGCATCATGTCTACTGCCGGCGGCCGAACCACAGGCTGACGGCGGACCCGATGAAGGTGCTGTGTGCACATGTAGTTACGTGTCTAGGTACTAGCCTGGGAATACCAGGCTCGGCATATAACATTTAAAAACCAGGAGAGGTTTCTGTAAGGGTCTCAAGAGTTTCTACCTATATAAACCACAACATTAAATCAGCTTTACCTGAAGTTTACGAGCTGGTATATTTTTATGCGGAAGTTCTAAAGAGCGCTCTGTGCATATGGTCAATTGGTTACCAGGCAACACAACAGGTCCTCTCCCTGTCTTGTCATGCACGTCTTCTCCATGTACACACACATATCACGGCTATGGAACGATTTTCCGGACAATTTTCAAATAGAATAGCAAATTGTATTTTCAGTTGCGTTTTCAATATGTGGACGCATAAATTGTGACATAATCCAAATGCAATTGCAAATCCTGCATTACCATTTGCATTTTCGCTTTCGCTGCAATTGCAAATCCTGCATTACCGTTTGCATTTTCGCTTTCGCGAACGCACAGTGACTGCCAAATTTCAAATGAAAAAGCAAAGTCCATTTGCAGCTGTATTTCCCATGTCTTAGGAGTTACGAGCCTGTCATATTTAAATAGCAATATTAATTACCACGTCTGCTTTATCACTCTCGCTGCATCGCACATGTAACCTGCCAAAACTCAAATGGAATCGCAATTCCTTTTGCATTTGAATTTCCGATGTCTACGTGGAAAGCTGCCAATCATCGTCAGGGGCAGGACTATACAATTTTTTTTCTTTTCTTTTTTTATTAATGAAAATAGAATCAAACATATTCATAAGATGATTAATATCCCTGTTAAACCAATTCCTTAAAAATAAAGATTTATTGGCAGTCGTTATATTGGCATTATTCCAAATGAAGGAGGTGTGAGGAGAGAAATTGTGTGAGTAGCAAATTTTCCAGGCTAAAAGCACTTGCTGGTGGAATTTGGACAATTTAAGAGGGAGTTTAGAAATATTAAAGTCACAAGTTAACAGAACTTCTAAGCCACCTATTTGGTTAAAGAGACTGTGTGGGATGTGGTTCCAAAGGGAGTTATGATTAATCAAACATTTTTTAATCCAATTGACTTTAAAAGTTCTATTAACATCTTCAAAATAAAGTATTTCCAGACCCCCTTCAGCTTTCTTATTAGTAAGAACCCTTTTCTTAAGTCTTTGGGATTTGTTTTTCCAAATAAAAGAATAAAACAAATTATTGATATCTTTACAATAAGAATCTTTAACATACAGAGATAGGGAGGGATAGACAAATCGAGATAAGCCTTCTGCTTTAGATAATAGGACACGACCATAAACAGAGAGATCACGTTGTAACCAACAGTTTAATAACGCTTTTGTCTTTTTTAATCTAGAGGAGAAATTTAAGTTTTGTCTTTCTGTAACATCCTTTGTTACAAGAATTCCTAGGTATTTGACAGAGGGTTTCACTGGAATATTATTAATAATTTTATCATTTAAATTGTGTAAAGGGAGGATTTCACATTTGGATAAATGTAGTTTTTCATAAACTTTTCAGAAAATATTGATGAAGGAGATAGCATTGGGAATAAGAGATAAGCTCTTTAAAAATAAGGTTGTGTCATCCGCCAATTGTGATATTTTAATTTCATTACCAAAAATTTGGAGACCTTGAATTTGTTCATTATTAACAATCCCAATGGATAATAATTCAACTACCAACAAAAATAAAAAGGGGGAAATTGGACAACTTTGACGTACTGCACGGTTAATGTTAAATCTTTTAGAGGTGGAAGTGTTAAGTATTACAGAACTATTAATATCATTGTAAAACATTTTAACTACATTCAAAAATGTATTTCCGAATCCAAAAAGCGTTAGTTTTAAATAAGAATTCATGTTCAATTGATCGAACGCTTTATAAAAGTCCAGAAAGAAAATAATGGCTCCTTCATCAACATTCTCAGCATAATCCAAAAGGTCAAGCACATGTCTAATATTGTTAGTTCGACCTTTTAAAAAAACCTGATTGGTGTTCACTAATAATTGTATTTAAACCTTCTTGTAATCTATTAGCAAATACTAAAGTAATTAATTTATAATCAATTGTTAGAAGAGAGATTGGTCTCCAATTTTCTATCAAGTGTGAATCTTTATCCGGTTTGGCAATTAACGAAATGATACCTTGTTTCATAGTAGTAGTCATTTCGCCACTGTTAATACATTCATTATACATATTATAAAGAGGAATTTCGATCAGTTCCCAAAAATGTAAGTAAAATTCTACTGTCAACCCATCTATACCTGGTGCTTTCCCTTTTTTCATTCTAGTCCGGGCATCTTTGATCTCAGAAGTTATATTGGATTCACAGAAGTCATGAAATTCTTTATCAATAATAGGAATATGTTGATGGACTATTTGAATGAACTCTTCACAATTATATAGATCAAATTTGGAATTATATAGTTATTTATAAAAAGAGTAAACAAAGTCAGAAATTTGTTTTGGATCCATACAATGATTCCCATTAATGTTTAAAGCAGTTAAAGCATTTCTTTTCCAATTGATTTTCTCAAGTGCGAAAAAATAACTTGTATTTTTTTCACCCTCTTCAAGCCATTTCGCCCCCGAGAACGAATAAAAGCACCTTTAGCCAAGTCTAAATAGATCAAGTCTAGATGGGATTGAATTGTGACCAATTCAGCTTCTTCCTCCTTAGTAAGATTTTGCGTCAGTTCCAATATCCCTAATTTATCAATTAATTCCAACTCATTTTGTCTATTGATTTTTTTAAATTCTTTACTACGTTTAACTGCAATCTTTCTAACGTTATATTTGAAAAATTCCCATTTACTTTTAAATCCTTCCTTTACACCTCCCAAAATACCATTGGCAATTTTTTTAACACCGTTATTAAAGTACTCATCCTTAAGAAGATTATTATTACATTTCCAGTACCCTCTAAGACTAGAATTCTCTTTTGTGCCTGTAAGCGTTAAAGAAATAAGCTTATGGTCAGTTAAAGGGGCATAATTATGAACAATTTCCTTGACATATTGCAAAGCAGAGGTAGAAATAAAGAACATATCAATTCTAGATTGCAAAGATTTGTCTTTGTTAGAACATGTATATTCTGATATACCAGGGTTGTAGAATCGCCAAGAATCAGTAAGTGATAAGTTGGCACATAGAGAAGCTAAGTTTGATTGTGCGTCACGTTGAGAAGAACGAGGAGGATGTCTATCACTCAAATTATCCACGCATTCATTAAAATCGCCTGAAAATATAACATATGAAGCTTGGAATGCATCAAATTTGCATTGAATAATATCAGAAACCTTTGCAAATAAGGACTTATTCAACGGATTGGAATTATGACCATAAATATTACAAAGTATAAATGTAGTATTGTCTAATTTCACAGTTAGAATAACCCATCTTCCGTTCTCGCACTTAAAGTTCAGAACGTCTCCTTTAAATCTGTTCATCAAAACCATAACTCCTGCTGAATGCGAAGTGCCGTGACTGAAAAAAATAGATTTTCCCCACTGAGATTTCCAAAATGTTTCATCCAAGTCCGTAGAATGTGTCTCTTGACAAAAAATAATGTCAGCATCAGTCCGTTTTAAAAAAAGAAATAAAGCCTTTCGCTTCGTAATTTCTCGAACGCCCCTTACATTCAGTGATGCTATGCTCAAAGAATTAAACTTAAAGTCCATTCCGAAAAAGAACTAGAATCTGAACAACAACAAAAAAGAATAAAATTGTTTAATTCACAAATTACCAAGCTTCAAGACCTAATGTCTTGAAGCTGAAATTTACTAGGTTAAATTTGAGAACCCGGAGATGCAGCAGGCAGTAAACATTTAGTGAACAAACAAACAAAAAAACGCCCGGCATGTTAAGAAAAGTTGAAGATGCCTCTTATGGTTTTTCAATCAGAATTCAATCAGTCATTAGTGTCAATCCTTTTCCCCTCGATGTATGCATATGGACCACGAAATACAGCCCTTTTACCTTCCTCTCTAGCCTTCTTCACCCTCGGCCACAGTTTCTCTCTTGCCGCTTTGTCTTCAGGCGACAGCAACTCAGAGATGCGTAGCGCGCTGTCCAGTAAAAATCTGGAGTTTTTGGCTGCCCTCCAAATCTCATCACGGTAACGGCGCATCGAGAAGAGAATGACAATGGGTCGCTTAAGAATAGCATTTGGTGGTGTTGATTTACGACCAAGACGATGAGCTACGTCCACCACCCGATCAAGCTGGTCTTGAACATCTGGAACAACCTTCGCAAGAGCATCGAGTTATCCGTCTGACATTTTCGTCACCATCAGCCTCATTCAAGCCATGCAATTTGAGGGACCATCGTCTGAGCTACGTCCACCACCCGATCAATCTGGTCAATTTGAGGGACCATCGTCGAGTGTAACGTTGAGCCTCTGCTATATTAGACTTCAAAGTCGCGTTTTCAGCCTTTAGAGCTTGCATTTCTTTCTCCATCAGGGATAACCGTTCGTCGTGAGAGTTAACTTTGACGATGAGCTGTTGCACAGAAGTTGCTAAAACTGTCCACCTTGGCCGAAGTGAGCTCAGTAGTTTTCTCAATCGCTGAAACCTTTAAATGCGTTTGATCGAGTTTCAAGCAAAGTGCAAGGATAGCTTCAAGCACTTCCGAAATGTTCTCGGAATCAGGTTTCGCACCGACTCGATTCCTTTTTTTAG
>NW_015537923.1:687-846 GCF_001515605.1 Sinocyclocheilus anshuiensis | reverse complement strand
TTTACAGCGGTAACCAAGGAAACGCCATATCTGGTGTTCCAGAAGTGCCTCCTGCTGTCAGAAAGTGAATCTGCATCTCATTCAGAGCTTCTGCTGTTTGCTTTGTTCAGGCATGTAGTATAATTTCACAAAGCTAGTCAGAACATTCTGTTTTAGCGT
>NW_015537923.1:0-393 GCF_001515605.1 Sinocyclocheilus anshuiensis | reverse complement strand
GCATTTGTTGCATCCAGTGGGGACATAATTACTGATTATAATGACTTGTAGTGTCTTTTTCCGCGTTGCGTTGCATCGCGCCGCGCCGCGTAAACATAAAACCATGTCTCTGCATTTGTGATCGGAGAAATGACAAACAACAAGCCCTACTCTACACTAGGGATGAGCGATATGGGCTTAAAAATATATCACGATATTTATGGTATTTATTACGATAACGATGTCAATGACGATAATTCAGGGAATCCTGTTTCTTTTAAGAAAAGTATTATCTTTCCTATTTTTACCCAAAATAGGGTGAGCATTAACCTCCTGAGACCCTGCATCCTCATATGATTATTATACATGATACATTATATTTTAGTGAATTTCTCTGAGACTATACATGCCACA
>NW_015537922.1:0-354 GCF_001515605.1 Sinocyclocheilus anshuiensis | reverse complement strand
TAAAGCTTTTAAACTTCAAACTATATAATTTGTCTATCTATCTATTTTTCTGTCTGTTCTCTGTCTGTCTGTCTGTCTATCTGATTTTCTAATAGACTGTGTTGCCTTCAAAATGTTCAAACTTTAGGCTTTAAAGCTTTGAAACTTCAAAATATCCTATCTATCTATCTATCTATCTATCTATCTATCTATCTATCTATCTATCTATCTATCTATCTGATTTTCTATTAGACTGTATTGCCTTCAAAATATTCAGACTTTAGGCTTTACAACTTTAAAGCTTTTAAACGTCAAACTATCTAATCTGTTTGTCTGTCTGTCTGTCTGTCTGTCTTTCTGTCAATCTATCTTTCT
>NW_015537921.1:644-2130 GCF_001515605.1 Sinocyclocheilus anshuiensis | reverse complement strand
CCACGACATTCTAATTTATTGAGATGCACCTGTATATATATTTTACTTGTGTATTTATTTTTTAAATAGGAGTGTCAGAGGGACGTTATGGTGATGGTGGTAATTTTCAGAGTACCACAGGTCATTGTGTTCATATGAGGGGACTGCCTTACCGGGCAACAGAACCCGATATCTACAATGTGAGTTGGGGGTGTTTGATGTACATGATTTTTATATGAAAGTTATGGTTATTTTGAAATGCATTACATTTGGATATCAAAAAATGTTTAAATTAAGTTAAACCTTTTCTGTGCAGTTTTTCTCTCCTCTGAACCCGGTGCGTGTGCATATTGAGATTGGTCCAGATGGGCGAGTAACCGGTGAGGCTGATGTGGAATTTGCGACACATGAAGATGCCGTGGCTGCAATGTCAAAGGACAAAGCAAACATGCGTAAGTTAGGTGTAACCTGACTAGAAGGAATTGCTTTTGTTATTGACATTAAATATGAGAATTTTACCAATTTTAAACCACTTTTTTCTTTTCAGAACACCGTTATGTTGAGTTGTTCTTAAACTCAACAGCAGGGGGCAGTAATGGGGGCTACGGAGGGCAGATGATGGGGGGAATGGGTAAGTATAAATAATGTGACTATATAAAGATGTTATATTAATGTCACAAAAATCAGGGCTTCTACAGTCTTAATGTCTTAATTTGGTGCTTTTATAAATGAAAGTAGTTTTTGTTTTGTTTTCCAATACAAATAGCTAACATGCTTAAATCAACATATCTTCAATTTGCATAAAGTAAATGTATGAAGTATTGTTTTCTGTGAAATTGAACAAAATTAAATTTTGAAAATTGAAATGAAAATGAACATTTTTTTGAACTGTGAAATTTTTAGTTTAAAGGGGTGATATGATGCTTTTTTAAAGATCATTATTTTGTGTATTTGGTGTAACAGAATATGTTGACATGCTTTAATGTTCAAAAAACACATAATTTTTCAAATACTGTACATTATTGTAGGTCCTCTATGCCCCGCCTCTCTCAAACGCTTCGTTTTCTACAAAGTCCCTCCTTCCGACAAGTGCAGTCTGCTCTGATTGGCCAGCTGACCCAGTGCACTGTGATTGGCCGAACACCGCAAGCACTCGTCGGAAATGTAACGCCCCTTACCATAATCGCGAGCTTCATCTTTCAAAATAAATGTAAAGACAGAGCCTGAAAGGGGAACAGAGTCGCGTGACAGACACAGTGATGAAGCTGGTATGTGTTTGTGATGTGACCCCCTCTCTCTTTCTCTCTCTCTCGCTTTCTCTCTCTCTCTCTTGCTCACTCTCTCTCTCATGCTCTCTCTTGCTCACTCTCTCTCTCATGCTCTCTCTCTCTCTCGCGCTCTCTTGCTCACTCTCTCTCTCGCGCTCTCTCTCTCGCTCTCTCGCTCTCTCTCTCACACACACACGCACACACACACACACACACACACACACGATGCGCAAAACTCC
>NW_015537921.1:0-186 GCF_001515605.1 Sinocyclocheilus anshuiensis | reverse complement strand
TTTTGAGACTTTAGTCTTTGCAACTTCAGGGATCTTATCTATGCACAATCAGCTTGTAACACTCCAAAGAGAAAGGAACACTTGAAATGCATCATATGACCCCTTTAAAACAAGAACGAATGTCTGTCCTTGGGGTTTTAAGATTTTTTTTTTTGAGCCCATTGGCAGAACAATTTTTATTTTTTA
>NW_015537920.1:0-1018 GCF_001515605.1 Sinocyclocheilus anshuiensis | reverse complement strand
TATCAGTTCCTGAGATCTCACTCCAACTCTTCTTTTTCCTTTTTCGTTTTTCCACCACTGACCAGTTTAAATTCCTCCCACCACTACCTTCCCCGCCAAACGCTTCATCTTCCTTCTCCGAATCACTTCCGGAAACTACGCTACTTCTTTCCATCAACGAACCGGTCAAAGCCCAGTGTTGCCACCGCCCAGTCCCATCTGATCGTGCTCCTCCCGAACCTTGTTAGTAAAACATCATTTAATTTTTCATGTGAGTGTGAAAATAATGTTTTTTTTTTTTTTTCAAAATGTGTTATTTTTTTTTGTCAATTTAAATATTCACAGCTTAAATATACAATTATGCTCATATCAATTACTGCAATTCAACACACATTTTGTTTCACAAAACTAGTCATAAATTTACTTCCATATGATTTTTTGCACGTGTTAGGAAACTTTTCAAACAGAAGGAAATTACCCATATTTTCACAAAAGTATGTGCTAAGAAAACTGATAAATAATAATTTGCCCACTGGGACATTTTTCCATTGATCTTCTCATTTATTGCTTCATTCCAATGAAATGTGGGTACATATTGAGCTTTACCTCTGATTACATTAGTATTGTGTAAAAGTATTGATTAGTATTTCAGGCACTAAATTAAAAAATTGTTTCCTGGTTGATGAAGACACATAAACACACCCTGAAGATAAGGATGAGTGTGAGAAGAGGAGGAGTTGTGAAAATAAATGGAAAGGTATAAAATTAGGTTAGATAGATCCTGAGAGGACAGATAGATGACAAAAGTGGAAGAACTGCAATGGTAAGTCTTCTTCTGTCTATATATATATATATATATATATATATAGGTTATGTGGTTATTCCACTTATGTTCCTTCTTTCAAAGTTAAAATCAGGATCTATTAGTTTTCTGTTGATGACTTTCCTTTTTGGGAGTGGAAACTTCTTAACAATGGAGAGAGGTAACGTTTAATTCACATTACAGTATATCTATTTGGTCATTTCATAATTCTACCCA
>NW_015537919.1:388-580 GCF_001515605.1 Sinocyclocheilus anshuiensis | reverse complement strand
CTTGTGCTCTTGTGTAGAGAGGAACACTTTAAATATTTTGGCCACAACAAAGTGTTCTCCACAATGTTGTCAGATATAAAGGAACTGGAGGCAAATGGGCTTGTCATCTCTGGGCATGTTGTTAAAGGGGTCATATGATGCTTTTTTAAAGATCATTATTTTGTGTATTTGGTGTAACAGAATATGTTGACA
>NW_015537919.1:0-271 GCF_001515605.1 Sinocyclocheilus anshuiensis | reverse complement strand
AGCGCAGTCTGCTCTGATTGGCCAGCTGACCCAGTGCATTGTGATTGGCCGAACACCACAAGCACGCGTTGGAAATGTAACGCCCCTTACCATAATCGTGAGCTTCAGCTTTCAAAGTAAATATCAAGACAGTTAATAATGACGTTAGTTTTACCATCAGTTCAAGCCCCAAAGGGCAACAAAGTCGCGTGACAGACACAGTGATGATGCAGTACAGGGTCCTGCAACGCGGTTAAGACAGCTGACGTGCTATGATTTCTGACAGGCTGTT
>NW_015537918.1:687-925 GCF_001515605.1 Sinocyclocheilus anshuiensis | reverse complement strand
TATTTAAAATAATTAAAATTAAATATAAAATAATTAAATTACTTATTTTTTTTATTATAACTATAAAAATCTACATACATAAAGTATAAATACAAATGCGTGCGTGTGTGTGTCACACACATATATACATATATATATGTACATATATAAAATGTAATTGATTGCTGTGATCACAGCTGAATTTTCAGCATTATTACTCCAGTCTTCAGTGTCACATGATCTTTCAGAAATCATTCTA
>NW_015537918.1:0-629 GCF_001515605.1 Sinocyclocheilus anshuiensis | reverse complement strand
ACAGCTGTATTTTCAGCATCATTACTCCAGTCTTCAGTGTCACATGATCTTCAGAAATCATTCTAATATGCTGATTTGCAGCTCAAGAAACATTTCTGATTATTATCAATGTTGAAAACAGTTTTTTTGAACAATTTCAACTTTTTTTCATTTTTTTTAAGAATTCAGATGAATAGGAAGTTCAAAAGAACAGCATTTATTTAAAATAGAAAGCTTCTGTAACATTATAAATTACAGTTTGAAAGTTTGGGGTCAGTAAGTATATATTTTTTATTAACTTTTATTCAGCAAGGATAAATTAAATTGATCAAAAGTGACAGTAAAGATACGTCACCAAAGATTTCAATTTCAAATAAATGCTGTTCTTTTGAACTTTCTACTAATCAAATATTTTTTATATACAAAACTGTGTGTTTGTGTGTGTGTGTGTATATATATATATATAGAAGGAACAGCATGTTGCTGCAGGAGGTTCTGATAAACATTTGCATTCACTCTGCCATGTGTCTGTATAAGAGGCTCAGCTCCTGCTGCACAAAACATCCCCCAAACCATCACACTTCCTCCTCCAACTTTCACTGACCTCTTTACATACTCGTGCTTCAGTCTTTCCCCAGTTTGATGGCGAA
>NW_015537917.1:0-965 GCF_001515605.1 Sinocyclocheilus anshuiensis | reverse complement strand
AGAATCTAACAGAACCACAGACTGACTGGCTATGTGTTGGAGCCCTCTGGGCACGCCCGCACCGACTCAGGCTCTCCACACGGGCCGCAATCAGAAGGTTTTAGCAGAAGAAAAACACACCTGGGCGGAACTGTGTGTGAGCCTTTTAAAGGGGTCATATGATGCTATTTTAAAGATCATTATTTTGTGTATTTGGTGTAACAGAAGGTCTGAGAAGATTCACGCCTCTCAGGATGGGCTTGTCCAATGAGAAAGGCTGAAATTCCAAGCGGGAGGTTGGAAATACTGGGGAGTTTTATGACTCTTTGTCTCCAAGCATGGTATTTCGCATATGTAATTCGATTGGGTGTTGATGCACAAACTAGTAAAGATTCTTAGAACATTAATGTTAGCATAGGTATCAGCATGTAATATGCACTCTCAATAGATCATCCGAAGATGAATTCATAGAGACCAAGGATGATATAGGTGAGGTTATATTAACTAGTGGTCTATCATAACATGCATAAAAAAACAGTATACAATTCAAAAGACAATATACACGAAGAGTCATGCATGCATAAAATAGACTACAATACAACTGATAATATACAAGACAGCAATAATATACACAATGACCTGAAGGATATGTGTGTTCATTCACAGAAAGGTTTTCCTATGAATTAATTAGAGAATAGTCCATTTTTATGGGCATTGTGTGTCTTTCCTAAGGGTAAATGAATTGTGAGTTGCTCTGCCCGCATTCCTTTGGGCAATAAAACCAGTGATATCAGCATTGGTTGCCATGGAACCAGAGGCCTATTCTGCCTTTCTGAGGTCCATAGTCCCTCGTAGTTGGTTTGTTGACTGAGGGGTGTACTGACAGAGTATTTGTTAAATACAACTAAAAAAATTGTGTGTCTGGTTGGTGCAGACGCTACAATGTTTTTGTTAGCCTATCCAGTTGAAGCCACTAGATGTGGCGC
>NW_015537916.1:0-557 GCF_001515605.1 Sinocyclocheilus anshuiensis | reverse complement strand
GACAGAGCAGCCTCAAGTCTTAGAGAGTGTTCTAGGTTATTATATCCAAAGTTTCCTATAATTTATAATTAACACCTCTGTTTTTTCAGAATTTAGCAGTAAGAAATTACTCATCATCCAGCTTTTTATATCGACTATGCATTCCGCTAGTTTTTCAAATTGGTATGTTTCGCCGGCCTGCGAAGAAATATAGAGCTGAGTATCATCAGCATAACAGTGAAAGCTAACACCGTGTTTCCTGAGGATATCTCCCAAGGGTAACATGTAAAGTGTGAAGAGTAACGGCCCTAGTAGCGCGCAAGTTTAGCGCGTGCACCACGACTTTGAAAAGCCATGATCAATGGCGCTCCGAAATTACGATTCACCATGGCAACAGCACCCGACATCTTCATTCACTGCTACGAATTGATGGCGGTCATACAAGTACGATTTGAACCATGGGTATATGCCCTGGGGGGCGCTCTGGAGGAGCAGGTACTAGATGGCGCTCTAGAAAGCGTTTACGAGGAGCAGGCACTGGAGCGAGCTCTGGGGCTGGAGCCGACACTGGAGCTGGA
>NW_015537915.1:0-463 GCF_001515605.1 Sinocyclocheilus anshuiensis | reverse complement strand
CTTATGACTGGTTTTGTGGTCCAGGGTCACATATATACTCTGTTTTAAATTTAAATATTCATGATTTACATTTACTATATATATACTGTATATATATTAACTATATGTATACTAGGGCTAGGCGGTATATTGAGTTTGTACGATATATCGATATTTTCTTTATAAGCGATACGATACAATACGATACGAGTCAATACCGTTTATATAGATATACAGTTGTTTGATATGAGCGCATCTGAAAATATAGCGGAGGACACAGACTGAGCTGCTGCGGAGAAAGTGTATAATCCAGTTTGTTCTAAACATGTGACAAGCTTTATATTAAGGCCTTTAAAAACTGGTAAGATATAGTTTAGTTTCGTTTCGCATATTAGTTTAAGCGGCTCTGCCCGTCAGATGCTTGGACAGAAAGGCTGCATGTGCCACTGACAGAGACGCTAGGCTACTCACGCTGTTTAATGTG
>NW_015537914.1:0-535 GCF_001515605.1 Sinocyclocheilus anshuiensis | reverse complement strand
AATAATGCAAATGACCGAATAAACACTCAACTATTATTAACACTAAAATTATCACAAATTTTTGCTGTGACCTGCACAGGTGAGTCTAACAAGCTTCTTGCGTGAGCAGTCAGTGTGGTTATTCAGGGACCAGGTGAGTCCAGCGTGCTCTTTGTGGGAGCAGTCAGTGTGGTTTTTCAGGGAGAGAGGACAGTCCCACAGGTGAATCTCATTCCCTCTGCACTCGACTCTGTTCAGCCACACAACACCTTCACCAGCACCAAAGACTGAATTCCCATCAGCCCTCAGTGCTGCTCCACAACCCAGCTGCCTGCAGACCACCTGAGCATCGCTGATGTCCCACTGATCATCACAGACTGAGCCCCACACAGCGTTATGATACACCTCCAGCCTCCCAGAGCACCGGCCCTCCCCTCCAATCAGTCTGAGAGGAACATGATCTGAAACACACACATCAACCAGCACTGACTAGCATCAGCACATTTACAACAAAACACACCCTGAACCAGATGTACTGTGCATATTTGTACATATT
>NW_015537913.1:0-668 GCF_001515605.1 Sinocyclocheilus anshuiensis | reverse complement strand
GGTGATGCAACTTATGCTCAACCTATTAGGAAGAAGAATAAACCACGTAAGAATTATGTTACAATGTACAGTAATCTTACAATACGATTTAGATAATTTATAACTGACTATCAGCTCATGATTTGCACGCGTTCCTGCAGCTTGTGGCATATGTGACCTGTGCTGGCAAAATGAGTCACAATCAGCAAATTTTTCAAAAATTAGTTATTTTTTTTATTTTCACATTCTCCATTAAAATACCTTCAAAATTATATATGTTTTTTTTGGGGAAATTGACAAAAAAAATGACTGCGCTACACCCGTTTGAATTCGACAGAGTCAGCAAACTCAATTCTGAGAAAAATCAAGTTGAAGTTTTCTGCAGGTTCCAAAGCAAAATCACCTTTCAATGTTGCATTGTTTCCTCCACTTCCTTTCTTAATGTTAATTAGCTAAGCACAATATAGCCATTTTTTTATTTTATCTTTGTTATTAAAATAAGAACAGATGCACAAAAACAACAACAGAACAAATATAATAAAGAAACAATTAGGCCTAGTGCATTACTTTTTTAATTTTACATCTAAACAAAAGCATTCAAGAAAAACATATAATGAAATGTAATATAAATATAGCTAAATAATCTAATCACTTCAGTGTGTCCATTACAAATAAATTGTTTATTAAAA
>NW_015537912.1:0-884 GCF_001515605.1 Sinocyclocheilus anshuiensis | reverse complement strand
TTCAATCTCTCTTTAGGAACATGCTGCACTTGGTAAAATCAGAGTTTGCCTTTTCTGTACACACACAAGCTTGTCTTCATCCCAGGTGATGGTGGTCTGTGGGAATAAATGATGCAAAGAATAAAAAACATTGCTGTTTAAATGAACAAACCGTGAAATTTACTGTTTGTAAATTTAGCTAACATAAATTATTATTATTTCTTTTTAATAGGAAGGTTTTATGTAGGCTAGTTGCGCCAGTGAAACTGTAATGGATGAATGTTTCTAATAGTAAGCATTTTACTAGTAATGTTTATCTCTTATGCCAATGAAGAACATCAAATATACAGCTCGAGTTGGCTGCTTAGATAAAACTTCTGTGACATAATTCATTTTTCATTTATTCAGCTCATGCTTTAATCAGAGAAATTAATGCATGTCTTATATTTTTATGAGACTGAACCATTAAACATTTACTTTTTTTTCTAACAGTCATCAAAATTGAACATCTGAATTACTAAAACAAGGATAAATCTTGTGCTTTCACTTACTATTTCTGACATTGTGTGGTTTTAAACGGCTTTCTGTAGTCATCTGCATTCCATGTACATATGAGGGGATTACAATAAAATAAGTAAAGTGAACAGAAATTAAATAGAAAGCAAAAGTTATTTGAGCCATTTCTAGGCCTAAAACTGAAAACATCAGCAGACAAACACTATATCTTATGGCTCATCAATTTTATCTCTCCATCACTGTGTGATTCATAGATACTTCTGATTATACTTATTGCATGAAGGGAAAATGTTGGCACACTCATCTTACATTTCCTGCCATCTACTGGACCCAGGTCTTCCTCAAAACCAACCACAAATGCCATGCCATAGTTCTTGAAAGTACTTGAT
>NW_015537911.1:0-2632 GCF_001515605.1 Sinocyclocheilus anshuiensis | reverse complement strand
CCGGTCAGCTTAGCTGTGCGCCCACAGTTACCTGTTGAGGGGGTTGATCTGATTCTGGGGAATGACCTAGCGGGTGGCACAGTCTTCCCTAGGCCAGTTGTATCCTATAAACCTAGTACTACAAACAAACCTGATTTGGCAGTGAATTTCCCCTCTGCATTTCCCGCTTGTGCCGTTACCCGTGCCCAGTCAAAGAAATTTGAGGAGCTGGTGGATTTCTCAAATTCCTTTCTGGTTAAGGATCCTAACTCTGTGGAGTGTGTCCTGTCTATAATTTCTGACCCTGACCTTGCTGTAGCCTCTGAGAAGTTAAACTCTGAAACGCCACTGAAGGCAGATCGAGAACACTTAGCTACAGCACAAAAAACAGACCCTTCCCTAGCCAAGTGTATATTGGCTACAGGCAGCCCTACCCATGCATCTGGTTCAGGGGTGGTTTACTTCTGGGAATGTGGATTGTTAATGCGTAGGTGGAAGCCCCAGCAAGAGGAGTTAGGCTGGCAGGAAGTACGACAGATTGTCTTACCTGCTGGTTATCGGCAACACGTCTTGAAACTTGCCCATGAAAACGCATTGTCTGGTCATGACGGTATAACAAAAACCTACCAGCGCATTACTAGGTACTTTTTCTGGCCTGGTCTTAAGTCAGCAGTGTCCAGATTCTGTAAGTCATGTCATGTATGCCAGATGGCAGGTAAATCCAATCAGAAAATTCCACCAGCACCCCTGTGCCCTATTCCAGCTGTGGGTGACCCGTTCAAACGCTTAATTGTTGACTGTGTTGGACCACTGCCCAAAGCCAAATCAGGACACCAATATATTTTGACCATCATGTGTGCTGCAACTCGCTTCCCTGAGGCTGTTCCAATACGTACCTTGAAAGCCAAGAGTGTTGTGAAAGAATTGTTAAAATTCTGTACTACTTTTGGATTGCCAAAAGTAATTCAGAGTGACCAGGGGTCAAACTTCACTTCTAGAGATTTTAAACAGGCTCTCGAAACACTTGGCATAAGTCACCGAATGTCTACTGCATATCACCCCGAGTCCCAAGGGACACTCGAAAGGTTTCATCAAACCTTGAAAAACCTGCTGCGTCGTTATTGTGTGGAAACTGGGAAGGATTGGGTCGAGGGTCTTCCTTTCCTGATGTTTGCGATAAGAGAGTCGGTGCAAGAGTCCCTTGTTTCATGATGTTTGCGATAAGAGAGTCGGTGCAAGAGTCCCTTGGCTTTAGCCCCTCTGAACTGGTGTTTGGCGATACAGTTCGTGGCCCTCTAAAGTTGTTAAGTGAACAATTGCTGAACCAAAGTTCTAAATCCGTTCCTGTCGATGTTTATGTCACTTCTATCCGTGAGAGGTTGCACAAAGCCCAAAGTCTTGCCAAACTTCATCTTTCCACTGCTCAAACTAAGATGAAGGCGCATTTTGACAAGAGGGCTGTATATAGAGACTTTCGCCCTGGCGATCCCATGTTGGTTCTACTTCCAAACCCCGGTTCTATTTCACATGCAACATTCTCTGGGCCATACCTGGTTGAAAGGAAGTTAAATGAGACCAACTTTCTTATTGCTACTCCTGACAGGAAATGTAAGAGCCAAGTGTGTCATGTAAATAGGCTTAAAAGCTATGTAGACAGACCTCACTCTGAAGTGACTGCAGAGCAGAGTGAGTGTTCTCCGCTGCCTGCCTCTATTGCCACTGTGGGTGTAGTGGCAAATTACTCCTTAGAGGAGGATGGCTTGATGAACAGTGATGTTCCAGTTTCCACTACTCGTCTGAAGAATTCTGCTATTCTGCAAAATCTTTCACATTTCCTTTCTCATCTGACTGATGAACAGTCTAAAGACGTAATTGAATTACTGTATGCCTTTCCTACCCTGTTTAGGGACGTGCCAGGTAGAACTACTGTGTGTGTTCACGACATTGATGTTGGTGATGCTGCCCCCATAAAACAACATCCTTACAGAGTTAATCCACATTCGCAAAAGGAGTTGTTACGTACTTGGGCAAGCAGGTAGGCCAGGGAGTGGTTAAACCAGTTGAGGCAAAAATTTCAGCCATATTCAAGTTTCCTGTGCCTTGCAACAAACGTGAACTGAGACGTTTCTTAGGTATGACTGGATATTATCGAAGGTTCTGTCCCAATTTCTCTGCCCTCGTATCTCCACTTACAGACCTTCTTAGTACAAACCGAGGGTTTTTATGGACCAGCAATTGTCAACTTGCCTTCGAAGTTGCCAAGGATCTGCTCTGCCATGCCCCTGTCTTGTCTGCTCCACACTTCAAGTTGCCTTTTAGATTACAGGTGGATGCAAGCGCTACAGGAGCTGGTGCGGTCCTACTACAGGAGGATGAGTACCATATTGAACATCCTGTGTCCTACTTTTCTAAAAAGTTCTCAAAGACACAACAGAACTATAGTGTAATTGAAAAAGAAGCTCTGGCGTTGTTGTGTGCTCTTCAGCATTTTGAGGTATATTTGGGGAGTAACTCCAATCCTATTGTTGTGTACACTGACCATAACCTTTTAGTGTTCCTTTCCCGAATGTCAGGTTCCAACCAGCGACTACTGCGGTGGTCTCTCACGGTCCAGGGATATAATCTGGACATCCGTCACAAGAAGGGCGCTGAA
>NW_015537910.1:717-877 GCF_001515605.1 Sinocyclocheilus anshuiensis | reverse complement strand
AATCTCGGGGACGGATGCACCCGAAGATGCGTTTCTGCGTCAACAACTTGAACGGTAACTGGTGCAGGATCCGGTTCAAGACACGCAGGTCCAAAATTGGCCGTAACCCACCGCCTTTCTTGGGTACAATGAAGTAAGGGCTGTAAAACCCCGTATTCAT
>NW_015537910.1:0-613 GCF_001515605.1 Sinocyclocheilus anshuiensis | reverse complement strand
AGCGGGACCACAGCCGTACCCACAGTGGGGCAGCGAGGTGGAACACAGGGACCCAACTCGGGTGGCTTGTGAGCGGGCTGGAGAGGGGTGTGAGTGTGGGGTGCAAGGCTCACCTGGTTCCACGGGGTTGGCAGAGGGTGCGTGAGTAGGGCCTTTGTTGACGCTCTACAGCCGCCCACTGCTGCCGGCTGGCGAAGGAGGAGGATGAGTGAGGTCCGGCGTTGGTCCGGCGTTAGTCCGTCCGCAACTCTCCGTGCCCTCCTGGGACCCAGAGATAAAGGAAACTGCTCTTTTGTCGAGAATTTGGGTACCGTCGGCCGTGAGGCCAACGGCGGGAAAAAATTAAACAAAAGGTTATCCACCCGGCCCTCCTCCGGTGGAGGGAGTGGTGCGTTCACCATCTCCCGAAGAGCAGATCCCTCCATCTCTGGGTCGCCCGTCTCAGGGCCGCTTGCTCTTCCGCTTGCCGCCAGGTTTGGCGGGGGCCTGGACGGGCTTGGCGGCCTGCCTACGCCCGGATCCACGGCGCTGCTTGGGTGGAGGCTGCTGCAGATGCTGCGCTGGAGCGGGGGCAGACGCAGGGGGCCGCCCTCGGCGACGAGCAGGCTGGGGC
>NW_015537909.1:0-2025 GCF_001515605.1 Sinocyclocheilus anshuiensis | reverse complement strand
TGATCATATTACAATGATTTTTGAAGGATCATGTGACGCTGAAGAGTAGAGTAATGATGCTGAAAATTCAGCTTTGTCAACAGTTATTTTAAATTGTAAAAAATATTTCAAAATATGACTGTTTTTGCTGTATTTTGGATCAAATAAATGAAGCCTTGGTACGCAGAAGAAACTTCTTTTAAAAACATTTAAAAATCTTACCATTCAAAAACTTTTGACCAGTAGTAGTGTACATAGAATTAGTGAAGAGTATTTACCTCCGGATGAACTCCAGGGTTGAGGCTGCGTCCTCCTGGTATTCCACATTGAAAACATAAAATGACCCAAAGAGGGCAGCCAGGGTGGAGGTAAAGTCCTGCTGGAGGGGACTGGACTCTGTGACGACCTTCCCTTCCAAGGCCAGCATCCACTTTTTGGGAAACAGAATGGAATCTCCTGAAAAACATATTGATGTATCACACTTAATTGTTCACCAAGTAATGATATTTCAGAAAAAGGTAAAGCAAATATAAATAAACTGTATGCATATTTGTCTGTCACAAAGAGTAAACAAAAATGTATTATTACAATGTTTACAGCATTCAAATTTGGTAACGAAATCTTTTGAATTATCCTCTCTTTTTTGAATGACCTTAAATGACAGGCTATTTTAAGTGATTGTAGTCTTTTCAAGAAATACAGAAGTTTTAAGAAGTTCTGCTCTGGCTTTTTTCTTTTTTTGGCGAAACAGAGCAAAAACAGAATAAATCATGTCTAAAGTATTACTCACTTAATACTGACATCATAAAATCAATTAATTTACGATCACACTGTTGGGAAACTGAACGTGCAAGGTCCTGGCAGATCGCCAGTCAGGTCCTCACAGACATGTAAAAACAAATCTGATTTACAAGAAAATGCGCGCGCATGAATTGATTAGAGGAATCGACATTTTAATTTTATAACAAGTATCCGAATCCTAACCATGGGTATCCGATTTCAGGATACACTCATCGATTTTCAATCTCCAAACCTATGATATAAAACAATGAACTCACCATACGCTTCCACCGACATAAAATGGTTAAATAACAAATTATTAGTTAACGCCGACCGTAAAAGGCTACATATATGAACTAGGTTTATAAAATCACATTTAATTTCTTAATAATTTGCACATGCTTTGATGTCTTTAGGCCACATGGGTTTGGAATTGAATGGATTTATACCAGTGATGGGCAAACTTGGCCCTTCCAGGCGATTTATACTATTGCATACATTTAAATTTATTTAATTATTATAAAACAAAAAATATATAAATTAATAATTTTGCTATGCATTTACGTGTATCTGAGTTGATTTTGGATCAAATGCTATGTCTGTTGTTAACTAAACATAGGCTATTCACCGCGGTTGGTTGCAACATATGGTCGAGTAAAACGGTTTAAAATTAGTTCACTTTTTAAAATGTTACAACAATCCCACCCACGACAAACATACTATCATAAAACCATACATTTCCACCTATCATACTATGCTTACCTCTCAACCATCAGCGTATCATACACATCGTACGCAGTGAGGAGACTCGCGTTCAGCGTGACTGACTACTTCTTCATCCATTGGCTTACTGGCGACTCGCGTGCGTACATCGCCACCTATGGGGTTGCTCAATTATATTTAACAATGAGGGACTCTCAAACTGGGAGGAAAAGATAGCAAAAAAAATATATGACTTATATTTTTGGTAACACAAATGCTTTGAATTTAGTAGGAAAACACAAACACCACACTATTTGAAAACCCTATGTTTTTTTTACGTTTAATGCCAAGTTAGTTAACGCAGTGTGTCATTATATAGGCCTAATTGTACATACATTTAAAAATAAATAAATAAATAAAAATTTTCTCTCGATGCTTAAATTCTTACTTGCGGGCAAGTAAGCGGGCATAACCGGGCAGCGGGCATATATAAGCCGGGGCCTGTGCCCACCGCGCGCCCAACCTGACTCCCCTTTGATGACATCCCCAGCAGTGCGTTTTCCT
>NW_015537908.1:0-812 GCF_001515605.1 Sinocyclocheilus anshuiensis | reverse complement strand
AAATAAAATCTAATTTTTTTCAGAACGTTTGAAAGATTGAAGATTCTTGATTTCAATTGTTTTTACATTTAACTAGTCAACTTAAAAACAAAACTACAAAATGATTCAAGTAACATTTTCTTTATTAGCCATGTAGTTAGTAATAGAAAGTAATAGAATGTTCTATGTAATAGAAAGTTCTATTCCAAGAGCACAAATGAAGTGCTCAACATGGTGTAAATGTAAAACAATCACTTGTTAAATATCTTTGCAGGAGAGATGCATAAAATATGAAGGAACATATTGTGCAAAATGTCTTAAACATATCCTATTTGTTCATAAATAATAGATACAGTGTAAAAAAATAAAAAATAAATTAAAACCAGAGGTGCACCGATAGAGAATTTCACAGCCGAAACCGATAAAGGACAAAAAAAATAATAATAATCTCTCCCAACTTATGCTGTAAACTATACAGGGAACCCTCTCATTTTGTGCATTAGAGGTTAAAATGGACAACAACACTATTATATTCAATGCTACTTATTTTAAGATATAATAATCACACTTATATAAAATCATTTGTATACTCAATTGCACATTAGGTGCAATTTCATGTTTTCATGACAGATTTATTGAAACATACATGTATAATTAACTGTAATTAAGCTCCCTCTAGTATTTTTAGTAGCTAACTAACAAACTGTGAACACTGGGTACGTTTTCTGAGGTAAATGCAATAAGTTCACAAGCTATTTTATTTGACGCTCTCTTGAAATGCTAATTACTTGATTACATGAGACGTTACATTTCTGTAAGTTGTACTGTATCTT
>NW_015537907.1:0-415 GCF_001515605.1 Sinocyclocheilus anshuiensis | reverse complement strand
ATTTATTTATTTTTTCCTGTAACTGTATTTGTCCATCATCTCACTCTTGGGTCAATTTCTGTTTCTCTCTTTCATTCTTGTTTTCTTTCTCTGTGTAAGACTTAGGCCCAATCCCAATTCTACCCCTTTCCCCTTTCTCCGTTTCGCGCATTCATGTGAAGGGGTAGGGGTGTCTCGATTCTTTTTTGGTCAAAAGTAATAATTTGTTTTATGTTACATTCAATCGTGAGTTCATATCTACGGTCATGTTACTCAAAGAAATGTTTGCAAAAAATCACTAAAGTTTGCTAACATCATATCATTACAGACACAACATATTTTCATGTCTGATCAGGGCGATAACCACCATAGACATTGAGGAGGGCTCGTACCCCCAATAATTAGAAATCGCTAAACCCTTTTCTTAAATATTGCC
>NW_015537906.1:0-537 GCF_001515605.1 Sinocyclocheilus anshuiensis | reverse complement strand
TCTGCAAACTATAAAAGGTACAGCTGTATTAAAACCAGAGAGAAAAAGGCTGCATGGCTAGAAACTGTGTAAAAATTAAAAAAAAAAAAGTCAAATAATAGTATGTGAGAGATTAGCAATATCTTTGGGTTCTTATTGGTCAGTGTTAGAGGAACTCAGCTTAGTCTGACAGTTAACCTGCTTTAGACCAGGTAAATTTCCCAGCATAAGTTGCCACAGTGTCTAGCTTGATCTAGGCCTATGTTAAATTTGCTTTATGGAACCAAATCATTTGACAATGAGTCAGACTAACTGAAATAAGCCTGGCTTATTAGGTTATCTTGTTTTATGAAACGGGCCTCGAGGCATTAAAAGTGATCATATTTTCTCCATTGCATCGAATCGCATTGTGTTGAATCGAATCGCACTGCATCGTAACAGGTGAATCGTATCGCATCGGTAGCTGCTTCATATGTATCATTAATGTATCGTATCGTATCGTTGGCTATGCAACGAGATGCATATCGTATCGGCCTGAGTCATGAGATGCACATCCCT
>NW_015537905.1:354-594 GCF_001515605.1 Sinocyclocheilus anshuiensis | reverse complement strand
TTTAATTATGTTAAAATTTTTATTTATGTATATGTATATGTACATTTTAATATTAATATAGAACGAAAGTTTTTTTGTTTTTTTTTTAGCAACTGGGATGTTGCCCCCCCTGGGAGTTGGTGCCCTGCGTACTCTGCATATAGGGAGCGGCGGTACTGATAAGATCCAACGTCTAGAGATCAGGAGTTTTCCAGCCACTCTCTCTCCAGCAGAAACTATTATTATTAGTTAAGATAATCT
>NW_015537905.1:0-200 GCF_001515605.1 Sinocyclocheilus anshuiensis | reverse complement strand
TTTTTAGGTTTTTTTTTTTTTGGTAACATTTATTTATAATTTCTACATGAATACATAAAATTTTTCATACTTTATCAGTGCCTCATGTCATGAGGAAAATCATCAGAAAAACTAAATTGATATATTCTTGTATTTTTTATTTATGTACATTTATCAGCTTAAACAGAACTATTTAAATGTTATACAGTATAAAAACATTC
>NW_015537904.1:0-4231 GCF_001515605.1 Sinocyclocheilus anshuiensis | reverse complement strand
ACACAAAATACTGTTCTTTTTAGCAGCATCATATGACACCTTTAAGTGGGTCACTGAGTCATTTTTTTTCAGGCGATTATTTCAAAACGACTGATTCATTCAGGAAAGAAGTAATAAAATGTTTTTATGAATGGATCAGTGAATCAACCCGATTTGTTCAAAAACGCAAATTCATTCTGTAAGAAAACACCTCTGTGTGTTGCTGCAGAGACACTCAACATGGTTTTGTGTGGAACCATTTTCTTTAGAGAAATAGAGCAAAAAAAGACAATATTGTCTCTATAATTTAAATCACTTACTATTTATTTCTTGTTCATTGAATTGTTGCCCTGACGCGAAGAAAGTCTGCCACAGACCATGGTGGCCAAACAGTTCATATGATCGCTCTAAATGCGCGTGTCGTAGGAAGACACGACAGCATTATATGATTTAATATCTATATTTGTTGTTTTACATTGACAATGCTTAGTAACAAATAACCTAATTTAAAAAATTACAAAATCGTTATAGTTATACACTAGTTACAGACACCTGAAGCAGCTGCTGTAACTTTTTATTGCTGGTTGGCCAGTTACATGTTAGTACGAGCCTCGGTGGTCGGTTTTTGTCGGGAGTGATTGAGTGAATGACAATGTAGGTAGACACTGTTGGATGTGCAAATCTGCAGTACTAATATTAATTATTTTAATGCGCATGAAAACTCAGTGATGATTCGTACAGGGCATAGTAAAAACATTCGGGGCTTCAGCCCCCTTAGCCCACCCCTAGCGCCGCCCCTGGTGACATTCAAATGTGTTTTTTCTCTTTACCTGTAAATTAATTCAGCCATATATATAAGAGATGTAGTGATGTAGCCCCTCTGGATCTGTGCAGCTCCAAGCGGTATTCAAACTGGCGTCTCCAGCATGGCAGTCAGGAACACTAACAAGGACACTAAAGACCACAGCCTCTAACGCTCCTTTTGAGGCCAGGGAGTAAGGTTTACCTGCACAACTCTTTACAAGCTGGCCTCCGTTACACAACCCCTATAAAGCTCACTCCCATCCGGGTCACGGCACCAATGTAACCCCTTCGGTTCTACTTGCACTGCTCTGAGTGTGATTTGAACCGGCATTTCCAGCATGGGAGGCGGGCATGCTAACAAGAACGCTAAAGATTGCAGTCTCTAGCATCAGTCGCTAGTGTGCCTCTTGAGTTTTGTTCTGGTGAAGGTGACAGTTTCTCATCAAGTAATCTCTGATCACGTCTTATCATTTGTGTAAATGCATGTTATTTCATACTCAGTGATTTTTTTTCACCAAGAAACTAAACTGCAGAGGATTTGAAGTATGCAAATTGTTTTATAAGCACAAGGAATTACTTTCATATCCACAGTTCTTGAGGTTTTGTAGTTTCTTATTTTCCCCAAAAAGACCTTCAGTCATTTGATGGTTTGTGTTTCAGATGTTCCTGCTGCAAGACGAGATGAAATGAGAAGAAAAAGCAGGGAGAATCTGTCACTTTAGATCCTGGGGTAATAAAATACCCAAATTATTTGATGACATGGCATTTTAATGATATTCTCATCGCTGAAATCACTGGAGATCAGAGTAAGATCTGTACAGATGATCAGTGTGATGAGAGATTCAGAGAGAGACTGAAGCTGGATCAAACTGGATCTCTGACCATCACAAACATGAGGACATCAGACTCTGGACTCTATAAACTAACAATCATCAACATCAGATTCAGCATCATAAAGAGCTTCATTGTTTCTGTCACTGGTGAGTATCATTTAGTCACTCAGTGCATTTTTCTATAAACAGTTTTTAATGAAAATTAGATTTTTAAAAATATTTTATTTACACTCTAAGTAAAAAAGAAACTCTCTGTCTGTCTTCAGCTGCTGTAGCAGGAATATATGCTGCTGTTGCTGCTGTCGTTGTTCTGCTGCTTGTTGCTTCAGCTGCTGCTGTGATTTACTATCGCAAGCGCCAAAGAAGGACAGGTGTGTTTTACATACAGCTGCAACAAGATGGAAATATCTTGTTGTATGAAAATAATCTTTAAAGATGTGAAATTAAACAAACCACTGTGTTTGTCATTATTTTTCAAACAGATATGGATATGCAGTCCAGTGATCAGGTAAGATACTGTGTGCGATACGTTTGGCCTTCTTCCCTGACATCTTAATCTTTCTGAAAATTAGTTAAAAAATGACAAAAAAACTGCGTTGAAGTGTTGTCATGGAGGTGGTCCGATGCAACATATTGATGTCACAATTTGCAGTTGTGGAAAACAAGTTGTTTGAGCTGCTTGGTTTCAACAAAAGTATGTTTTATAGTAGATGTCAAGAGATCAAAGAAAATTTGTTTCTTTATGTCATTACCGTTTTAAGAGAAGCATCCCACATTTAAGACATGTTAACCCTTAATCTTAAATATCAGGATAAAAAACAGAATATGAAGTCTTTAGTCTTGTTCTGTTTGTGTAACTGAATCATCAATCCTGTTGATTTATTCTGCCTTCTGTGATTTTGTGTTTTAGAATCGTGCAGAAGACTTGTCCTCTAATCAGTCTGATACTCATGCTGTCAGTGAGATGTTACAGTAACATTATTATTTTGATAATTTAATTGAAGGAGAACATGAAGAGAAGATTGGAAATGAGAGAAGAGCATAAGCTGAAACTCACAACACCCAGAGAGAAACAGTGTCACAATACCATGATTTCAGTATTAGGTACCAGTACTGAAATTTCAGATTTTGGCTTGGGACGCCGGAGTGTGCCAGTAACAACCGATAATAACCTTTTTTTCAGGCTCCTGATTGGCTAACATGGCTTTACGGTTAGGGTTATATCACCACCTGTTGGTTTGGCATGAAAGCACTTTATAGCATGTTTTTGCATGTTCAAGTGGACAAGATTGTTTTTTAAACAGAGGAAAAACTGTTTATATAAATACCCGTGTACATGTGGACTAGACCTCACAGTCTTTAAAGTTTTATTATTGTCACTTGACAACACTAGTGAGGAACATGCCTGATGAAAACACCATAAAATTAATGTTACTCAAAGCTGGTGTTTTCAGCAGGAATCAGTTTATTTGTGTTAAAGTCTGTGAAGAACTTTGTTTGTTTTTGGTGTTGTAGATTTATGGTTAAGGTTCAAATCCTGTGAGGGTTGATCCATGTAATTTCACCATTGTGTCCTTGATCAAACTCTGAATCTCAGGAACTGAACCTGTAATAGCTGAACTATCATGAACATAAAGCGATAGTAGTGCAACAGCATCTTGAGAGTGAATATTTCAACTTTAAACAAGTTGGTTTAGTTAGAATTAGTTATGGCAACAGAAAGGAAGATCTGGTAATTTCTCGTCTGAGAATTGGTCATTCTGCCCTCAATCACTTCAAATGATAGGGAAACATGGTTCTGGTCAGTGCAATAAATGTGTACTTCCAGAAACTGTAGAGCATGTAATAATCAATTGTATGGCATATAAAAGGGAAAGAATTCAATTAAAAAAATATTTAATTTCTGTTGGCATAAATTCTATAATTTTGCAGAATATAGGCTACTTAACAGTTCTTACAAAGGATATGAAGCTCTTGTTTTTTTTTTTAAAGCAAAGTTATATAAGAAAATATAGAAAGGTAGGGTAGGTGGTATTACATTTTTTTTCCCTTTTATTTTATTTTTATTTTTTTCTGTCTCTCTTCTGATATCAATGCCTCACACTCCATCCCAGTAGGTGGCGGAATATGCACCAAAGCTGGTTTGCCAACCGCCATTAAACGTAAAAGAAGAAAAAGAACGTGCCAAAGAGTCCCGCGGCGGACAACAGCGAGGCTGGTTTTGACACTGGGGCTGTGTTCCAGTCCATTTTTTAATGCCCTTCACTGGCAAACTTCCCTCAGTCTCGTTTACTCGGATGTACGTCATTGATTACGTTGCAGGAGTGCCCACTACTGGCGGAACCCTTGGAATGTGCTGAACTGGAACAACCTAATCACTTAGAATCCGCTATGGAGTTGGTTTATTGTTTACATGTTTCGCCTTACGAATTTGTTTGGTGCAGCATTCTATATGTATATAGATATGCTTGGGCTGTTATAAATGTAAAAAAAAAAAAAATTTATATATTATACAGTTGTTTAGGGTGGGGATAAATTAAACGCGATCTGCGATGACGTCATTGATGACGTTGTGTTGCATTGTGGTCTATGGAGCGGCCTGAAGTGTGCATATG
>NW_015537903.1:0-3263 GCF_001515605.1 Sinocyclocheilus anshuiensis | reverse complement strand
AAGTGTGGACTTGGTTTAAGAAAACAGTCAATCCACTTATTTAAGCTGATTTCCCAGGCGGCTTGTGCTCAGCTGGTTGGTAAGCTGGTCTCCTATAGCTTGACCAGCCAAAAAGTGTTCAAAACCCATCTAAGTATGAAAAGAGAGATCGACTTGTTTTTGTTTTCCCTGCAGGGAAATTAAACATGTTCATTGCCCTTTCCAGTACACAGTTAGTCTGTATAGTCAAAAAATTATAAAATATATGAAACCATTGTTACTTGTATAACTAAAAAGGCGTCATGCAAACATGTTTTTATTTTTCAGGTTTCTTTGGCCAGCAAACCTATAAGCATTATTTTGAACTGGGATCTTCAGTGGTTTTGCCCTGTCATGTTAATGAATGCTTATTAAAGAAAAAACTGAAGGTGGAATGGAGAAGAAAAGACACTAAGACTCTGGTTCATCTGTATCAGGATGGAGAGAGTCAAACAAAGAAACAGCAGCAGGATTATCAGGACAGAGCTCATTTCTTTACTGATCAGATTCAACATGGAAACTTCTCCCTCCGGCTGGACAATCTGAGAGCTGAAGATGCTGGAGAATACATATGTAAAGTTTACAGTGACCTTTTTACAGTGACCAGGACAGCAGAGACAAGTTTGGTACCACGTAAGTTGATAAATAAAAGATAAAAACAAACAGAACCTACTGAACTGCTACATAACAAATAACAATACTAGGGATTCACCAATCTTACATTTTTCATTGCTTGTTTATTTGCTATATAGCTATATCTGCTATACAGGCAGATATGTAGCCATTGAAAATTAGAGGCAACCACTGATTTTAAATCACAATCCAAACAAAGATGCTAAATACATGTAGTATAAGTGTTTTTTTAATTTAAATTAAATAAACAAAAACTAATTTTTTTAATGAAATTATGCTACATAAAACAAATCTGCACAAAAAAAAAAAAAAAAAAAAAACGGAAAAAAAAAAAAAAAAAAACTCTCTGACAGCAGGTGGCGCTTATGGAACAGCAGCAATATAGCGTTTTCTTGGTTACCACTGTAAACAAAGCAGCGCTGCGCTTATAAACACTACTATGCATTATATAGAGGCAAGTTGAAAAGAAAATACCATCTAAACTGCTCTGAAGATAGTCTTTCCCCCTCCATAAATCCTGCAGAGTTTTTTTTTTTTTTGTGACCAAATGTTCTAACAATTGTTATGCCCCGTCTAGGAAAGAAGCACGACATGAAAGGACTAGCATGGACAAAAAATGTGCAACAACAATAGGTTTATTGGGGTTTTGAGTTCAGGAGCTGACAATGCAAAAATAGCAAACAAAATGTTCCTGTTTTTAAACCTCTACCTTACATATCCAAAAGAAAAGAAAATAAAGTACAGTTTACTACCCTACCTACCTACCCAGAAACAGAGATCAAAAAGTTTCACAAACAGAAATGGTGCCAGACTCATTACTATCCCAATTTAGTATTTACAATATTTACAAAAATATTTAAAGAGCCAGGCAAAAACCAACTTTAGAGGGCAATCCAAAAATCAGTGTCAAACAGGCAAAGGGGACAAATACACCAGCAGACGTTTTCAACAGAACACAAAACAAAGCAAATCAATAAGTACTCACAATCTCACAACTCTCTTAATACAAACTCTTACACACAAACTCTGCACTAGATCACAAAATGGCAACAAAAATTTAACAGTAATTTGAAAGCTTCTGCCATTGGGTAATTTGTTTATCACATGGTCAACAGTGCTAGAGAAGACTTTTTTGAGACAACAAATATCTGCCCTCCAATATCCATCTCTTTGACTACTCCTCTTTTACACAAAATCTTTGCCTGGTTCCTGTTTTACAGTCTATCCTTCTGACAAACGGAACATGTTATATTAATGATGATACTTTACATACACACAACCTGTCACTCACATGAGATCATAGCAATAGCAAATGACAACAATAAAAGATTTTGTGTACAAGAGGCCCAAAAGAGAGGTCAAAGAGATGGACATCAGGTGGCAGATATTTGTCTTTGTCAAATAAACTCTGGTTTGTCATTGTTGGCCATGTGATAAACAGATTGCACAAAGGCAGATGCTGCCAGATTACTGTAGCCCACCCTCATCCGACAGTTTAGTTACTGTAAGAACATTTGGTCAGGAAAAACTAAATGTGCAGGATATATGCATTATACAGAAATGATGGTGGCTACACAAACTCAGGGTTACCAGATTAGTTTAGAGTTGAACAAATTCAAACCAATCCAATCCAGTTTTGATGGCACCATGACACTGATCATCAACTTTCTCTGTTAACTCAGGCTTTGATCCTGAGTTTATGGAGCCATATCAGTGCAAGTGAAAGTTATGAAGTTAGTTTATATAGTTGATAATATACAAAAGTATACAGAGACTCAAAAATCTAAGCTGAAGTCATGTTTAAAGCTTTATTTATTGATCCTAAAGCTTATTTATATTGCATATCTGTATATATTTATATCAATTTAAAATAAAAATGTAATAATATTTATTTAACTAAAATGGCTTGTGTAATGGATTAAGGCTATACTAAATATATAAATCATATAAAATAATTATAATAAATAATCATCACTAAAAGCCAGATGATTTTATCTTTTAAAATGTTTTACTATGTAGCGTCCTTTAATTTGCAGCAAGATAAACTGGGGGAGTGGCTTTATTACCTCAGATATGTGTCACTTTGCTTGAAGCTGATTGGTCAAATTTCAGTTCATGATCTCTTACCCAGAACATAACCTGCCCCAGAGCAGGTTAGCTGTGGAGCGTAAGTTACTATGGTGATAAACGCCGCTAAAAGCCTAAAAACCCAGGATTGGTGCAAACTAAACTGAAACTTACCTAGCCAGCCTGCTAAACCGGCTTCATATTATAGGCCCCTGGGTTTATATTTTAATTGATAAATTGGATATTACATTTTATGACAAATTGGTTAGGGAATGTAGTATTGTAAAATGTTTATTTCAGAAACAAATATCTTACATTGTTTTCTAAATTGGAAGAAGATCATTCTGTTGTGTTTTGCTGTTACTAATGAAAACATAAAGGTAAGGTTTTAATGATCAGCTAGCTGTGTTACAAGTGTGATCGTTTTGGAGTTTTGTACTTAGAGCTCTTAAAATGTAGCAATTAATAAATAAATACAAATATGAGCTTGTGCTGCTGTAGAGATGAAATCAGAAATACACATACTCAAAAAAATATTTAGGCCC
>NW_015537902.1:305-715 GCF_001515605.1 Sinocyclocheilus anshuiensis | reverse complement strand
CGATCATGTTGTGGTACCAATAGGTGTGTTCGACTTCATGCTGCGTAGACCGAAGCAGTGCGTGCCGGTTCTTCTTCTTCTTCTTCTTCTTTTTAAAAAAAAAATTAATCAGAACAAAATATACAACAGTAATGTACAAGAGTACACAAACTAATTATTCAGTAATCAACAACTGTATAAAAATATTACAAGTCTTGTTTGCTTTTTTATTAACAATGTTCTCCAAACTGGTGCAGTAGTCCTTAAGTCTCCTGAAGAAAATGGATGAAATTTGGCTTGGACCCTGACCTTCTTCTAATGTATGTAAAATTTTCCAAAAATAATAAAAAGATGTACCAGAAAAGTAAAGATATTATTATTACATTCAATGGAATAATACATACATATCAAAATTATTTAACTTGAATGCA
>NW_015537902.1:0-214 GCF_001515605.1 Sinocyclocheilus anshuiensis | reverse complement strand
AAAAAAAAAAAATCCTTGTGTAGACACATTTACAAAACAGATGGATAATATAGACTCCTTTTCCATTGAGCAAACAAATCACAGGAATAATCAATATCAAGATTAACTCTCTCTAACACACTTTTAGCTGCATATGCCATGACACATTTTAAATATATCCTCTTTTACTTTATTTAAACAGTATATTTCACAAACACGCCAAGCTTTATTCCAA
>NW_015537901.1:0-898 GCF_001515605.1 Sinocyclocheilus anshuiensis | reverse complement strand
TCTGGCCCAGTAATGGTTGCCAGATTTGGCTAGGCTTTAGATGTGTGGATCTGGCCCGATTTGCACTGAGACACGGCACATTTAGCCACATTCGGCCGGATTACGGACCATAAGGGCTGGTCTGATTTTGGCTGAGATATGGGCATGCAGACCCGGACCAGTTTAGGTTGAGTGCTGGGGGTGGGTCTCCATTTACAATGTGGTAAATAGTATGTAGCAGTGACACTTAAACTTAAACATAATATCTTTTACCTGCCCATGTTATGTTATTTCTTAGTGTATTTTTTTATTTTAATCACTATTAATATTTTTCCTTTTATTCAACATTCTCTTTTTTTTTTGGTTAATAATGATGTAATTCATATAATGAAACAAGCTTAAAGTGGTTAAGGGAACTTTACCATTTTTTTGCTATACGAGTTTCAAGACATGCGCACTAACTTTGACATCTAATTGTGCTGCAAACTCAACATGCTCAGTTGCCTGAACAGCTGCTCAATGACAGCTGGACATTGGCTGATGACCGACTGTCGGCTTGGTGTGGCACGGTCTTTGTTAGGGTGTCAGTTATTAGGGTGTTCGGGGTGGTTGCAAAAACATTTCTATAGGACTGCTAAAGTGTTTTGAGTGTTTGATAGTATGCTGCCATGCAGTTGGTAGGGCAGTGTTCTCAAACTCAATTCCTGGAGGGCCACAGCTCTGCCCAGTTTAATCAAACACACCTGATCCAGCTAATCAAGGTCTTCAGGATTACTAGAAACCTCCAAGCAGGTGTGAGTTGGAACTGGCAGTGCATCAGATGGAGAGATTGAAAAGTTCATCAAAGATGACTGCTGCTCACTTTGGACAGAGGTGGGGGAAGAAAAGAGCAGGCCCGAATGCAAACAAATTCTTCCAA
>NW_015537900.1:0-4963 GCF_001515605.1 Sinocyclocheilus anshuiensis | reverse complement strand
ATATAATGTCCTCATATGAGGTCACAGGGTCTCAGGAGGTTAAATAATTGTTATTGCCATGGAAACACACTGGCTATGACATCACTGAGCACCTTCACAAACAAGACATGATTTGAGGGCATTTTAGTAGCAGTTTATAAGATGGCTTGTTAGCAAGTGGGCTGACCTGTTTATAATCAAGTCCATATATACTCCTGTAGCTTGGGTGGAAGTGGCCAGGTTTGGTCACTACTAAAGTTCTAATCAGTGCTAGACACCTGCCAGAATCACATGACTGCTCTGGGTGGGCTACTAAGCAACAGGGGGTAAAGGCGGGATGCCCTCCAACTTCCCAACCTCCATCGCCCCTCTTTCCAGTCAGAGAAAATCCTATTAGCCTTGTTCATCTGGCCCACATAACTAAAACGCTAAAGAATTCTGGATACAGACTTGCTTGTTTCTCTCTGATCATGTGTTTTTTGATTATTCTCTTTAAGATTTAAATATCAGTCCATTTTTCTGGTTTCATTTGCTGCTATTAAGAGGCACGTTGCATTTGATTTTAATGGATCTTATGAAGTTTCATGTTTAATTGAAGTCTGAGTATTTCAGCACTTTGAAGGAGATGCTAAAGGAACATTAGTTTTATGATATATTACAGGAGAATCTGCAAAGGAGGTTTCATAAGTGATTTGAACTCTCCTTCAGTGCATAAAATCTTCTTTAGAGGGATTTTAAAATCTTAAATTAGGTGAGAGAGCAAGAAAATTAAACAGAGCCAATCCTGGGGATCAAGACTTAAGAAAACCTTCAGGGTGGATTTTGTCAAGTAGCCTACGCTGAACAAACCTCAAGATTGGAATATCATAGCCAGGCCATTAAAAATGAATGTTGAGAAAATGCCAAAAAGCATGCTGAAAATGTTCCAGACACTGTTCCTTATGACTATATTTATTAATTCATTTGAATTAGACACTGGAAATGATAATTTTGCATCTGCCCTTATATAGTGGCTCTAAAAAAGGTATTTAAGCATTTTTGGGCTGCCAAGTCACAGTTAAAAATGTATGAATTGTTGCAACAAAAATATATAATTATACAAAATATCAACCAATCCAAATGGCAAATAGCATTAGAGCTTATCTCAGAACCAACTTCACATTTTGTAGTCATTTGTTTGCAATAACCAACCAACTGATTTTTAACGATACAAGTATAGGTCAACTCACACTGCAGACAAATCTGTCGGATCGGTGTGTTACCTTGTCATTGTTCAGCGCTTGTTTTCACCAGTTGAACATGCTGAATCACCATTTGTTGGGTCTTAGAATGTCTAAGTGACGTACTGTAACCTGGAGACTGTTGGTGTTGGTCTGCGTCTGTCAGTGCAGTGTAAACTGGCTTTATGAAATCGGATCCCCTCAAGTTTACATTGTGTTCATCACATTGGGAACATCTGACAACTGGAAAGTGTCCATTTTAGTCTTAACCCAACACTTTATTTTAAGGTGATGTTGTTACAGTGTAATTACACAAATACGCACTGAGTAATATTAATTAATGACATGTACTTGGGGTTAAGTTTGGGTTTAGGATTTGATTTAGGGTCAGTTGGTTGTAAATATAAATAATGTACTGTTATTACTATAGCAAGTACATGTAATGTAGTATTACAATGAATGTGAATGGGTACATGTAATGTGTAACAACGTCACCTTAAAAAACGGTAACCTTTTTTTTCTGTTTCTTTCAAATAAATGCCATTGTTTTTATATTTTGTTATACAATGCAAAGATTTGTACATTTTAAGTCCGAATACTTTTCGAAGCCACTACAAGCATTATTGTAGTGGGTACATTTCATACTGATGAATAGAACCACCATGCTCATTATTACATTATTAAATCATTGTTTGAAGTGACAGTTCAGTATGGAATAAGCAGTGCCAAATAAAGCTGAGGACCTTTGATCAGAGGCAAGCCAAGCAACTCACTCTGACAGCCTGAAGCCATCCATTGATAAAACCCTTGCTGTAAAGCCAAACAGAAGCTACATGACTGTAAAAAAGGGCCAATCCAGAACATTCTTTTGAGTTAGCTTCTTAGTACATTTGGAAACATGAAAATGCCTAAGTGTGTGTCCGAAGGTGCAACATATCAGAATCAGGAAACGGAGTCCAAAGCAGAGTGGCGGCAGTCATGGAATTCCAGGAATTCCCCCTACACACACTTCACGCTCCATCAGTCCGCTCCCCCTTTCCCTCTTATCTTCCTCATCCATCCCTAGCTCACTCTCTAATCGCCGTAATGGCTGTATCCACGGCTGTCCTGTCCCCCGCTGCCCTTCCTGCCAACGGGGACACGGGAAGACCTGTTGTCGCTTTCAGCATTGCCCTGCGACACCTGCTATGTCAGTACATTGAGAAATCCAAGTAGGCAGGTGCTACTTTGTGCATGCTAAACAGTGTGTTCAATATTTCAGAGTATCAAACTCACCTGAGATACTAGAGCTGCAAAGCAGTTCAAGAGAGTATCACAAGTTAGGTTAAAGGAATAGAAGTTCTGACATAATTTATTCACCCTCATGTTGTTACAAATTTTGATTTTCTTTCATCTGTGGAACACAAAAGGAGAAGTTTAGTAAAATGTTCACGCTGCTCTTTTTCCATACAATGAAAGTGGATGGGAACCACTGCTGCCAAGCTCCAAAAAAGTTTGGGGGAAGTTGTGGCCTAATGGATAGAGCGTCAGACTCGTTTCCCAAAGGTTGCGGGTTCGAGTCTCGTACCGGCACTAATTCCGAGTATGGGTCACCATACTTGGCCACATCACGTCACTTAAAAAAAAAAAAAAAGTATCCCATTTTACTTGTGTGCTATATTTACTTCTGAAACTATACAGTGGCTTTGCCTGAGAAACAGAAATAAATTTTAGTCATTATTCACTGATAATATTGCTTGACAGATATTTTCACCATTCACATTCATTGTAAGGAAAAGAGTCGCTTTTCTAACAGCTCATAACCGCTTTTGCATTAAAGAAGTATACTTATTTTGACGTGTTGACTAACATACTTAAACACTTGTAAAGTACCTGATTATAATTCTATTATTGTGTTATTCTGTTTTACATTTAAAGGTAAAATATTTTAAAAGTACTAAATTGCAACTTCATCATTATGTGTATTTACAAATATATTTAAAAATATATGACATACAAGTTCAAGTAGAAATTACATTAAAGTGTATTTTAGTTTACCATAAATTCGTGTCAATACATTCTGCAAGACAATTGAACAGTATTTCAAAGACATTAAAATTCATTATGAAATTACATATAAAGATGTACTTGCGTCCTACATAAGTGGGTCAAAATACACTCTAATGTTTAGCTAATAGTATTTAATATAAATTTTAACTATAATACATTTTTATTTAATTGCATAATTGAATTGAATTTAATTAACATGCAATGAAGTGCTTAAAAACATTACATTCAGTTTGCACTTAAGTACTTTCTTTAAGTTTAGTATTTGCACAATAAGTAGTCTTTATACAAGTATGCTATTTTGTTGTTTTGCAGAAGAAAATGATAACAGAATTTAATATTTTATATTAACAGAACTATCCCTTTTCAAATTAAACTGAACGTTCATTGAAATGGAGAACTTTACTCTCTCCTTCTGTTTTCTCTTCCTGTTAATGTTCAGCTCGACTAACGGAAACCGAACTTCTCTCCTATGGGAAGAGCTCAGGCTGATAGAATCATCAGTGTCTTACAGGAAATGGGAGGAAATGTCCCATATCGGACAGTGACGGACATCTCAACTACCCGTTTATAACCTCACTTACTGAAGCTCAGAAATATCCAGCCCTGTTCTGTTCTGGCTTCGAAGAAACACATTTCTGAAGGCGCTATTGTAATGGAATTCGTGCATGTCACTCTCCAGAAAAAGAACACTGGTTGTTTTTCTTCCATTGCGCCTGTGTGTCGGGTTTTTCCTGTCTACTGTGTTCTATGAGCATGGAAGTGCTGAGTTCATTCAAAACACTTACTGTACTCGAGATCTAGAGTATTTAGACATGAGACACATTCCATACCACACTGTGCCATTCTCCTATGGGTCATATGGGATTGTAATTGAGACTGGGAATGGTTAAAAGAGGAAGAGAGAAAAGAGAATGGAAACATTGTCCTTTCTTTCTGGATACTCTCTGATATGATTGTAAGGCTTCCTGCTTGACCTCGAATTTTTACCAGATGTTGATTGTTTTTAATTGGGATGCCGTGTTTTCCTTTTGTATGTAACTCTATAAGATTGCAGGAAGACTGGTGGCAGGTTGCTATGACGATAAGCGTTCCATTGACACATGAGTGATGTTTGGTGTGGGCAGAGGTGACACCACAGGACAGTTGATACGCTGTTGTCCTGGTCTGGTTACTGTCACTCTGAAATGACCCCGATTCAAGAGTGGATCATCCATAATTATAAAAAAATTTACATATATTTAAACAAACATAATCTATATAAACAATATAAACTACCATTGAAATGTTTTGGGTCAGTATTTTTTTTTCTTCATATTTTGGTAAAAGTCTCATATTCATCAATTATACATTTGTTTGAACATAAATATAGTAAAAACAGTAATATTACTAAATATTATTTAGATTTTCAGTAGCTATTACTCCAGTCTTCAGTGTCGCATGATCTTTCAGAAATCATAATTTATTTCAGTGTTGAAAACACTTGTGCTGGTTAATATATTTTTGTGGATTTTTTTTTTTCAGGATTCTTTGATGAACAGAAAGTTTGAAAGAACAGCATTTTTTCAAAAAGAAATATTTTATAACATTATAAATGTCTTTACTATCACTTATCATACATTTCAGATGAATAAAAGTATTACTTTTTTTAATTTTACTGACCCTAAACTTTTAAACAGTAATGTAATAATAGTATATTATGTGATGTAATATATTAC
>NW_015537899.1:343-913 GCF_001515605.1 Sinocyclocheilus anshuiensis | reverse complement strand
CGCTAGCATCTGCTACGGGAGCTGGGGGCCGCTGAAAGGAAAAAAATAAAAAAATTAAAAAAAAATAAAAAGAGGGTTAGAAGTAACAGGACGGAAATACTGAGATGCGAGGGCCTGTGCTACAAGCGGAAGCAGCTTCACCCTTGCTTCGGCTGCTGTAGCTGTAGGCCGCGAGTAAGTGGAAGGGTTAGTGACATTTAGCGGGACAAGCGGAAATGCCTGGGTAGCCTGCGGTGTTGCCGACTTAGCAATTTGTTGCTAGATTTGGCAACATTAATACGTTTCCGTTGAAAACGCATCTTTTCCTCTTGTTTTGGCCTTCCATCCACGCTAAAACAAGGAGTCCAGGAAAACAGAGCTTTAAAAACGAGCTTTCCAGAGCGGATAAATTTGAAAATGCTGTTTTCACGTTGCAGAAACGGAAGCTTTTGAAAACGATGAAGCATGTTTAGTCGTGTAACGCATTGTACCAATAAACATGTTTATACCAGTAACGTTAATTTTGCAGTTATGTGCTATTCACTTTCACACTGTTGCTAAAGATATTTACTTTGCACGCTCTTCATATTA
>NW_015537899.1:0-189 GCF_001515605.1 Sinocyclocheilus anshuiensis | reverse complement strand
ATGGAGCGCGCCGTGGGCGCGTCAATGTATGGTGAAATATTTCCATAAAGGAATTGATCCTGTCAGAAGAACTGCGTTAAACTTATGTCTGTTCCATCTGTATCATCTCTGTGAGGTTTTATACATGCACAGTAAGGCTAATGAAACGCTTTCAGACATTTCAGTGTGGATGATAAACTTTGGGGGAAA
>NW_015537898.1:364-596 GCF_001515605.1 Sinocyclocheilus anshuiensis | reverse complement strand
AATTTTCCTTATATGATCGGTTAAAACCCGAGATGATTATAGAAGGTTTGGTGATGGAGAGATTTGCTGCATGATTGATGGTCTTCAATTGTAGTCCAGGTGATGGTTAGTACTGATAGGCGACTAACGCAACTGTTAGAACGGCTCATCCATTCATAAGCAGAGGCGGACAAAGTACTCAACTCCATTACTTGAGTGAAAGTACAGATACTGCTGGTCAAATATTACTCCA
>NW_015537898.1:0-323 GCF_001515605.1 Sinocyclocheilus anshuiensis | reverse complement strand
GCTGGTCAAATATTACTCCATTACAAGTAAAAGTTGTAAAGACAGATTTTTACTTAAGTAAAAGTACAGAAGTACAGAAGTACTTGCTTTTAAAAGTACTTAAGTGTCAAAAGTAAATTTCCTTTTTTATGTCAATGCACTGTTTTATTGTTGTATGTAATACTTGCAATACTTCTGACGCAACTTAGAATACATTACACCTGCTGAATACATTGACTAGCTTGTAGTATCTTTGGAATAAATAGCATTTAGAATGTTAATAATAATAATAAAAAAATAATATTATTATTTAACACCCCTACCCACCCCCACAAAAGCAGGAT
>NW_015537897.1:597-842 GCF_001515605.1 Sinocyclocheilus anshuiensis | reverse complement strand
ATTTCTCTCTAAAGGCACATCCAATGAGATGGCAAGTTTTTTTTTCGTCACCATAATTGATGGATGTCTAAAATATAAAAATAAGGAAAAGCCTAAAACAGGCCCGATTACAATTTGCGTTTTATTTTATAATTCCGTACAATTAAAAAATAAAACACAAATTATAATAGCATATACAGTGGGTACGGAAAGTATTCAGACCCCCTTAAATTTTTCACTCTTTGTTATATTGCAGCCATTTGCTA
>NW_015537897.1:0-381 GCF_001515605.1 Sinocyclocheilus anshuiensis | reverse complement strand
TAATCTGTATATCTGTATTTATGTTCTACTGTTAGTGTTATCTGTATGCACCAAGGGTCTGAGAGTAACGTAATTTCAATTATCTGTATGTATGTGCTGTACATGTGGCAGAATTGACAATAAAGCAGACTTTGACTGGAAAAACATCTTCATCAGTTTGACAGCAGGTGCTGCGAATGCTCACAACTTCTTGTGTTTTCTTTGTTTGGTTGTGTTGTGAGCATTTGCAGCGCGTGTGTTGTCAAATTGATGAAGTTGTTTTCTTAATTTGCGGATGCCTTTTCTATTTGCAGTGCGTTTCTTTATTTGGGTGTGTTGTGAGCATTTGCAGCGCGTGTGTTGGCAAACTGATGAAGTTGTTTTCTTAATTTGCAGGTGTTT
>NW_015537896.1:0-540 GCF_001515605.1 Sinocyclocheilus anshuiensis | reverse complement strand
AGTGTGAGGGATGCACCACTGGTGTCTGCACGCGCAGCTGGTATCCCTAAAACTCTAACCCGGCTTCAAGAAATATTTCTGATTCACATCTGAAAATTCTTGAGGTACTGTTCAATTTCTAAAATAAAATGCATTAAAGCAGTCCTGCCTCTACATCCTATGTGTCACGAATCCGGTCTATGAACTTACACCACCACAGATCTGCCCGAGGTGGCGACGTCCACTGTGATGTCTCCAGAGGAGGCGGCTGACGCTGCAGAATCTCTTGGGGTAGTGACGCTCGCTGCTGTGTTCTCCGAGGCGATGGCACTCGCTGCAGCTTCTCCAGAGGTGGTGGCTCAGGCTGCAGAACCTTCCGAAGCGGCGGTGCTCGCTTCAGCTCCTTGTACGGTGGTGGCACCCAGCAATGCACTTTCAGCCTACGGGTCAAAGGAACCGTTGATGAACGTTGTACCTGTCCAGCTAAGGAGAATGTTAATGAACTCTACCTGTTTTCTGATGTTACTACTGTAGAACCTCCAGAGGTGGCGGCATCTGCTG
>NW_015537895.1:0-300 GCF_001515605.1 Sinocyclocheilus anshuiensis | reverse complement strand
TCTTCCTTGCATGGGTCAGAGTATGTGAGTGGAGTGGAGCGGCAAAAATTTCCCCATCAATAATCACTCCGCTACAGCTCCGCGTTCACCATTTCCCGTTCCCGCTCCACGCCACTCCTTGCTCACTGATATCAGAAACACCGGATTTGAGTGATCCTTCTCTATCAAGCTAGCTAAATATGTTTAACCTGTGAATTCTTGCTAAATATGCAGTTATATTACGGGCTGTTTGCAAGAATTGTACTCGTGATGGAACGGTGGTGGAGCGCTCTTGGAGCGAGTGAAAACCACGACGCTCCG
>NW_015537894.1:0-205 GCF_001515605.1 Sinocyclocheilus anshuiensis | reverse complement strand
GATAACCTTTGACAATGTTTAATTCAGGTGCGAAAATAATTAATACCTCCGTGACCAAGTGTAATCGCAGCCTCTGCGATTGAAAAATCGCGTTATTTCATACCGCGATATTATCGCAAATGCAATTAATCGTGCAGCCCTAATAACAACCTCACATACTACTCATTATATACACTAACACTTTAAAAGAGACAGACATGTAGAT
>NW_015537893.1:299-570 GCF_001515605.1 Sinocyclocheilus anshuiensis | reverse complement strand
TTTGACTGTTGACGTTAGTAACGTGTTTTAATGTCGGTAATAATTCCCCCAAAAACAACAACCCATCTGACTTAATATTCTAGTTTTCATGACTTAAAATGTATTAAAACAATGAGGCAATAATGATTGGTTAATTAATAATAATCATATGGTTTCACTGAATAACACTGTTAAATACATAATGTAATACAAAATAAACAATTTGCATTATTACAAATGCCTGCAAAGGGCACCAAAGGCCTGATAATTACTGTTGTTACACTTACCGACA
>NW_015537893.1:0-180 GCF_001515605.1 Sinocyclocheilus anshuiensis | reverse complement strand
AAACATGTGGACATCACAACCCTTACCAAAATTAACCATGGTTTTATCGTAGTAAAACTGCTTAATTTTTTTTTGTGTGTGTGTGATTTCTGAAAAAACGGTATTAATCAAATTATAGCCACACTGAAAAAAATTATTATGGCCCCAATTAAATTAAGCATAATTCAATTTAGCTAGTTT
>NW_015537892.1:0-506 GCF_001515605.1 Sinocyclocheilus anshuiensis | reverse complement strand
CCCACAAATGTGTTATAGGGATAGTCAACACTATAAAAGACGGCATTTAATCATCAGTTTCAGCGGCGTAGATTGTAAAGCGCAGCACCGTGGTGTTTTTGACGCGATCGACCCGGGTTCGAAATCACCTTTTACCGAACTGTATTGTATGAATTGCCCTTACTATGGAATAAAAAATACGGAGTGTCTATTTACACTTAGTGCAAATAGCCCGCCTTGTTGGCAGAGGCTATGTACAGTAATTCTGCCCTGCAACGTGTGATTGGGCTAGTCAACACTTTAAAAGCGACTGTAAATAAACAGCTTTATTGTACCAATAACGTGTCATCCATTTAATAATTTCAATTCAAATTATAATTTACACTCAATACGTTATTACTGCATATTGTTTTATAACGTACTATAATACTGAGGAGCAGATATTTGCCACTATTTTGAATAAGTAGTATAAATAGCAGAACATCCTGCTATTTTAACAGTGTAAATAGAATCTATCGCTATCTGCA
>NW_015537891.1:531-937 GCF_001515605.1 Sinocyclocheilus anshuiensis | reverse complement strand
ATACAAAGTTGTATATCTTTAATGTCATCTTGTGATGTTTGCATTTATAATAAAAAAATAAAAAATAAAAAAAAATTCTAACCGGCATGCACTGCTTCAAGTCAGCCGCCGATCGTTTTGCGCGGCGCCGCATGAAGTCGAACGCACCTTATAACTAAATGCATAATGCAATATCGTTGATGAATAAAAACGAGACTAAATGTGGTTTACTAAATAAAAACTATGCTAAAATGTCTCTTCATTTTCGTTGACCAAAACGAGACGAAACTAAATGTTATAACGTTATTTCGTCTCGTTTAGTTGCGTTATTATTATTATTTTGCAGTATTTCTGTTTCCTGTGTCTCACTTCAGGGGCTGCATCAGGTCGCACTGCGCAGACGCAGGCGACGTCACTTCCTCAAGCC
>NW_015537891.1:0-150 GCF_001515605.1 Sinocyclocheilus anshuiensis | reverse complement strand
CTGTATGGTATTATCCCGCTCTGTGTGTGTGTGTGTGTGTGTGTGTGTATTATCCATAGACTGTATATTATTTTGTGCATGTGAATTGTTTTTTTGTGAATATACATATATATATTTTTTGTGCACGTGAAATATTTCTTATGCATGTGA
>NW_015537890.1:0-591 GCF_001515605.1 Sinocyclocheilus anshuiensis | reverse complement strand
GATTTTTTCAAATGATTAGAAATGGTGTCTTTATATCCCTCTAAAACGCCATATGGTCCCATATCTCAAAAATGTTGCAGCAAAATGGCTTCGTATGAGGTGTGCATATAGTATGGTAGTAAAATGGTTTCGTATGAGGTGTGCATATAATATGGAATGTCCCTTATAGGAACTGACCATTGGTTTTTTCTACTTATTGGAAATGGGGTCTTTATAGCCCTCTAAAGTGCCATATTGTCCCATATCTCAAAAATGCTGCAGTAAAATGGTTTCGTATGAGGTATGCATATAGTATGGGACGTCCTGTATAAGAACTGATGATTAATTTATTCTGCTTATTAGAAATGGTCTCTTTATAGCCTTCTAAAGTGTAATAATGTGTCATATCTCAAAAATGCTGCAGTAAAATGTTTTTATATGAGGTGTGCATGTAGTATGGGATGTCCCTTATAGGAACTGACCATTGTTTTTTTCTACTTATCAGAAATGGGGTCTTTATAGACCTCTAAAGCACCATATAGTCCCATATCTCAAAAACGCCTCAGCAAAATGGTTCGATAGGAGGTGTGCATATAGTATGGGATGTCCCAT
>NW_015537889.1:0-473 GCF_001515605.1 Sinocyclocheilus anshuiensis | reverse complement strand
TTATTATTATTATTATTATTATTATTATTATGTTGTTGTTGTTGTAGTAGTTATATGCTAGTCTGGAAAAGTAGTCATTCTGAGCAGGGCCGGATTAACCTTATGTGCTATAGGGCATCTCCACCTCCTTTGGCACCATGCAGGGTCCTAAGATAATAAAGCATTAAAATCATATCACAATTTATCTTAATCCTGGCAAGAAGCTTATCATGGTTCATTTGTGATATTTTTCTAAAACTTTGACAAATTGTGCATCCCTAGTTCATAAAATGTTGCTTAACGCCTAACCTCAACCCAAAAATCTGGCCGATAGGAACATTGTTCCGGAACCAGTAAGTTGATCCAGCAACATGTCTTACTTGGCAAAAGCACGGTAAGCGGATTGGCTCTGAACATAGGCAAACTTTACAAAAGAAGGCCACTGCAGGCTCTGCTTTCTGAGGAAACTCTTTTTTTTTTTCTTTTTTTTTTTG
>NW_015537888.1:8108-10812 GCF_001515605.1 Sinocyclocheilus anshuiensis | reverse complement strand
GAGTGAGTGAGTGAGTGAGTGTGTGTGTGTGTGTGTGTGCGCGAGAGGCCAAACGCTAATGACGTGCAGGACATAAGTGCGTACTCTGAGCAAAACGTTTCTCCACACAACACATAACGTGTATGCGTTTCACCGCAGCGGGTGTTTTATCAGTGATGGATTCTTTTTGAGGCTCTTAAAAGTATGAAATGATCTGCTGCTGCCGTTCATGAGCGAGTGCTCACATTACAGACGCGTTCAAGATGTAAAGATTACTGTCAGTGCTCCCAACAGATGATCTAAATACATATATTAGAAATTACATTACTTGCTAAAAGTTTGGAATAACTAACTAAGATTAATGTTTGTGAAAGAAGTCTCTTCTGCTCACCAAGGCTACATTTACTTGGTCATAAATACAGTAAAACAGTGAAATATTTTTACAGTTTAAAACAGCTGTTTTCTATGTGAATATCTGTTAAACTGTAATTTATTTCTATGATGTGCAGCTGTATTTTCAGCATCATTACTCTAGTCTTCAGTGTCACATGATCTTCAGAAATCATTCTAATATGCTGATTTGCTGCTCAACAAACATCTCTGATTATTATCAATGTTGAAAACAGCTGTGCTGCACAATATTTTTGTGGAAACTGATACATTGAACAGAAAGTTCGAAAGGACAGCATTTATTTGAAATAAAAATCTACTGTAACATTATAAATGTCTTTACTGCCAATGATATTTTAATATTACTGAATTTATTGAACTAACCTACCCCAATTTTTTTAATAGTAGGTGAAGAAAAATGTGAAGCAGAAAAGAAGAAACTTCTTTCAAAAGCATCTTAATTTTTCTATTTTTTGACGAGACTGTAAATATCATGAAATATTAAATATATAAATAGCTTGTTTCGCATGTAATCGTTTGCATGTTCTTACAGACAACTGATCAAAGATGGCAGATTTAATAAGCTAGTAGACTAACAGTATGCTAAACTGGCTAAAAAACAAGTAATATTTCTCACACACACACACACACACACACACACATATACGCAAAACAGCAAAACACCCACACACACACACACACACACACACACACACACACACACTCACTCACACACACACACACACACTCACCGAACAGCCGAAGTTCCGGTCGCGCGCACGTCCTCCGGCGTCCCGTTCACATTCACCTCTGCTGAACCGGCTTCACTCCGCATTTAGTCCAATTGTAAAAGAGCAGAAAGAGGCGCGTGTGTTTGCTCATCTGGAAACGCGGCGCAGTCCAGACTCATGAATGAAGCGAGTCTCCTCAGGAGAAACAGAAGAAAAGAGCTGCATCCAAAAGCTCATCAGCCCGATTCAGATCAACACGACCGCGGAGAGACACGCTGAGGGTGATGGAGGCGAAGCGCGGCTCACACACACGGCGACTTTACGTGGTCTGATGATACTCTCTATTAATGAACAGGTTAATTACTCACACACACACACACACACACACACACACACACAGACGAGCGCTGGTGTGTGAATAACAGCGTAATATCAGAAAGAGTGGCAGATCGATGAATGAAACACAGGGAAAGATGACCAGAAGGACCAGAGAGGATGGTTTGTGTAGGATTATGAAGGGTGTGTGTTAGACTGATGTGTGCAAACACACACAGGTGAGAGACCAGTAGAATGAAGAGAGAGAGAGATGAGTTTATTACACACACACCTGACTGAGGTAAGACACACGTCTCTCTCTCTCTCTACGTCACATACTGCATGTGTGTGTTCATGTGTGTGGTTTGCAAACAGAACACACACACACTCACACAAACTACAGTGAACACAAATCAACCTACCTACAGTCAAACACACCAGCCGCGGTATGAGGAGGAAGAGGAGGAGAAAAGAAGAAGAACAAGAGGTAAGAACACACAGTCTCTCCAAAACCTCCGGCTGCCGCTCACAAGTCAGAGAAATTATAGATGAGATAGATGGAGAAATAGACGAGCAGGCAGATGATGGACAGCGCGAGCAAATGAAAAGAGAAAGCACCTCCCACGACCACGATGAGGAAGAAGAAGAAGAACAAAAAAAAACAAAAGAAAAAGGCGAATAGTCCGGCCGCCTCCGTGCTGCTGCTCTTTTAGAGGGTGTGTGTGTGTGTGTGTGTGTGTGTGTGTCCCTCTCTCTGACGCCTCGCGAAAACACCTGCTCGCAGCACACACACACTCACACTGGTGCGCGCGCCCGCGCTCACATGCTGCTGTCGGGACACACACACGCTGCATCTGTATGACTGCGCCAAACACACACACACACACACACACACACTATGGAAAGCCGTTTTAACATTTAATCTATAAACCGCACTAGTAGCTAATTTAACATTACTAGTACTTATTTTTTAGATACTAGTATCTTTTCCATTAAGTACTAGTACTTATTCATTAAATACTAGTACTTGTCCATTAGATACTAGTACTTATTTTTTAGATACTAGTACTTATTTATAGATACTAGTGCTTATTCATTAGGTACTAGTGCTTATTCTTTAGCTACTAGTGCTTATTCTTTACGTACTAGTGTCTTTTGTAAAGTTACTAGTACTTGTTCATTAGATACTAGTACGTAATTATTAGATACTAGTACGTTTTCATTAGATACTAGTACTTATTCCAATAGTGACTAGTACTTATTCATTAGATACTAGTACTTATTGATTA
>NW_015537888.1:0-1689 GCF_001515605.1 Sinocyclocheilus anshuiensis | reverse complement strand
TAAGTACTAGTATCTAATGAATAAGTACTAGTACCTAATAAATAAGCACTAGTATCTAATGAATAAGTTCTAGTATCTATTGATTAAGTACTAGTATCTAATGAATAAGTACTAGTAACTTTACAAAAAACACTAATACGTAAAGAATAAGCACTAGTACCTAAAGAATAAGCACTAGTAGTTAATGAATAAGTACTAGTACTTAATGGAAAAGATACTAGTATCTAAAAAATAAGTACTAGTAATGTTAAATTAGCTACTAGTGCTGTTTATAGATTAAATGTTAAAACGGCTTTCCATATAAGTACTAGTATCTAATGAATGCTTGCTAGTAATATTTAGATAGATACTAGTCACTATTGCAATAATTACTAGTCAGAAATTAAAAGATGATATCAAAAACAGAATAACTACCACTACCTGTTCATTTGGAGATATCTTCAACCTCATAAAGAACTAGTGAGAATGTATTTGGAGATATCTTCATTTAAACAGATCATTACATAAACATGAGTACCTCTCAACCGTCTAATCAGAGTCCACATGGTAATACAATACATTAATATGCAGAAATAATTTGATTGTTAGGCTAACTGCTAACTGACTTTGTATGTTAGCCTTCCTTGCTAATTGGTTACCATGAAAACACAAGGAAAAACCTGTTGTCTGTTGTCCAACAAAAGTATATTGACATGTTTTTACTCCAAATTCACTTCATAACATCAGTCGAGCGTTTGAAATAACTTCCATAAACTTATTATGGACGAAACTACTTCGCTTGTACATCCACTGTCTACTGCTCGGTTTCAGCGGCAGTGAATGTAATTCATCATATTCGCCTGCTGACAGTGATGAATCACTGGGACGACAATTCTAATGAATGAATATTAACATTAAAGAAACATGCAAACTGCCAAACAAATAATGGCACAAAGAGGAAAATAACTGTTAAAATAGGTGTCTTGTCGCATCCTGCCACTAGAGGTCACTCGTACAATGACCAACAAACACATAAGGCTACTATATAAAAAATATCAGAGGTGGCCAAAGTAATCCACTGCGTCTTTCAGTGGATCAGATGTCGGGAGTAAGACGACTGCTATGTTCAATTATTTACATCCAACAACAAAGGCAGCAGCTATTTACACTAAGTGCAAATAGCTATAGATTATATTTTACACTGTTAAAATAGCAGGATTTTCTGCTGTTTTACTAATTGCAAATAGTGGCAATTATCTGCACCTTGGTATTGTAATACATTATAAAACAGTATGCAATAATAACTTATTGAGTGTAAATTTTAATTCAAATTATTAAATGGATTCCACCTTATTGGAACAAAAGCCCTCCCTACACACTTATTGAGTGTAAATTTTGATTCAAATTATTGAATGGATTCCACCTTATTGGAACAAAAGCCCTCCCTACACCTACCCTAACCCTACCCGATACTTTATTTTCAACTTTTTGATTATTTACTTCATTTTTATTAAAAATAAATGCTTTTCTGATGTGATTTGAAATTTGAAAAGGGAGAAAAAAAAGTTCGCCTTTTGGATTTGAACCCGGGTCGATCGCGTCAGAAGGAGCGGAGTACAGTACACGCCTTACCATCTACGCCACTGAAGTCAATGGTTGATAGCTGTCTTTTGTAATGAAAAATAAAATACAATCACACATAGGTGGGTG
>NW_015537887.1:0-725 GCF_001515605.1 Sinocyclocheilus anshuiensis | reverse complement strand
AGATATTGTAGATACCACAGGTGGTAGGTCTACATTTATTGGGTTAAAAAACGTCCTTTATATTACAGTGTTTGGAAAATAACAGCTCATTAGTGCTTTGGGGTTTGTTAGCACAGTTCCTCTTTGCAAGTATTTCACGAAGTGAGAAGATCCAGAGGTCCCGACTTCAGTTCTGGCTTGAATCTGATGTCCACAGGGTTTGTCTGACAGAGCAGATGTTTCAATATTGTTTCTCCATTTTTTCATTAGAAAAGAAAAGAATATGCTTAGAGTTTTTGTTATAGTTGGTAGACACAGTCATAATGTCTTTACTGCAAAAAATATTTTCTTCTTCTTCTTTTTTTCTTACTCTTTTTGTCTTATTTTTTTGCCTTATTTTCCAGTTCGATCTATCTAAACATTCTTGAGAAGCAAAATTAAGCCTTGTTTTCTGAAAAAATGTCTCAAAATTAAGTGGGTTTATGCTTAAAACAAGAACAAATGTCTGCCAACAGGGTAGGAAATTTATTTGTCCTTGTTTTAAACAAAAATTAAATTTATACAGGTAATATAATAGGTAGTAAGTAAAATATCTTGATTTAGGAATGTTTAGATATGTGTTCTGGAAAACGAAACTAAAATAATTTTTGCACTGGGATTCAGAATTCAATATCTCAGTCAAGACAAGACTAAAATCATATTTTCTACCATTATATATAAATCTAAAGGATTTATAGATATTTTAA
>NW_015537886.1:0-822 GCF_001515605.1 Sinocyclocheilus anshuiensis | reverse complement strand
TTGTGTTTTTACTCAGGAGGTCTTAAAGGTTTTAAATGACTTGGGTATGGAATTGTCATTTTTAAAAGATTAAACCATTTAATGACATCTTTTTTAAAAGTTTGTAAATAAGATGTATGTAAACTCTTAATTTTAGGAGTTTTATGTCAAAGAAATCATCTCTCACTCTTTGTGGCAGTCCTTGCTTACGGCCATACCACCCTGAGGGCGCTAGAGAGTCACACTACACAGGAAGTGTGTTGGCTGCAGTAGGGAGAGGAAGGCTCTCCCACATCTCTGTTTGTTTAGTTTGTTTTGGAGTTTTTGTATATTTGTTATTTGGACTTTATAGTTTGTTGTTTTGGTGTTTAAACAACCTAACAGCAGCTTAGTGCTGTCTGGAAGGTGTTTTTTTGTTTTGTTTTGTTCATTTTTGTTTTTTCAGTTTTTTTGTTTTGTTTTTTTTTTTGGACAGACCCACGGTTAAAGACTTGGAAATGGCAGGAGAGATAGGAAAGGAAAACAATAATGGACTGGATTACCGACAACGAGCTGGAAACAGAAAGGATGGAGAAATGAGGAAAAGTCCGGGGGAAAGGAAATATTTAAAAGAGGCAACAGTGATTGTGGAAGTGGATAAAGTGAATGGAGTAAGAGCAGAGGATGCAATCAAAGCAGTATCAGAGAGGATTGGAGGAGGGAAAATTTTGGCGGTGAGACCGAGACAAGGAAAAGAATACGAAGTAACATTGGAGAAGGAGGAAACATGTGAGGAACTGATGGATGGACTGACAATAGAAGGAACTAACTGCGAGATAAAAAAATTGCAAAACAGAGAATATG
>NW_015537885.1:0-579 GCF_001515605.1 Sinocyclocheilus anshuiensis | reverse complement strand
AGGCTATTTTATTTTCATTTTACAGCACAGAGCTACACTGCAACAGGTGACAATATCGCTTTTGAACTAGCCAGCCATTAGCGCTATAACAGTAAAAATTCTAGCACACCACCGTTAACAGATCGTAATACTGGTAGCGTTAGTTAAATTCTTGAGATGGTCCTTCACTGCAGAACACAAGATCCAGGGGCTGAAGTTGGATCCAGATCCAACTCCTCCCACCTTACATATACCTAAACCTACCCGTATCCACCCCTTGATCCCTACACCCACCCATCTCCACCCCCTAGATGTGGATCCAACCACGCCCCCTGGATCTTTGTTCTGCAGTGAGGGGCTACTGAAATTCTTACCTCCAATTCTCGTTGAAGAACTGGCAATCCATGTTGACCACGTCTCCCCAACCATTTTCTCATCCACAATCGTTTGCTCTAGTGATCGCGAAATGAAGCCTCATGAACCATTGAAGCTAGAGGCTTACCTACTTGAAGTGGGGGCCCCAGGCAAAATTAATCCATGAGGCCCTTCTAAAATATTTATTTTTTAATTTATCTTTGTTACCTAGTGATATAATTATAC
>NW_015537884.1:684-831 GCF_001515605.1 Sinocyclocheilus anshuiensis | reverse complement strand
TGTTTATGATCACTGCTGGATCAAGCCGCTGCATTGTTTTTTCCTAAAGTAATCCAAAGCTTCTTGAGGTGAATTCTGTCTTATTCCTCTCAGCGCGACGTGAACAGTAAAATTAAAAAAACTTGAGGTCTTGCTGCTTTGTTTGCT
>NW_015537884.1:0-331 GCF_001515605.1 Sinocyclocheilus anshuiensis | reverse complement strand
GGCGGCAGACAGCGCACCCTGTTTGTTTTCTTTATTTTATAAATGCACAAAGTTTTGTTGTTATTATGTGTGTATACAAATAAAAGTAGACCATTTACATATTCGATTGATGTATTGCTCTTATCTGTAAGATCAAAACTGAAAGTGTAATTTAAGTTCTTTTCGGTGTTATCAGGAGAAGATGCCACAAAACGCGTATCCGCGTTAGTCGACCCCAAAGGGGTTTAAACAGCATTGTGTAATCTAACTAAATCAATTAGTTACCCAGACCATTTTAATTAGCGTTTCATCCAGGCCAGATAGATGTAATTAAACATAATTGGTTCACACT
>NW_015537883.1:0-583 GCF_001515605.1 Sinocyclocheilus anshuiensis | reverse complement strand
GCTCTGCCCGTCCTGTCACGGCTAAGGAGGCCATCTGTGAATCCTAGTGGTCTGTCCTGTTCCGGCCAAGGAGGCCGTCTATGAACTCTCTGCCTGTTCTGTTCTGGCCAAAGAGGCCGTCTGGGAACTCTTTGTCTGTCCTGTCATGGCTATAGAGGCCGTTTGCGAACTCCCTGCTTGTCCTGTCACAGCTATGGAGGCCGTCTGTGAACTCTCGTCCCATCCTGTCACGGCTATGGAGGCCATCGGTGAACTCTCTGTCTGTCCTGTCACGGCTAAGGAGGCCGTCTGTGAATCCTCCTCCTGCCCTGTCACGGCTATGGAGGCCGTCTGTGAACTCTCTGCGTGTCCAGTCATGGCTATGGAGGCCATTTATGAACTTTTGTCCTGTCCCGACCCAGCCAAGGAGGCTGCCTCTGAACTCTCAGCCTTGTCTATCACACCCAATGTTCTGTCTGTGTTGTCTGTCTCTGCACGTTACAGTCTCTGCCATGGTCTCCTGATCGGCTTGGTCTGCCGTGGTGGTCTGCTGTCTGGCGGTCTTCTGCTCCACTGTGGTGGTCTGCTGTCTGGCTCTGGGGGT
>NW_015537882.1:0-827 GCF_001515605.1 Sinocyclocheilus anshuiensis | reverse complement strand
TCAGAGTCACAGTGACTGAACTGATGCTGCAGCTGAACAAACACTATCACTCACTCAACAGTGAAGAAACACAAATACGATCTTGATATCAATTTTGTTGAGGTCCATCATTATTTTTTGAAGATTATTAAAATTATTTTGATAATTTTTTTAGATCTTTTATGGTTTATCTCTTCTACTTTCAACTCACTCATTTTTCAATCCACGATGTATTTTTATAATGCATAATTTCTTTCTTCTTTCTAATTATATATTCATATTCCAAAAAGAATCAGCAGGACATAAAGGTGTTGCTGCTGAATAGTTTATTCATCATCTTCCAGTCAAAAGTCTCCATCCCTAAACAGTTAATTCATAAGTTGTGTAAGTCTTATAAAACTACCACTCAGTCTTCATAACTGTCTCAGCACTGCATGAGCAGAAGTGAAACTGATCCAGTTCAGAGCGTTTAACTGATCAAACAGTGAAACTATGAGTTTGAATTTTCATGGATATTAAAAATAAAATATAAAGCATTTATTTAGTTTTACACTTGCTGAATGTTAATCTAACCCACTTAATCTTATTAAATTTGTCTAATATTTGTGAAGTTCATGTTGTTTCATCGTGTATCTGCAGGTGTTTTCATGGTCCATTGAGTTAAGTTTCCAAACTTTTTGTTTTAAATGTGAGTTAAAGCCATGATCCAAAGAAAGACCCAAAACAAAAATGACAAAAAAGAACACAAAGACTTAAAGTTACAATTGTATTTTATTTATTGAGCAAATTTGAATAGAATCACAACTGAATGATAAAGCACACATATAGTCTTGTATGAAGCACACAAA
>NW_015537881.1:0-547 GCF_001515605.1 Sinocyclocheilus anshuiensis | reverse complement strand
CTAAGGATCCTACTGAGAGCTTAGTGTGATCCAAAGATCATTCCAGGTGGTCAGATAAAAAAAAAAAGAGGAATCTGTTTTTGTTCTGTTTCCTTAGCATCAGTGACGTTCTCGTTGTCCTTAGACACATCTTCCTAGCAAGTATATACAGTGAGGTCCAGAAGTCTGAGTTCACAATGAAAATCTGGATTTAAACCTGGAAATAAACAGATGGTTTTAGGATTTAGAAAAGAAAAATGTATTCTGTTAAATGAATAAGAAAGATTTGATGTTCTGTGGTATTTGATTGAACATAAAAATGTATGAACTCCTTTGTGTAGACTGCCAGATTTTTTTTCAAAAATCAGCACGCATCAGATTTAATAATCCATTGCATTATTTCATATTAAAACAATATTCCCAAGAAAGCATGTTGATTAGAGGATAGAAAGAACAAGAAAGATCTGGAATAGTTCTATAAACATTCACTCAAGCTTAAGTAATGAACATATCAAATTCACCTTCTAATGTTTTTGATCTTGTGATTAAAAAACTTTAGTTTAATATT
>NW_015537880.1:0-511 GCF_001515605.1 Sinocyclocheilus anshuiensis | reverse complement strand
CTAAAGCAAACACTATTCACCAAAATGGTAAGTTGAAAAAAAAAAAATCTACACCTTAATTCTCAATAAAGAACTTCTGTTTTAGAGACTCCAGAAATAAAGTCTAACTGGTTAGTAATGTGTGAAGTTGGTGTTGCTGTTTGTGGAGAGGTCCTTTTTTTCTGAGGTCAAAGGTCTCATGTGGGGGCCCTGGAATATTTCATTATGGGGGCCTTGGGGCCAAAAAAAATTATATCTTCAAGAAATAGACTGTATTTTAATGTTGTTGGAAAAAAAAAAAAATATATATCTTCAAGAAATAGACTGTATTTTAATGTTGTTTTAAACCTTTCCCCAACTAAACTAAGAGACTAAGAGAGAGTTAAAGAATCTTTAAAGAACTATACAGGGGCTTACAGGTTTCACGGTAGTGGTGCTATATAGCACCTCTTCGGCTCCAAAGAACCGCTGAAGAACCATACAGGGACTTAACAGGTTCTTTATACGGTAGTGGTGCTATATAGCACCTTAA
>NW_015537879.1:0-984 GCF_001515605.1 Sinocyclocheilus anshuiensis | reverse complement strand
TAGTTACTGACCTGTTGCAGACACATAGCTGAAGCGGACTGATATTGTCTTGGTCTGGACTGTCTGGAGCGACGGTCATGTAAGGTAAGGTGAAAATAAGCAGGGCAGTGTCAAATCTGCCCCAATGGCTCTCGATTAGAGTGCGCTGCAGTTCCCCTGTTCACCACAGGTTTAAATTATGGGGCGCTATTGAGCTCGGGAGGCTTCAGGCATCGTCTGCCCCGCTTAGTATCATGAATACATACATGCCTGCTAAAGCCGTGCGCGGGATTTTAATATATACTGCTTAGTTTACGACTTAAAATAGTATCGAAAGTCTGAAAAATATTTGTTGCAGAATGCTGAACACATTTACAATTTATTATTGTTTCAGTTTATATAGAGGTCTATGTTGTGGATGAATATTTTGGTGGGGCTCTGCACAAATAGACAAGCCGCACCTGATTATTATGATTATCAAATGTAAGAACTTACAGTATATGAGGTGTTTTATACTTTCAATATAGTTCCCAATTACATGTTTCACATTAATGATGTTTGTGTGTACTTGGCATGAAAATTAATTCATTAAAAATGTTGTTGTGTTATATATCGTACATTACTATTGTGTAAAATTAATATTAATATTATAGAACATTTTATATATTATGTTGCAACAATCCTTATCTTCAGTTATGTTTATATCTTTACTATTAAGGAGAGTTTCTTAAGTGAAAAAAAAGAAAAGAAAAAAAAAACTTGTTAGGGCTGTGTCACCAGTTTGTTTTATTATGCAGAACATAGGCATTAATTTTATATTTCAAGCATGTTGTTTGTGCACTTAATGTAATAACCATCATAGAATAGTTTAATCATAAAATAGGTTATAATTAGTCAACCTAAATTATTACATACAATTGAAATTACATTATTTTTTAAATAACAACTTCTTCAACAAGCAGAGACAGAAAAACTCCACGAGATGGAGATACTGAAGGAAAAACC
>NW_015537878.1:0-765 GCF_001515605.1 Sinocyclocheilus anshuiensis | reverse complement strand
AACACACACACACACACAGACAGAGAGAGTGATGTAATGCCTTCACATGTAACTGAAATAAAAAGAAAATACTACATGAATTCAGGGGGTATTTATGTGCAGCTTCCCATTAGGAAACTCATAATTGCGACTGGGAAATCATTTTGATACCCGAGATTCAGAGTTGGAAAAAATCATAAATTACATAGCATAGAATAGTGTGTTTCTGTAGTGACCTGTATGTCATTTTGGTCATATACTTTTAAGTATATCCGTGAGCATTTGATGCATTTTTTACACAGGGATGCTGGCATTTATTTAATTTTGAAATACTCTGCAGTAAACCTGGGTTTTATTTTTCCGACAACAAAGCAACATTCATCATACTCAAACTGGAAAAAACTCAAACTGGGTTAAAGATATTTCGGTAACACTTTAGTATAGGGACCAATTCTCACTATTAACTAGTTGCTTATTAGCATGCCTATTATTAACCTATTGGCTGTTTATTAGTACTTATAAAACATTTATTCTACCTGGCCATATTCTACATCCCTAATCCTACCCAATGCATAAATCTAACAATTACCTTACTAACTATTAATAAGCAGCAAATTAGGAGTTTATTGAGGCAAAATTTGTTGTTAATGGTTTGTTAATAGCGAGAAATTGACCTTAAAATAAAGTGTGTCGATATTTCTTTAACCAAGTCTTAAAGGTACAGTAGCAAAATGGACTATTTAACTCTGAGGGTCAGCGAGAGGGTAAAAAAAAACTAAACTACGA
>NW_015537877.1:222-557 GCF_001515605.1 Sinocyclocheilus anshuiensis | reverse complement strand
GAAGTCAGTGATGATTTGGGGTGCTGTGACGTCTGCTGGTGTTGGCCTATTGTGTTTTATCAAGTCCAAAGTCAATGCAGCCGTCTACCGGAAGATTTTTATAGCACTTTATGCTTCCATCTGCTGACATGGAGATGCGAGATGCTGATTTACTTTTCCAGCAGGATTTTAGCACCTGCCCACACTGCCAAAACCACTTTCAAGTGGTTTGCTGACCATGCCTGACCTGAACCCCATATGGAATCTATGGGATATTTTCAAAAAGATGAGAAACAGTCGATCCAACAATACAGACGAGCTGAAGGCTCAATAGTGCCTCAGCAGTGCCACAGGCT
>NW_015537877.1:0-178 GCF_001515605.1 Sinocyclocheilus anshuiensis | reverse complement strand
GGCTGATCGCTTCCATGCCACACCTCACTGATGCTGGAGTTTGTGCTAAAGGAGCCCCGACCAAGTACTCAGTGCATGAATGAACATACGTTAAAGAACTTGAACTTTTCTGTTTTGCAAATCCTTTTTTTTTATGATTGATCTTAGGAAATATTCTAATATTTTGAGATACTGGATT
>NW_015537876.1:0-532 GCF_001515605.1 Sinocyclocheilus anshuiensis | reverse complement strand
GATCAAAATATTTTTCAGAACTGATTACCGCACACTGTCATAGACTTAGGGTTTTATTCTCCACAATAAATTCAGTAATTAATCCGAATTCCCAGTTTTATAGGGAGCTGTCAGCAGGGCTCTTTGAGAAATTTTTGACTCTAGGGAGCCGTCAGCAGGGCTCTGTGAGAAATTTTTGACATTTTTTGTTGACAAAGTGAGAGCCATTCGCTTATCTTTTACTTCACAGCTTTCAGACCTGTCTTTGAACTCGCCTGCTAGTCCATTTTCATTTTGTCATTTTCAACATGTCTCTTTAATGGAACTTTCCGATCTCGTTAACAAAATGAAGTCTACTAACTCCTCACTGGATGTTGTTCCTTCTGAGATCATAAAAGCAGCTTTTCCAGTAATTGGCCCCAGTGTCCAAGTGTTGATTAACTCACCTTTGGACACTGGTGTGGTTCCGAACTGCTTTAAGCATGCGGTTGTTCAGTCTTTGCTTAAAAAGCAAGGTTTGGATGAAAGTTGCTTTAACAATTTTCGGCCTGTC
>NW_015537875.1:0-719 GCF_001515605.1 Sinocyclocheilus anshuiensis | reverse complement strand
GCGAGCGCGTCTGTGGTGTGTGTGTAAATCTATGCAAAGCATAGTCAGTCAGTAAAAAACTTAAGCGAGAAAAAAAAAGAATGCCAAAGACTAAATAAAAAAAAAATGTGGCACCTTATCTCGGTCCTCACCCGCTAGATCCACGGCCCCCTCTCAGGGAAGGTTTCTTCCCCCCGGAGAGAGGGCCAGGCGCTTCATCTATCTTCCTCCGAGGAGGTTGATGTGATGAGCGTCGACACGGAGGAGATTGTGGACTCGCCACCACAGTCCCTCGCGTATGAGGAGCTCGTGGAGGTTGTTACTCGTGCTGTAGCTAAATTAAACATCGAATGGCCAGCCGAGAAACAGGACCGTTTCCTTAGAGCAAGATCGCAACCTTCCGTTTTTTATCGCCTTCTGGCCTCTTCGGCGGCGCAGTAGACACTGTCGTCGAGAGGTTTCAGGAGGCGAAGAAGCAAGCGGTGTCATTCCAGCGCTTCCTCCCTCGCCGGCCCCAGGTATTTGGGACTGCTGAGCGGGAGCAGTCCCAGCCGTCTAGCTCCTCATATCGCCAGACCCAGAAACAGAGCGTCTGCGGACCGTTATTATGTCTAAAAGGACCTCGGCCAAACGGCCCTGACAATTCCACCGTCAGGACCGCGAGGGCAGCCCACCACGGGGAGGAGAGGTACAATCCTCAGCACACGGTGCCCGATCCTCCTCAGTGCCCTCGGGGAGAC
>NW_015537874.1:0-2095 GCF_001515605.1 Sinocyclocheilus anshuiensis | reverse complement strand
GAAGCTATGATAATACTTTTTGTGCACAAAGAAAACAAAAATAATGACTTTTTTTTTTACAATTTCCGTGTCAGTCTTCAATGCGCGTTCACGAGAGTACCACGATGCATTGTTGAAAAAAAACATTATTTTTGTTTTCTTTGTGTTCAAACAGTATTCTCATAGCTTCATAGCATTACGGTTGAACCACTGATGTCACATGGAATATTTTAATGATATCCCTACTACTTCTGAATGTGTCAGTTGCGTTGCTGTCTATGCAGGATCAGAAAGCTCTCAGATTTGATCAAAAATATCTTAATTTGTGTTCTGAAGAGGAGCGAAGGTCTTATGGGTTTGGAACGACATGAGAGTGAGTAATAATGACAGAATTTTCATTTTTGGGTGAACTATGCCTTTAAGGAGTTTATTGGAATATTGTTACACTGTTCATCTAGTTGCTAGTTTGTGGATTGTAATGGACAACTGTTTTCCAAGAGGAAGCTTTTATGTAATTTACAGGTAAGGTTATAAAATAATTTCAACACGATTAATATTTTATACCCTCTTTTTTATTTGCTTGGTGAGTTGGCGCGTCAATGTCATAATGACCCTGCCAGGGTTTATTTTGCAATATTGACCAGAGAGCTATACGTAATTCCTTATCACTCCAAACTCACGACACACAAACACACATATGTACACATATACACAGGCGTAATACTATTAGCCACTCACACACTCCGTCCTGTGTCCTGGACTGTAGAGTGCTGTCCTCAGCAGACTTAAGATATAGTAACTAATTCACTTCCTCAGACGGCATGCTGCTCAGCTGTCTGCTGCCTAGTCTAGCAAAACCTGCCTAGGATGAAATCAGCCCACATGCGTATGCTAACACACACTTTATTGATAAGGACACTCTCTTTCCCCTCTGGTTACAGTGATTCATTGTACATGGTGTTTTTGCTCTGCAGCATAGGCTGGTTTTTGATTGCCATATGAGACTGGATAGGTTTTTCTTTGTAGCACACGAGATAAGATAAGAGAGAGAACTGGCTATCAGCAATAGTATATCAATTAATGTCGTACAAATGCTCGGTTGACACACCTTGGGAAGCTACATGGAGAACTATGCAGAATTGTAACATAGCTAAAGACAAGTTGAGGAGCAATTTATGATTGCAGGAGAAATGTTTTGTGTTTAAATGCTCAATGGTCTGAAATGGGCTCATGGAAGTTATTCATTTTATCTTTAAATTATTTTCACTGCACTCATTGTTTCTCTATAGAACTTCCTTTATATAACTTTTTTTTATTTTATTATTGCTATCTATTTTACCAGCTCTTGGAACTTCAGTGCATACCAGAGAAATCTCACAATGTCTTTGTCTTCTCCTGTCTTTCTCCCTCTCTATCTGCTCCATGTATTTTATCCAGTAAGCAGCATGGAGAAGCTGGTGCAGTGCTGTGTTAATGCTGGTGAATGATGGCTATTGCACGCACAGCAGTTCCTATAGCTTCATATCCTCCAGCATGCTGAGCTCCACCCACACATACCCACATTGTATATGCTCCTTATGTGTACCTCATTATGCTGTTCTTGAGTTAGCACACATTAGTATGCCATTCTTTCATCATTACCTCATACTTCATTATACAGTCCCTCTGTTGTCCCATCTGTTGAGAAACAAGCTCTTTCATGTGCAATTTATGTATTAGCAGTTATAGATGTATGAGTTCAGTCTGAGACCAGTATAAACCAGCCTGAACTGGCATGGATATTTATATGAACTGAAATGTATTTGCTTGAATGCTAGACTTACTTGGTGATCCAGATTTACCATGTTGTTTTCCTCTCCGTTTCATTGCTGTGCAGTCTAGGCATGTAGGAGATTTCATTGTGAAGGACGTATTGTTCCTCTCTTAAGTACTGCTCTAAGCTCTGCATGATAATGTATGTGAGTACAGGCAGAGCAGATAGATTAATAGTGATGTTCAGGCTGATGGTTTCGTTTTTGATGGATGAATACAAGCTGTGTGTGGCTTTCCTGCCATTTAACCCTCCTCCTTGGATGTCATACTGCCTCTTTGCTCTGTTTTCCCTCTCCCAGCCTCT
>NW_015537873.1:0-553 GCF_001515605.1 Sinocyclocheilus anshuiensis | reverse complement strand
TGCAGTTGTGTCCTAATACCGCCTCCACCCGGCAGGGAGAACCGTACCCCCACTCCCGGGTCTGTAGGTACTCGACTGGCCAGCGATGCTTATACGGCCTGTGGAGAAGCTGCCTCCGCCTACACGCTACGGCGTTGTTGCAAGTGCACCAGGCCAAGGCACTGAGGGACTTGCACGAGGGTGGTCACGACCCGGAAGTTCTCAGAGAACTCCGCACCGCGACGGACCTCGCGCTACGAGCGACGAAGGTTACGGCGCAGTCTCTGGGTTGTGCAATGTCCACTATGGTGGTCCAGGAGCGCCATTTCTAGCTGTGTCTGGCCGACATGCGCGAGACGGACAAGACACGATTCTTGAACACCCCCGTACCCAAAAGCAGACTGAGGCCATCAGGTACATCCTGCCTCGGCGTGCAGCTGCTGCCGTCGCCGAGGGCGGCCCCCTGCCATCGCCCCTGCTCCCGCGGCCTCCAGTAAAGGGCAGCCGCCCTGCCCGTCCAGGCCCCCGACAAACTTGGTGGCAAGCGAAAGAGCAAGAGGCCCTGAGACGGGCA
>NW_015537872.1:425-870 GCF_001515605.1 Sinocyclocheilus anshuiensis | reverse complement strand
CCTTGCTATTATTTTGTTAAATCACAATTCAATTTTATTCTAGATGCCTTAGTAAACATATTATTTGTCCTCAGTATCTAGGGAACAGGCACAGGCTCTATGGTACACAGTCTCTATGGTATGGACTATATATGCCACAGTATTACTGAAATGGGAAGAACATCATAACTGTAATTTACACAACTGTTCAAAAGTCTGGGGTCAGTAGGATTTTTTGCATCTTTGAAAGAAGTCTCTTATACCCACCATAGCTCCATTTATTGTAAAAACAAACAAAAACAAAAAAAAGAGTAAAACAATAACATTGTGAAATGATATTACAATTCAAGAGAGCTTGTTTTTTATTTGAATATGTTAAACTGTAATGTATTTCTGTGATCAAAGCTGAATTTCCAGCATCATTACTCCAGTCTTCAGTGTCACATGATCCTTCAGAAATCATTCT
>NW_015537872.1:0-394 GCF_001515605.1 Sinocyclocheilus anshuiensis | reverse complement strand
TCAGTGTCACATGATCTTCAGAAATCATTCTAATATGCTGATTTGCTGCTCAAGAAACATTTCTGATTATCAATATCAATATAAAAAACAGATGTGCTGATAAATATTTGTGTAAACAGATTTTTTCCCCCAGAATTCATTGTTAAATAGACTCCAGACCTTTAAATGGTAGTGTACAATACTGTTCAAAAGTTTGCAGTGAGATTTTTTAAGAAATTCATATTTTTATTCAACTAGGATGCATTAAATTGATGAGAAGTGAGAGTAAAGATTTTAGTTTCAAATAAACAGTTAATTTTAAACGTTATATTCATCAACAAATCCTGAAAAAATATAAATATATAAAAATATATATTAAAAAGCATATTAGAATGATTTCTGAATAATTATGTAA
>NW_015537871.1:0-577 GCF_001515605.1 Sinocyclocheilus anshuiensis | reverse complement strand
AGTTTAATAAGTTTATAAAATGTTTACTTATGTAAAAAAAAAATTGTTTATCGTTTTTATTTAAATGATTAAATTATCAGTTATTTTTGTTATAAAAAATTAAGGGAACCTGTTATAGAAGGAAAACACTTTTTTGTAACTAAATTCAATACCATAATGAATGGTGAAATAAATGTGAAATAATGTGAAATAAAAACTAACAGTCTTTAATTTTCCTTTTGTTACATGGTATGAAAAAAGTCTAGGCTTTGACATATGACACTTTGTCATAAAATACTTCATTTATTAAATCATAAGAATGATAAGAAGTTCCACTTAATTTATATAAATAAAATTTACTCTGTAACTGTCTGTTATGAATTCATTAGAAGAATAAACATAATAGTACACCGTTCATTTTATTTTAACTCAAATTGTCAGTTGTCATTACTGCATGCCAAGAAGGCACGACAGTAACAGACGGACACTCAACTCAAAAATTTAAATTCTCTCAACATTTACTCACCCTCATGTCATACACACGCATTCACGCTTACGGCAAGCGTGAACTCATGAACCCAAGTTTGACAGTTGGCCG
>NW_015537870.1:0-677 GCF_001515605.1 Sinocyclocheilus anshuiensis | reverse complement strand
TATTTCGGGAACTTTTTGCCCCACATACACAAGTAGTCATTTAGAAATCTGCGAGTTTGTTTTTTTTACACAAACAGATTTTTTCTATGCAGTCAATCCGTTTTGCAATTCTGTAAATTGTTGTTTTCGCTTGCAAATCACTGTTCACAGGCTTGCAGAACTTTTGACCGTATTTTAGCGAAAACAATGTGCCAAAAGTGTAAGCGCGGAAAAATGGAAGTCAGAAGAATGCAGATCATATTTATTTTGCTTACAGGCTTGCAGTGCTTTTGACCGTCTTTTGGTGAAAAAAACGTGCCAAAAGTGTAAGCGCGGAAAAATGGAATCAGAAGCATGCAGATCATATTTATTTTGCGTTAGCATGAAGCTGCAGTTTCACAATATATGAATTACACTTACGAGTAACAGTAAAATGCTGCAAATAATTTTTTCTTACGCTTGAAACACGATTTACACCGTTACAAAGCTTCGCTTGCGCATGCAAATTTCATTTACGATTACAGTCTTATGTACACTTACACAACTCTTACCCTGCATATGCAAATCTTTTAGGCATTATTTTACCTTCATAGGCTTTACTTTACTTCAATGGAAGTGAGTGAAGTTGCGTCACCCATCTTTTTTACAGTCTATGCTCTGAAAAGAGCTGTTTTTGGCAAGGTAAAAAGGGTGTTGTT
>NW_015537869.1:575-883 GCF_001515605.1 Sinocyclocheilus anshuiensis | reverse complement strand
TTTGGATAAAAGCGTCTGCTAAATGACTAAATGTAAATGTAATTGATCACTGTTCTGTTTTATAAATCGATTCAATATATTCTACTGTTCAATAATTTGGAGTCAGAAAGTTTTCTTTCTTTAAGAAATTATTTGTATTTAGCAAGGGCGCCAGGGGCGGTTTCTCCATTAGGGCGATTGGGCGACGCACCACCAAAGCGCGAAAGGGAGGGATTTTTTTCTTTCACAATCAACCACAGAGTTACGCTCATAGACATATAAATACCTAGACGCCTCATTGGCCGCTTTGAGACGTTGCAGCGATACGT
>NW_015537869.1:0-176 GCF_001515605.1 Sinocyclocheilus anshuiensis | reverse complement strand
TCAAATTCAGTTGTCAGTTGAACTTGATCGACATCTTGGCGAACGTTACCTCAGCGCAGATGAATTCTATCATGTCATTGAAAGAAATACCATTCAGTCGTCATAGCAATAAGGATAAATTGTCAATTAACGAATTAGGACCACCAAGACCAAATTTAAACATCAAACATGTATCT
>NW_015537868.1:0-788 GCF_001515605.1 Sinocyclocheilus anshuiensis | reverse complement strand
GTGATAGGCAGTGGGTTTAATCAGTGACATTATTAATATATTTACAATCCGGCGTCTTCTTGCCATCTCCATAACCTGCTTCCCTTGGTGTTTTTACACATAGAAAAGGCGGGAAAAAAAACTCAATGATCTGAGTTACTATTGCAATTCTTGATGACATACAATGGTGACATTTTTCACAATCACGACAGAAAATCAAAATACTGCCCTAAACTCAATAGCGTAAAGGCAGCGCGATCCTCCCAGTATGGCGGATAAACAAAGCAGTTTCGCAGAAAACGCGGCGTGACGTCAGCTTCACATTCTTTCAGCCTTACTTTTAAATCGACTCCTGCTGTTGTGTTTCTTCTTTCTCGTCTCTGATAAATTAAAAAAATTAATATCATACCCCGTTAAATAAATCACTGCTTCCCACACACAGTTCATTCTGGTCCTGGAATCTGATTGGCTGAGAGCTCTTTGATATTCACCAGTATCGCCACGGGAACCGTTTCACTGTTTGTATCACTGCATTATTCCTCACAGTGACGCCAGTGCCCGGTTGCATAAAGCACCTTAAGTGTAATTTCCCTTTAACCCTTTCAGTGGTGAGTGTAAAATATTCTAGCGGTCCCCCCAGAGTGTGTTTTTTTAAGGCGACCGTTATTTTAGAACGTTTCCCCTTACTGTTTCCATGGCGATGCATCACACTTGTCACATGACACTCCGCGGCCACAATAACACTGTATGACAGATGCATCGCTTTTAGTTTTTCCTTTTTTATTTAAAATATTCACAAACTTGCATAC
>NW_015537867.1:440-587 GCF_001515605.1 Sinocyclocheilus anshuiensis | reverse complement strand
ATCAGTTTTCTATCAGCTGTGACATATAAATCTGCGTGTTTTTTAAATTTTAATCCAACGGCATTTTTTACCTTTATAGAGGGCATTTTCCCCCTAACCTTATTAATACTTCATCTTTCATTTCAAATTCTTACATTTAATCTACAA
>NW_015537867.1:0-189 GCF_001515605.1 Sinocyclocheilus anshuiensis | reverse complement strand
GTTCATGTATGTTCATGATGAAATTTTCTTTTATTGTTGTAATTAATTTATAGCATTAACAAGATGACCCGATGAATTCATTTTAAGAGCGATGACTGATTTAATGTATTTTTAGTTCAGTGCCTGTATATAAGATTAGTATTTACCAAGTTCAGAGGCTGTCATATGTGGATTAACCATGTTGTGTAT
>NW_015537866.1:7160-9242 GCF_001515605.1 Sinocyclocheilus anshuiensis | reverse complement strand
GGAAAACTTGAAATCGCATCATATGACCCCTTTAATTAATTGCCATATGTAATTCATTAAAAATAGAGAATAGTTACCATGAACCGTATATTTACTGTCTTTTAATTTCTGATGTTATACTTCAATTTAAAAAAAAACTACAGCATATCAGTCTATTTCCTTGAAAATGTAAAGCAGTGGTTTCATTTTATTCATTGTGGCAGATCCAGATTCCCAGAGAAACCTCACTCCAGCAATCAGTCTATTAATAATTGAATCTGGTTCAGGAAGTGAGTGAGGCGAGCCGGTTCCACGACGCTATGCCTCACCAGCTGCTGACCCTCATACACACCAGCCAATTACACATCGTCATTTAATTGTCGGGTGATATGATTGCGCCGCTGTTGGGGAGGATGTGGCGTCACTTGGGGTGGCGGGGGGTTTGTAGACCCCAGGGTGGCAGAACGAGAGGGCAGATATGAAGAGGGAGAGGGAGGAATGACAGAGAGAGAATGTTTCCTAGTTATTGTGCTTGCTAAGGATTAGAACATACCCCTAACACCATGTATTAAATTGTACCATGTAACTTGTCCCATACCAGTTTGTGCCATAGACGTGAATATCTTCTCTAATTGTGCAGCTTTTTGAGGAGAGGTGTGCTATTACTTTTACAAGCAATTAAGATGAAGATCATCTAGACTAGCAGCCAATAAAACGGCCAAAAAAATTCAACAGACATTCAAAAAGGGACCCGAATCATATCTAGAACCTAGAATATTAGACTTGGACATGAGCTCTTTTGACTAGGGCCACTAAGTAACCACCTAGCAACCAGCCACAACACCATAGCAACCACATAATAACTGTAAATCAACTCAGAACCAGTGTTGTTACTAAAACTACTAGTATTAAAAAAGTATTAAAAATAGTTTTAGTCAACTGAAATAAAGTTGAAATAAAATAAAACATTTCATGAAAAACTTAACACAAAAAATGTGAAAACTAATTGAAAAATAAGTTTAAGTAAAATGACTAAAACTAAATAAAAAAGACAAACTGAAATTAAAATAAACAAAAACATTAAAATATATGTATACTGTATACATATACAAAATGAGAAAAGCACACTATTAAAACAATCTGAAATGAAAATGAAAATACATAAATTCAATAAATAGAATTTCAAATTATTATTAAACACTTTAACAGTATATAAATAATACTAAAACAACACTACACACCTTAGCAAATTAAAAGCAACAACAGAGTTTTGCACAGGAAAAAAGAGAACAAGAACAAGAGATCTGTGTATTGCAGACTTGACCACTTAAAACTAGTATCTTTCAAAAGCTGATTTCAATTAGACTGTGATATAATGAGTTCACATTCACACTCACACACACTCATACAAACACACAAACACACAGACACACAGAAACAACAACACACACACGGAGTCAAATACATATAAACTGCCACTTATTACCAGCTGTCATTTCAGCTACACGAAGCTGAGATATATACTTTTATACCAATCCCTGCCTGTGAACTGGACTAAATATCAGAGTGAAACAAGTTATGATGCTTTTGTTTTTTATACCCAGTTATATTCATCAGCATAGCAACTGAGCCAACATTCGATGCAGCTGATGGAACTGCAGACAGAGAAAGAGAGACATTACACAATACTCAAGATTTGATCCACAGAGATCATGAAAGGGCTGTGAATTAACATCAACCATCCCTCATTCATTCCAGTATTCAGACAAGTGGTTAATCAATATGTATTTTTCAATAACTGAATTTTACACATTTACATTTGTTCACACCAGTGTTGAATATTTGGCTTATTTATTTTTTTACACAATAATGAGAACATGATGTGTTCCAAATTATGTGATCTTTAACAGACATGTGCTTAATGCTACTACGTTGCTACTACGTTAACATAACCCATCGAGAAGTTTCATTTAAATGCCTAGCTGTGAATAATAATTGAAATTAAACACACTGCATTTTTTCTCTCAATGAAAATATATAAACATCTTTAAGGCAAGAAACATTTACTTGAGAAGCAAATCTGTGTATTTTTTTCTCAAAGAA
>NW_015537866.1:0-2970 GCF_001515605.1 Sinocyclocheilus anshuiensis | reverse complement strand
TTGGGCGGCATGGGCGGCATTATGCAAATATTTCCACATAGTGAGGTAGATATGTGGGGGCGTGTTAGAATTGGGGGGCGTTTTCTTTTTTTTTTTTTCTTTTGCAGTAGTGCGAAATGAGAAACTGATAAAACTGCAAAACCAAGAGGTGGAAATTAGAAAGAAGATGGATGGAAAAACAGATGGAGACAGAAGCTGGGGAAGTGATGTGACAATGTGAAGATGGGTAGAAACAGGAGTACAGAAGTAGTGAGAGAGCTCACTAATTGCCTGAGACAGACTTTAATTTATTCTTTAATAGTGTGTGTGTGTGTGTGTGTGTGTGTGTGTGTGTGTGTTTGTGACATATGAGGACACAAATTTGTATAATGACATGGGTATGACATAGGTATTACAAGGAGAAGGTGACATTACCCAATGTCCCCATTTTTCAAAACGCTTATAAATCATACAGAGCAAGTTTTTTTGAGAAAGTAAAACTGCACAAAGTTTCCTGTAAGGGGTAGGGTTAAGTGTAGGGCAACAGCACATACAGTTTGTACAGTATAAAAACCATTACGCCTATGGAATGTTCCCACAATTCACAAAAACAAACCTGTGTGTGTGTGTGTGTGTGTGTGTCTGTGTGATGCCACAGTGGCAACTTGAGGCAAAGACATATGGTTTGGTGGCCTTTATTGTACACCTATACACACAGCCTACATCCATCTACTGTATATTTAATGACCTTGTTACAGCCCTACTCAATTCAACACACACAAGCATGAAGCTTCTACAGGTCATACATAATATGTCCCACCAGCATGTCTCCTTTCAGTGCTAATCTCTGTCAGAACCTCAAATTCATTCATCAAACAACACTTAAAGAGAAAATGAAACTTCTATCATTTATTCACCCTCACGTCCTTCTAAACCTGTATGACCTCCTTTATCTCATAGAAAATTGATAAAAATAAGAGATTTAGCAGAATGTTCAAGCTGCTATTTTCCATACAATGTAATCACATTATGACTAGAGGGTGTCAAGCTCCACATAAATAAATCAAATAAAAAAGCTTGAACATTCTGCTACACATCTAATTTTGTGCTTCAGTAAATAAAGAAAGTCATACATGTTTGAAATGACAGAAAAGTGAGTTAAATGACAAAATATTGAGTTCTAAGAGTTAATTCAGGTTAAAAAAGAGAACAGAATCCGCCATTCATTTCTGCTCTAAAAAGGTTAAGCAGGTTCCACAGTGTACATTTTTTCATCATGTACCTCCGGTTCTGGGACAGAGTTAAAATAGACACTGGAACTGTAAAGATGAGGAAAGGTGAACAGGTGGGCCAATCAATCTGTAGAACAAGGCTGGCTGCCAACCTTGTGTGTGTGTGACAGTATAAAGCTGTGGGAGAGTAAGAAAAGGACTTTCACAAGAGCAGAGAGAGAGAAAGAGAGCGGCCCCACTGTTCCTAATGAGCTATGAGAAAGTGTCCTCTCAGCAGAGTGACACAGACAAAATCTGTGTGTAGAGAGTTGGGGAATGGCATGTGGGGAGTTGATATTATTTCTGTTGGAGAGATGCACCAATTCTCAGTAAAGTCGACAGTTCTCACTTTCCGTGTCGCAGTATTATTCTACTTTTTCCACGCTCATGTACACACACCCACACAATAGTTAAAGCATCATTGCTTAGATCCCTTCTCAACCGGGAGCCCAATTCCAGTAGGATGCGGGCACATGGATGGGCATCTGTGCCAGAGTGTCACACATTTGCCAGGGTGTGATGGGTTCCCAGAGGCTTGGGCACATATCCAGTCAAAGCTAAGCTAGGAGTACCAATGTGCCATTCATCCCAACAACATTCAGAGTGATACATTCACACTGCTGTCACTTTTCACCAATATCTCATGCAGTTTTCTAAGCTCTCTTCTAGAGGCTCACATCCAATACACCAAAATGTTTGAAACTCTTATTGTTGAAGTGAACGTGAAACCTCATTTGAAATCAAATTTACATACAAAAAGTGGCATGTTTCTGAGAGAAATTCAAGATTTGATATTATCCATTGGAAAACGATTGGATCATTGGACCAGAATGGAATCACACCAATATGAATTTACTACATTTTGATGAAGCTAGAAAGACAAACTTTTTTCTTTACATGAACATGAAACATTCATAAAGAGACATGTGATAAGCAAAACTGTTCTATAAAACTGAAGTATACAATTTCTGTGCTATTAGCATCAATTAATGGAATTTAAAAATAAATAAATAAAACATGACTATGACCAAAGACTGTTTACAAACACAAAGACGGTTCACTTGTACAATTATGAATAGGAGAAACTGCAACACACAATATGGCAGAATAAGTCCCGCCTTCTAAATAAAAAAGTCAATCGGCAATTGGGAATGCCCCATCACTACAGCTACCTTAGAAGCTCCACTTCCAGAGTTGCCAAGTCCGTGTATTATACGCGACTTTGGGCTTCCTTTTTTGTAAAGTTGCGCGAAAAAAATCCTGGGTCGCGGGTTGTGGTTTTTTGGGCTTATTTGAAAAAATATGGTTGCTTGTTAGGGAAATCTGACAAGCAACTTCGTTTCTTTATTTATGTTAGCCCTATTCTCCAATGCACTGATCGACACTCTGTCTGCTCACAGTTAACAGCCAACTAGTGCAATAATATAAGTGCTGCAGTGTAGTTTGCCAAATGCTCCACCCCCTCATTGGAGAAAAATCACGTTCAAAAAGAAGGTGCATGACGCTGTAATCCAAGCGATGATAGAAGTAGACGTAGCCTAGAGGAGTGGGATGACTTTCTTTTAGCCTAATTTTAAATTTTTACAATGTTTTTTTTTATTATCACGGGCTGTAATAAAAAACAAGTAGTACTACACTAATACTAAGAGTACATACATTTGGTTCGAATAGCCTATATTTTAGTAGGCTATATAGAGTGGTTTCAGTTTAATATGTTGTA
>NW_015537865.1:0-584 GCF_001515605.1 Sinocyclocheilus anshuiensis | reverse complement strand
TTTGGTGATATAGCCTACTTGATAATGTCAGATCGCACATCATTAGAACAACATATTATCGACTGTCGTAGAATACTTGATAATGTCAGATCGCACATCATTACAACACTTACCATATTATCGCAGACGATGCTGTATCGCACGCCCCTGACTCGACTTGAGTGGAAAATGAATCATTCGCGATTGTGCACGCAGCCACGCACTTTTTTTTGCACATGAGCAAAGGTGTTTTTAGGAGTCTAACTTGCAAACGCCAGACCACTGATTCGTCAAACATGCTTCTCTGCAGTCCGTGTTCTTCTGACTCTTTTGTAGTAACGAATATGCTTCGGGGAAATGTATCGGAGTAAAAGTATAAATTTTAATTAGGAAATGTAGTGAAGTAAAAGTTTGCTGAAATATAAAAACTCAAGTAAAGTACAGATACTCCCAAAAAATACTTAAGTACTGTAACGAAGTATTATTACTTTGTTACATTAAACCACTGCCTAAAACCTAAACAATTAGTTGAACCAATGTTGCAGTATGTTGTCGCTACCATTTTCTTCATTTAAATGGGGAGTCATCTCAATTATCACCAGTAA
>NW_015537864.1:1682-1790 GCF_001515605.1 Sinocyclocheilus anshuiensis | reverse complement strand
TTAACCCATCCTTAGTGCACACACACAGCAGTGAACACACACACCAGTGAACACACACCCGGAGCAGTGGGCAGCCATTTATGCTGCGGCGCCCGGGGAGCAGTTGGG
>NW_015537864.1:0-1469 GCF_001515605.1 Sinocyclocheilus anshuiensis | reverse complement strand
ATTTTGTTCCCTCTCTGGAGCACCCATAGTCTCGCTTGTGAGTACCTGATACGCCCCTGGTCAAGACTTTTTTCTTTGAATATTATTATTATTATTGTATATTTACGCTTAATTGATCATTTCTGTCACCATTTACTCACCCTTATGTCATTCAAAAATGTTTCAAAATGAAACTGTGAACAAACTGTTTCACTTTTATTTTATGAAATATATATATATATATATATATAGTTACACAGAAGAAAATCATACAGGTTTGGAATAACACAAGAGCGAGTAAATGATGACAATTTTATTCTAATCCTTAATGCACTGTTCATTTCATTGAATCGTGGGATGCTGATTATTTCAGTGTATGTGATTCGTTAGTTATACTTTAGTTCATGTACGTTTCGTGAAAGAATAAACACAGCTGTCAATAACTGGTTTATCTTTGAGAATTTGATGTCTTGTATTGATTTCATTTGATATCTCTGAATTGACTGTAATTGGCATAATACATATTTACCTGACTTTATTCTGACATACTCTGAGATTTTTTACTTTAGAAGATTACGTTAAATCCATAACACCGCAAATCTACGCTCAGGTTAGTAACGGACTAAAACTATGTTTTAGAGCTCAGACTAACACACTGGCATTAGTCATGTATAAGTGATCCGTCTTTATAGAAATCAGCTCTGAGGATCGGGGAGTTTGTAGATCGATGTAAACAGTGTAGAGTCAGAGTATCTCCCTCAATCACAGGATCAACAGAACTCTCCAGAATCACATCACCATCTACACAACACAAGAGATACATGCATGTAGATGATGGTGATACATATTGTGCAGACAAACAAACATCTATTAAGATAAGGAAGGCAATATGTGTATTTTATATTATTATTGATTTGAAACCTTGATATTTAGTGTTCAGAATAAGTGAAAATACCGTTCCAGAACCACAGAATAATCTACAATTACTCAGCATTAAAGCAGCCAATGTCTTTCTGTGGTACCTAAACACATAACTAAATTCTTAAATATACTTTAATCTAAAACAGATCACCTATTATATTTGATCTAGTTTTATATGTCATTCGACTCACCATGAACAGTGATGTTGAGAGGATGACGTTTCTCTCCAGATTCAGACTGACACCAATAAACTCCAGAGTCAGATGTGCTGAGAGAGACGATTCGACATGTAGATCCTGTTAGTTTTGAACAATCTTCTGTGTTTCTGTCTGTGTATCTTCTCACTGTCCATCCAGTAGAGTTACTCTGATCCTCACAGCTCAGAGAGAGAGAGTCAGACGAGAAGTGTTGACTTCTGCTGGGACTGACCACCAGAGACACTGAAGGAGAAACACCTGAAAAGAGGAAAATCCCACTAAAATTTGACAGCACACGTGTTGTGTAATACAATCTGTAACTAAGTAAAATTAAGTTGAAATTTAGCTCTAAATTTTAAAATAAGAAGTGCT
>NW_015537863.1:0-5855 GCF_001515605.1 Sinocyclocheilus anshuiensis | reverse complement strand
ATTGATATACATGGAGTACCTAGTTAATGTTAGTGGGCATGCAGAACATTAAAGTTTTAAGGCATATTTTCATTTTTATGGGAGCAAGTATCTCTGTGAGAGTGCAGTTTTAAAATTCCCTTTATTTTCAGGTTATTTCTGGACCATATAGTAAGTTGATGTAATTTTCACAGTGGTTAAACCAAGTCAAATAAAAATAAAAACAGGTGGTTTTGCAATGCCAATAAATAGAGGTAATCAATTTAAAAAAATTAAGAAAATTAAAAATGGCCAAGCAGCCTCCATTGGACCGCTTGAGATGAACTGATCCCTGTATATTGTCCAATAACAACGGCAGCATTACATTACATTACAATTAAGTGTTTTTATATCTCCATGTTTATGAGTCTGGGCACAAAGAGACCTTTACTCATGTCTTCATTAATGTAGACTCAGGTTCTCTGTAGACTGCAGCAATTCACAAGACATTTATTAGTGCCACTGATCAGTAGGCAAGACACAAGACACACAATTGAGTGTTTTATAAGTTTTATCTCTATCTGACTGACTGTTTCTGTTTGTTTTTCAGGTGTGTTTGGTGATACAGATAAAGCAGAGTCAGTGTCAGTGATGGAGGGGGATTCTGTCACTCTACACACTGATGCTGGACTACAGAGTGATGAAGAGATTGAGTGGAGGTTTAACAATACTCGCATAGCTAGAGTGACTAAGAACATTGCTACATATGATAATGATGTGAAATTCACAGACAGACTGCAGCTGGACATTCAGACTGGAGATCTCAAGATCAGAAGCTTCAGAATCACAGACTCTGGACTTTATAAGTTTGAGATCAGCAGCCCCAGAGTGTCCCCAGAGAGGATATTCAGTCTCAGTGGTGAGTGTTTGATACCAATTCAATCATTCTTATTTACATAATTATTTATCACTCTGTAAACACTTTTAATTATCTGGATGCAAAATGTTACTGGCAAACTGCCAGGAAAATAAAATCAAAATCAAAAACCAAATAATCATTCAATAGTATTACAAAACTGATTTAAAAAAAAGAATTCATTAATGAGACCCAGTGGCCCAGACAAACAGACGACATGAGACCAAAGTGTTTGACAACTCATGCAGTTTATTGTCCAAACTAAAATATCTTAATAATAAACCGGAAAAAATATTTCATGCATGATGTCAGACTTTTAACTACAAGCTAAATACGAAAAGAGACAGTCACTTTAGCTCTCAGAATCTTCTACATTAAACACATTTAAATAAACAGACAGCAGAATGGAGCAAAACAACGTTTAGAAAATCTTAGCTGTAACAGATTTATGTATTGCTGTGATGGAGTTGCACAGTAGGATATTACACAGGTGTGCAGGAACGACAGATTTTCTCCCTGATCAACAGTTACCTTTTCTTCTTTTACACCTGAGCAAAGCGTCATTTAACATGAGTGGAATACCAGCACCAGAACCACAAAACTGATGGTTCAGTTTCAGCAGATGGATCGTGAACTAGAGGTGGAAAAGTGCATGAACACAATCTCCTCAGTACATGTTTAAGTAATAGGATAGACGTGTTCCAGATGAGCAAACATTCTAAAAAATACATATTGCTGATGTAAATGCAGATGTCAAATAGACGTCTCTGTGCTTTAATTGAATTCTCACATGCTATCAAATAGATGTTTTTTTTGTTTTTTTTGGTACCATCTGCTACCTAAAGCGCGCACAAATAAAGTCGCCACTCAAACAGAGAATACACACAAAAACATGTTAAAATGCCCGTCTTGGCGAGTATTCACTTAAACACAGTCACTTAAAGGTACAATAGGAGATCTTGGAAAATGCTAACTTTAGCCTGATAGCACTGAAAGCGAAGGTCCCACCCTCCCCTGCAATCGCCGTCCAAAGCCACGCCCCCCTGAACGCATTTACACTCACAGACCAGAGACAACATTACTACAATAACCGCTGGGCTACATCATGTGTCATTCACCGGTGAGAAATCTTTAAAAGTACTACAATACCAGGAAGGAAGATCGGCTTGTTGATGTTTGCCTGCCATCCTCACTCTGTCTGCACAGTGTGCGTGAACGCGCTGATGAGTATCCTGTATGGGTGTGCAGAGGTATGCTAATACATACGTTGACAGGCAGGTAGGAAAGCATATTAAAACGCTCAGACCGAGCGTTTTGATTAGACGAACATTTCTTGATCCTACACCTTCCACAGAATATATAAATACAGACAAATACATTTAGACCACTTAACTTAATGATTGCTATCGGGATGTGAAGAGACTTTCAACCAGCATAACAAAAAATGTTTCTGAAGACAATCACCTATTGCACCTTTAAGTTAACATAAAAAATAAGCCTTTTTCACAATGATGACACGCAACTTACGTTCAGACTTGAAGCAGTGTATTATTTACTTCCGCCAGCATAGTGGAGCGCTAGCGCTTCCAGCATGGAGTTCACCCAGTCGCACCACAATTACGGTTAGAGGATGATTGCAGCTGCATTCAAGGTGAGACATCTGGCATCTCAAAAAAACGTACCAATCGGTGAGATTAGCCAGTTGAAAACCTAGCACTGCAGTCGTACACTTTCTGATTCTTGTGACTCTCGCAAAGTGTTTCTTTTGTTTTTTGTCAAATAAGCGAGTGTTTTAGATGCTTACATGTGGTAATAGAAAATCTTATCATTCAATACTTTATGTACTGCTTACTACAGTGTCTTAATGTACAAACAAAAAGTCATATTTTCATATTTCAACTCTGCCTTGGGGGGTCTACCACATGCCGGTCCCAAGCCCGGATAAAGGAGGATGGTTGGGCGTGGGGCCAGCAACCCCACCCTGAAAAAATCCCTGCTGCTACTGAAACAACAAGAAGTGATCTCTTATGTGCTTTTGATGGTGGAGATGACTGCCAACCATGGATGAAGGTATCAGAACAAATTTATTCGAATGTCCGACCCCCAATGCATGGCAAGTCCCTCAATGCCACATCATCAATTTTGATTCGCTACCTGAAATGCTCAGACATTATATCAAACTGGCAAATAGGCACAACTCCTGTGAGAATTCGATCGCTATCATATTGACATCCTTGGCATTAGCAAGGCCCGTTGGACAAAGTATATAAAGTATAGGGACTTGAATCAACAAGTAAAGCAAAGTTGCCGACATGACAAGCGCGAGTGGGTTGACTGGAAAGGTACCGAGGCACAAGAAGCTGCACATCAAAATGACACGCGCATGCTATATCGGATCGTTTGAGGCTCACTGGCTCCTTCACTGGAAGCGGCACACCGATCAAAGATTGGAGCAGCAGGGTCCTTCCTACCCAAGATGAATGCAAGTGTCGGTGGGTCGAGCACTTCAAGGAAATCTTAAACCTTCATCAACCACAGCATTCGATCCTGGCCTCCTCGTCCCTACACCCGATCTGCCAGTCAACCTCGACATGATCATAGCAGTAGAAACGAAAAATACAATCCGGGTACTCAAGAATGGCAAGACTGCAGGCCTGGATGAGATTCCACCTGAGCTACTCAAATCTGGTGACCAGTGCCTTGTTGACGCCCTGACAGACCTGCTCAGTGCTTGCTGGGAGGCCTCAGTAGTCCCCAAGGAATGGAAATGAGGTATGATCGTCACGCTTCCGAAAAAAGTGATCTCTCCAAGTGCAATAACTGGTGGGGTATTACCCTGCTATCGATACCTGGAAAGGTATTTTCCATTGTCCTCCTAAACCACCTCCGACGAGCTGTCGATGCCTGCCTTAGAAATCAACAAGTGGGTTTCCGAAGTGGGCAATTGTATATCGAGCAGATTTTTATTCTGCGGCAAGTGGTGGTACAATCGCTGGAATACCAACCATGGATCTCACTGAACTTCATCAACGTTGTCAAGGCCTTTGACTCAGTGCACAGAGAAATGTTATGGAAGATAGCCCAAGCTAACAGAATCCCATCTCTGTACCAAGGCTCTCACTGCTGCGTACAGATGGAAGAAGGGGTAATGGATTTCTTCATGTTCAAAACTGGTGTACGTCAAGATTGCATGCTTTCGCTGATGCTATTCCTCCTCCTCATCAAGTTCATCAGCCGCCATTCCATTGACCACCTGCACATCGGCATACCCTGGACAGGTGGCATCCTCCTCCTTGCAGATCTCGACTTTGCCGTTATCATTTTTGGCCCAACCCAAACTGCCCTACGAGATCTCACTACAGACCTAGATAATCAAGTGGCCAGCACCGGACTCAGAATTCATGGACAGAAGGCCGCAGATTAAACGGCGGCTCTTGGCCACGATTGTTGTGCGGATGATGACCTACGCGTGCGAAAACCCGGAAGATGACAGAATTCATCACTAAAAAAGTTTTTCACCTCCAATGTCTGCACCACATCCTCAAGATCACTTACCGGGACCATGTTACGAACGTGGAATTATACCGCCATGCCAACACACGGCCCCTCTCCGCGAACGCCGCTTTTGTTTGGGCTGACACATTTTATGCCTTCCTGACCAACAGCTACTCGAGATGGTGATGTTCTGGCGGGCTGCAAGGACAAAGGACGAAAACAAGGACTACCTCAAGTCACCTGGTGAAGGACTTTTATGGACGAACTGCAGGCATTCAACATTCCATGGGATAAGGCCGAAGTTACCGCTGTGGGTCAAAGCCATTGGAGTATGCCTGTCGCCGTATACGCCAAACGGTGCTGGTGGAATTAAGGTTAAGGTAAGGTTTCAAATTTCATGTTGTTTCTGCGTTTTGCCGAGAAGTCTCTGGTGCGAAGGTAAAATGGAAGTACAACTGCTTTGCGGAAAAGCAGAAGTTAACTGACATCTTTGTGAAAAAGTTCTATAGACATGGAAAATGCACATGTAACACTATTTTAGATCCCTGCATTTGGTCTTAAAGAGACAGCAGCAGATATATTTCAGGTCAATTCAATTCAAAGTTTGAAATCAAAGTGATTGATACATTTAGGTTAGATTATTGTCATTTAAAATTGTCTAAAAAAAATAAATCAAGTAATAATGAAAGAACTCTGGCCTTATACAAAATGTATATTTTTAGCCATTTGAAATTAAAGGCGCACACTGCATTTTATTCATGATTCAAACGAAAATGCTACATGCTGTAAATATCACGAACAGTTATTTTTTATTTAAATTAGATTGTAAAACTTCTTTAAAAAAAAATTATGTTAAAAATGCAAATTCACACTCTGACAGTAGGTGGCGCTTATGAAACCGTTGCAATATAACATTTCCTTGGTTACTGCTGAGAACAAAGTAGCAAATGCTATCAAAACTTTTCTGAAGACGTAAGTTCCCTTTACGGATACATAAAAGTATCCATAAGTTCCCTTTTACGGATAAACCCAAACCCCAATTCAATAATCAGAACTTTAATAAAATATTTAGAGCATTACGGACTGTGAGCTTGCTGTACCTGCAGTATTTACTCCGTTGGTGCATTTGTTTTTTAATCTTCTTCTAAAGCCTTGTTTATACTTTCACCCATCTCCACACCACCAACCTCCACAACCTCCCTAAACAGACGAGGCGTTTGTACATGTCATGCTCACCATTGTACTATTATTTGAAATGATAGGGGTCGACTTGGAGTAATTGTCCTCAAAACCACCAGGAAATAGCAGTGAGAAGTAGTTTCTTTTTTAATAAATATAGACCTTTACGTTCATTAAAAGGCTTATTTATGCTGTTATTGGCTCATTTTGTAAATGTAAGATATTAATTTAAATTTTAGACAAGAGTAAACTGGGTGTTTAGGCAAGGCAAGGCAAGTTTATTTATATAGCAAATTTCATACACAAT
>NW_015537862.1:244-500 GCF_001515605.1 Sinocyclocheilus anshuiensis | reverse complement strand
TGCAAAGTTAAAACAGTTTAAACTTTTAGAAAACAGGTCGCAAATGTGTGGAGGTTTATTCCTTTTCACTGCGTCTCATCTTTTTTTAAAGGCAATCTGTGTGATGGGCGATTCGGCTCTTTTTATTAATTCTTACATTGAGTTCCTTTGGAATTCTTCAGCTTTTAAGAAATGCCGGGTTTTCCGGTAGTGGGCGGAACTAATGCGCAAACGACAATCTCATTGGATGGTGCTCACCTATTATCGTCCCTGTTTA
>NW_015537862.1:0-176 GCF_001515605.1 Sinocyclocheilus anshuiensis | reverse complement strand
GAACGCACACAACCTGATTAATATTCATGAATCCAGAAGCTCGTTAATCCTTGGTGCGCTTTATATTGTTCTGATTAGTCGAATTCGTATAATAATAATATCTTATCAGTATTATTGTTATTTTTTTTTTGTAGTTTTTTTTTTTACAGGAACACTGAATGACCAAAAAAAGCACC
>NW_015537861.1:0-553 GCF_001515605.1 Sinocyclocheilus anshuiensis | reverse complement strand
AGGTCGGAGGCGCGGAAAATCGTGCTATAAAGCGATTTAGAAATCACGCAAGCTCAAATCGCGATTTTATGACGATTTCGATGAATCGCACAACCCTAGTTTTAAGATCTGCATTTGTGATCGGAGAAATGACAAACAATAAGCGCTACTCTACACTGCTCAAAACTCGTGTTTGAATCATCAATGGCAAATTCTTTAAATATGAAAACATACTTGCAGGCTGTGAGTCAGAACAGCCGGCATTGTAGTCTACTCTCCCAGGATCAGGAAACAGTCGTTTCCCCAAGATGTAGTACAAATGTTTTCTAGTGCAAATGTCTAAAGTCTCTCAAATCTAGATAAATTTACTTCAAGCATAATGACTAAATAAGACATCTTGTTTTATGAGAAACTGATCAAAAAAGGGAGTTAATAGTAAAACAAGAACCATCCACCTGGGCTCAGAAAAATCCACTTAAATCAAAGAAAAACAAGTTTTGATATTCCAATGACAGATATTTATTCTTGTTTTGAGCATCAATTTCTCAGAAAACAAGATTTCATATGTTCAGTT
>NW_015537860.1:0-1297 GCF_001515605.1 Sinocyclocheilus anshuiensis | reverse complement strand
ATTAGTGATAACTAACCCTTAAACATGTCCGAATTTGAAAAAGAAGAAAAAAATCACTTACATGAGACGGAGTGAGCGCTTGGAAGGAGTGTGGTCTTAATGCTTTGGATTTTAATATCATTAACCAGACTTTCAAAATTAACTGGATCAAGAATTGTTTATCTAATAATGAGTTACCCTGGTTTTGGATCCCTAACCTATTCTTCAAACGTTGTGGTGGCCTTAAATTTTTATTGTCCTGTAACTTTAAGTGTAGTAAGTTACCTATTAAACTGTCAAATTTTCATAAACAAGCCCTAGAATCCTGGAAGATTGCTTTTAAACATAATTTCTCCCCGCACACGTGTATTCTTTGGAACAATGAAAATATATTGTCTGGTAACAAATCACTCTGTTTCATTGAATGGGTGAATCAAAATATCTTTTTTGTTTCTGATTTGTTCAATTCTGATGGGGACCTTCTTTCCTTTTCTGATTTTGTGTTTTTGAAAGGTGCATCAATCTCACTAAGAGATTTTAATAAAGTGACAAAGTATCCCTGTCAGTTTCAAAACTTTGTTTAAAGTGCATTTATGTTATGGCTGTGTAAACAGCCATTTTCCTACAAAGTAGTTTAAAAACTTTGTTTAAAGCGCATTTATGTTATGGCTGTGTAAACAACCATTTTCCTACACTTGCATTTAATGGTGTTTATGTATTAGATAAAAAATGCAATAACTTTTTTATTAGAAATGCTCTTTCTTCAACCCCAGGATGCCCCTCTAAAGCACAGTCTAAATGGAGGATTTGTTATCCGAACTCTGAATTAAAAAACTTTTGGACCTTTCCTCACAGGCTATTTATCACAAATAAAATTAAAGAACTCCATTTCAAAATTGCTCATAGATACTACCCTTGTAATTTATTTTTGAGCAGATTTTCTGAGAATATATCCTCAATGTGTTCATTTTGTAATACTGATGAAGAATCTATTCTACATATGTTTTATCATTGCCCATTCACCAAGTCTTTTTGGTCAGAAGTTACCATGTTAATTTTTTCCTGCTGTAACAAAATGAAGTATTTTTGGTCAGAAGTTACCATGTTAATTTTTTCCTGCTGTAACAAAATGATAGAAATAACAGAATCTATCTTCTTTTTTTTGTCAGATTTTCATTCCAAGGACATTAATCTGGAACATATTGTTTTATTGCGTTGTCTTCTGGGTAAATGTCACCTTCATAAAGCCAGAACCATTCATTCCAAACCTAAATTTAGAATGTTTTCATCTGATATAAAGTCCCTTTTTACTTCTAAG
>NW_015537859.1:209-576 GCF_001515605.1 Sinocyclocheilus anshuiensis | reverse complement strand
ATCCAGCAGCTCTTGCAGAAATGACAACACCTCTGTCAAATCGGACGTATGAGGGTCTTTGCCGCGGTTTAGACACCAAACGGAGAAAAAAGACCAATTTAAGGCGTAGAGGCGTATCGTAGACGGAGCTTTGGCCTCCGAAATTGTGTTTAAGACTCGCTCTGGGAGGCTCGAAGGCTCCCGTCGAGCGGCCAGAGCTGCAGGGCCCATAGGTCGGGCCGAGGATGCCATATTGTCCCGTTCGCTTGAGTGAGGAGATCCTGTCTTAGCGGAACAGGCCAAGGGGCCGCTATCAACAGCTGAGTTAGCTCTGATAGCCACAGCTGGTTCATCCAAAGGGGGGCCACCAGGAGAACCTTGTGTTTTG
>NW_015537859.1:0-168 GCF_001515605.1 Sinocyclocheilus anshuiensis | reverse complement strand
GTGTTTTTGTTCCCTCACTCGCCTGATTACCTGTGGGATCAGAGCGATCGGGGGAAAAGCATAATGAAGGAGGTTGGGCCAATCATGGGCCAACGGGTCCCTGGTCCTTGAGAAATAAATTGAGCAGTGAGAGTTGTCTTCTGAGGCGAAGAGGTCCACCTCAGCCTC
>NW_015537858.1:0-1121 GCF_001515605.1 Sinocyclocheilus anshuiensis | reverse complement strand
TTCACAGAAAAAAGTAATGAGTTGCAAATTATTGCTTAAGCTTTGACTTCCCAGACAAATTACTCTTCCATTACCTGCAAATTAATGCTGCAGAATGTTATTTTACTATTAACATTCACATACTGAAGGAACTGTAGCAGGAATGTGGGACCCAGTGATATTTGTAGATGTATTAATATCACTAATTTTATGTATTCATCTTTTTCAGACATGTGACTTTTTCGCTCATACGCTGCATTTATGACCATCATGGGGCAAAGTGATGGGTAAACCCAAGGCCTTCTTATAGGCCCCTTATCATGTGCATGTTTGTTCTGTAACAAATGTTAGGGATGTAAACGATGGGTTAAATGTAGTGTGTTTGAGCGCTAACAGTGTGTATGTGCACCCACAGCTCCTTAGCGGATAAGAAAAGTGAAATGATAAACCAGTTGTTACGATTACTATTCTCAGATCACAACAAAAGCCAGGGAGACGCCGTACACAACCACTGCTTAACACAATAAATTTATTTACAAAGTAAAATAAACATGTAATGAAGTCAGTGTAAATGAAAGTCAGTATGTCAGGAAGTATCTGTAAGGTATACCAATGACATCAGTCCAAGCAAACATCAATAACAAAACTCAAAACCAAACGTCGGACTTTGCTATCCTAGGTACTACCAAAAGTCCAGAGTTTTGCGACCTTAGGGAGCGTGATGGATTGTAGCGTGATAGAAGACTAGTTAGGTATGCAGGAGCTAACCCATTAAGGGCCTTATAGTCAAGTAATAATATTTTGTAACTGATACGGAACTTAATAGGTAGCCAGTGCAGAGACTTTCAAATTGGGGTGTTGCGATTACTATTCTCAGATCGCAACAAAAGCCAGGGAGACGCCGCACACAACCACTGCTTAACACAATAAATTTATTTACAAAGTAAAATAAACATGTAATGAAGTCAGTGTAAATGAAAGTCAGTATGTCAGGAAGTATCTGTAAGGTATACCAATGACATCAGTCCAAGCAAACATCAGTAACAAAACTCAAAACCAAACATCCGATTTAGAGAGAGATGAATCAAGGCAGAAAATTCTCCAGTGCAACGGCGAACTCCCATAACCTCTACGTCCCGTGA
>NW_015537857.1:0-1295 GCF_001515605.1 Sinocyclocheilus anshuiensis | reverse complement strand
GCTAATTCATTGTGCTCTGCATGTGTGGGTTTGTGTCGTTCTGTGAAGTTAACGGTGCTGCGATACATGCGATACACCTTTGGTGTACGTTCCTTATGTGACACATTCAGTTCAATGAATGCTCCACTAACAAGCTGATGATCTGAATACAGTGTGTTAAATAATGGAGGCACACAGAGTGACAAAGTGGCCGATTGGTCAAGTAGATGGACTGCTAATCCACTGTGCTCTAAACGCCTTCTTCCAATTCTGCCTTTATCCACCGAAAAAAATGCAGCACGAAACAGAAAAGAAGTCTCTTTTGTCAACAAGATGTTAAGCTTCCAGAGAAGCTGGCAAAAATTACATTACAGCTGTTTGTAACTCACTGTCACTGGACATCTGCTATCTGGAGATTCAAGGTAAGCATTTTCAAATTACAAATTCGTGACATTAGTGTTAACCTATTTGTTCAAACATTAATTCATGATATGTAAGAGGTCTACGCTTGTGTAGCAAGGCAAGCTAATTAAAGTGTCGCTAACTAACACTAGTTAACCCTTTGATGCATAACGGGTCTAAAGTTTTTATTTTCTATATCTTTGCAATAATTTAATTGCATCATTCAGTATTCCAAGTATTCATTCCCTATGTTATTTCAGTCATGGCTGAGTGATCTGCGTGGTGTGTCTACGAAACCAGCTAGGAATATTTACGAGAAGCCTTATTCATTGCTCTCTCTTTAATTAAAGAAGAGTGAGCGTTGCTTTCCTGAACCCTGCGGGGAGAGAATTATGGGTATCCTGGTAACAAAGGGGTGGAGTTCTAAAGCTCGTGGCCGAGGTCAGGAACGATTCGATTCGATGAATCCCCAGGGGGGTCGGGTAGGATACTGAACAGTGCAAGGATACTGCAAACAAGTTCTGAGGGAGGTCCGGTGTCAAATGTGCTACCTTTTGCTAAACTCATGTGTTCTCTCAATGTTCTTTCCCACACAGCAGAACAGCACATAATAGAACCAGAAGCACATCTCTCTCTTTCTACACCACTGTGAGGCCCCTATCCCCTAGAACCCAATATTCCTTGCAGCTCAGTTGAAGAGGTAAATTTTGCATTCACCCCCACATTTACAACACGTTATGCTGAACCTGGTCTCTGTTGTGTTAATGAGAGTGGCTGAAAAGCGCTACTCTGCATGGGGCAAGTTGGTGGCGTGGTTAAGGTGATGGACTACTAATCCATTATGCTCTGCACGCATGGGTTCGAATCCAATCCTCATTGTTCCACTCCTTCAGCGGTGGTTCTCAATCCACTGT
>NW_015537856.1:0-796 GCF_001515605.1 Sinocyclocheilus anshuiensis | reverse complement strand
CGACAATGTACCGCATCTGGTCCACTTGGTTGAATGCTGTGACAACCTCGTGCAATCGGTCAAGAAATGCAAGTATTAGATTTGCATTATAGGGTCCCAGATTTGCATGGTGGTGGAGGACCCCATTTTGTGTAATAGCAGCGCAAAGGGTGATGTTACCCCCTCGCTGCCCTGGCACATTGGTGATTGCCCTGTGTCCAATTACATTTCTCCCTCTTCTTCTTGTTTTCGCAAGGTTAAATCCAGCCTCATCCACATATATAAATTCATGTTGAATTTCTGCAGCATCCATTTGCAAGACTCTCTGAAACACAGTAAAAGACAATAGGATGTTATTCAATATCTATTGCACAGTATTTTTTTGTGCCAGAACATTATGAGCAGTGCACAATACCACACCATAGTAAGATGACCAATACATACCTCCACATACTCATTGCGCAGATGTTTCACTCTCTCTGAATTTCTGTCAAATGGTACCCGATACAGTTGCTTCATGTATATTTGATTTTTCTTGAGGATTCGACCTAATGTTGACAGAGAGACTCGTTGGATGTTATTGAAAATATGGTCATCATTGATATTGGCTTGGATTTCTCGCAGCCTGATACAATTATTGGTCAAAACCATGTTCACAATGGCAGCCTCTTGTGCACGAGTGAACATAGGGCCCCTTCCACCTTGGTGTCCTCGATCCTCAATCCTATGTAAAAAAATAAAATGAAACAAATACACATGCAGCCTACTGTCCAATGTCACAGTAAACAATATTGATGATAAGTACAGCAAGCTTCAG
>NW_015537855.1:0-411 GCF_001515605.1 Sinocyclocheilus anshuiensis | reverse complement strand
TGTTGTTCTTTTGGTACAGATAGATATTGTGACAATTTACTAACAGTTACTAACAATAAAACTCAAATCTGGACGAGTACTTGTCATTACATAAATTAAACTGCCAACCACTTCACGATACCTCTTTGAATCAGCAGGTTTACCATCATTGTCAATTTTCATTTAACGGTGTTAATCTTGGTTTGCAGTGAGTCATGTCAAATCTGTTCAAAATTTTTGTGATGTATCTTTTCTGGTTCATTTTTATTTCACCATTTGTTTGTGTAAAGTCAATGCCCAGGAAATGTCTAAGTTTTCCAATATCTTTCATTTTAAACTTAGCTCCCAACATTTCCTTCACACTCTTGAGTATTTGACCATTACTCACTGCAATAATAATGTCATCAACCCAAATGATCAACATGACTCTTT
>NW_015537854.1:0-803 GCF_001515605.1 Sinocyclocheilus anshuiensis | reverse complement strand
CTACTAAGGGAATCAGTCTCTCGAGACTGATCTCTGGTGTAATGCAAGCAGCCGCCTCTTAGTACCGCTACGTTTCCGGGCGGTAACTGAGAGAAGCGCTCGCCGGAGACCGCTGCGCCCTGGAACACCGGTAGGGTTGGCAGATCGATCTCCTGAGGGCACTGAGGAGAGACGGGCACCGTGTAATTCGGTGTACACTGCTCTTCCCCAGAGGGAGCTGGCCCTCAAAAAGTCCTAGGCCTTAGGCGTCAGGACATTTACGATGAAGACTATCCAGCGAGAATGACGGTCCGCAGAACCGCCTTCCGCTAGAAGCCTTCGGCCTGGGAGCGCCACTCTGACTCTAGACTCTGCGGAGTACAAGAAGTGAGGCCCCCAGAATGAAGGGCCGGAATACGGTAGGTTGGGACTGCTCTGCCCAGCAGCCCCTGCTGACCGCCTCAACCTCCTCAGAGGAAGAGAGGTAAGCTCGTGCTCTCACTCGAGAAAATTTATTTATTTATTTTTATCCCAAGTGCCCCTGTATATCTAACTTCTCATAGTCAGATAAATGCTTCATTTTATTCCTCAGAATTAAATGCAGTCAAACAACCAGAGGAGAAAATATGGTCTGGTGAGTAAAATTCACATCAAAACTGAATGATGTAATATAAGCGTTGCCTCGGCAGCGCGCGAGCCACTCAGTCACACCAACAACATCAGTCTCCTCAGAAAAAGATGGCCACATCAGCAAGCTCTCACTCAGAGGGGGAAGAACTGCAACGCGGGCTTCCAAGCCTCGAGAACGAGCTCTAGATCTAGGG
>NW_015537853.1:0-590 GCF_001515605.1 Sinocyclocheilus anshuiensis | reverse complement strand
ACTATGCAAGCTGTGCCGGAGCAGCAAACAACCTGCAAACCTGAACTCCTGCATTACTTCTAAATTAAATATGTGCATGCAACCAGCAATTCTTTTTTTACCAGCAAAATCATGCTTAAAACAAATATGTGCATGCAACTAGCAATTCTTTTTTTACCAGCAAAATCACGCTTAAAATGTGTGAATAGCATTGTGTTGGATAAAAACTTGACTAAAACACCTGCTGATTCAGAGACACGGAGCAAAAATGAGTAAAAACGACACTAGTGAAGAGAAAAACTCCTGCAGCATTTGAGACGCACATCAAAACACTTGTTCAACTTCTGATGAATGACAGTCACATATTTAACGTGCAAATGCATTTTGGGGCTGTTGTACTTTTACTTTCTTTTTTATTTTGTAGATGTGGTTTATGATGTGCATTTGTTGTTTTGCATTCCTCATGATAATAAATGGGTAGAGGTTAAATGTAAATGGGGGAAAACTCATCAGTGAATTTCTAATCTGAGCACTGATGGCAGTGTAAATTCATTTCATTCATTTCTTTCTTTATTGTCTCCATAAGGAGAAATTTGTCTTGAGCAGTCAAG
>NW_015537852.1:0-548 GCF_001515605.1 Sinocyclocheilus anshuiensis | reverse complement strand
GAACGAATCGACCGGGTCATGCCGTTAGTCCGGGAGCACCTCACCTAGGCTCAGCAGGCACAGCAGCGGCATTACAACCGAGCCGCCCAGCCTCGAGAATTCCAGCCGGGGGACAGAGTGATGGTCCTTGTCCCCAATTCGGCCTGCAAGTTCTTGGCCAGCTGACAAGGCCCGTATACCGTCACGGAGAAAATCGGTCCCGTTACTTACCGTGTCCGCCAGCCGGGACGGCGGAAGGCAGACCAGCTATATCACATTAACCTGCTGAAGAAATGGATGGGGACAAGAGACCAGCTCGCCGCCCTCGCCACCGTGGAGACGGTGGTCGTGGATGTCAACCCACAGCTGTCGGCAGCTCAGAAGGCCGAGCTGCAGCACCTGGTCGGCCAGTTCCCCGATGTGTTCTCCCCGATCCCCGGGCGGACCCAGGTCCTCCATCACGAGATTTACACACCACCAGGAACCATCATCAGGCAACAGCCCTACCGAGTCCCAGAGGCTCATCGGCAGGCTATTGAGGAGGAAATCCAACAAATGCTGAAGTTAGG
>NW_015537851.1:0-557 GCF_001515605.1 Sinocyclocheilus anshuiensis | reverse complement strand
TGCTTGCAACTCGAGGCAGTTGATATGCCACTGCAGTCGGGGCCCAATGCAGAGCCCCGCAGCTGCATTCCCATTGCACATGGCACCCCAATGGCAGCTGCATTCCCATTGCACATGGCACCCCAGCCCCTGGCCGAGGCATCTGTTGACACAACAACATGCCTGGATACTTGCCCTAGGGACACCCCTGCCCGAAGAAAGGCAAGATCTGACCACGGGCTGAAGGTCTGACGGCAGAACGGGGTGACAGGAACCCGGTATGTGCCGTGTCGCCATGCCCATCTCGGGACCCGGTCGTGAAGCCAACGCTGAAGCGGTCTCATATGAAGCAACCTGATCGGCGTGACAGCGGCTGCGGATGCCATATGCCCCAGGAGCCTCTGAAACTGTTCCAGTGGAACCGCCATCTTGCGCTGGAAAGACCCCAGGCAGTTCAGCCTCGACTGTGCTCTAGTGAGACACGTGCTGAGAGGTTGACCGAGTCCAGCTACATGCCGAGAAAAGAGATCCTCTGAGAGTTTGCTCTTTTCCCAGTTGACCCGAAGCCCCAACCGGCT
>NW_015537850.1:561-790 GCF_001515605.1 Sinocyclocheilus anshuiensis | reverse complement strand
ACCTCATTTTCCAATGTGATGGCCAGGTAGAGTTTTTTGGCCACTGCCTTTTCGATTAGGTTCCCCAGGAGTCTTGGCACTGGGGCTTGTGTGGTGACTGGCAAGCATTCAGAGCTGGTCTCGTGTGGTTTGTCAGGGAGATGCACCAAAACAGTGCTTTCTGATACTTTGGGGTCCTGGCTGGAGGTGTGTTGCAGGATGTTGGCTGGTTCTGGCGGTTCAGGAGTCA
>NW_015537850.1:0-155 GCF_001515605.1 Sinocyclocheilus anshuiensis | reverse complement strand
TTCCCCTTGGGCCGTCTCTTGGCTTCCCATGTGGCTCCACCCCTTCGGTTGAGGGGCAGTTGTGACTTGTCCCAGGATCTCTCGGGGCACCCAGTCTGGTGCTTAGGACAGGCACCGCCATGGCCACGCTGCTCTCTGCTGGCTGGGAAGGATCT
>NW_015537849.1:0-838 GCF_001515605.1 Sinocyclocheilus anshuiensis | reverse complement strand
TATCTTTGCTGTTTACCTCACGTTATGCTATGGAGGCTCTTTTTTATTTATTTATTTTTTTTGAGTCCTTAGTGTTTGCTAAACGTTATGTAATTAGTCTGTATATAATACATAATATTAATATTATAATATTATATTATATTATATATAATATAATAGCATGACTGTATTTTCTAACCTGAACCAGCCCCAGTCTCTTCTCCAGGGTCTCTCTATTCCCGCTGGTGCTGTTGAGTGAATTGAGTCGTTCCTGTACGCCACTGAGCCATCCCCAGGTGCTCTGCAGCGTCTCCTCAAAGTTCTGCTGCTCCTGCAGGCTGAGCTGACATATGCGCAGTCTCTCCCTCGCCGCCTTGAGAAGCGCCTGATGCTGCAGCTGCAGCTGCGCAGACGCTCGAAGCTCCGCCCCACTGCCATGACCCCCCTCACTCAGAGACTGAGCTTCTTGGCACAGACTCTCAAACGAGTCCCTGCAGGATAAGAGATTGGAAAATTATTTGTATTTTAATTTATTACAGTTACTTACATATTATATGAAAACATCACACAAAATACTGTGAGTGAATGCTATAAAATTGTCAATAGCAGATCTGTATATATATATGTATGAGTCTCACAAAAACCAGGTCACATGTCCAGGTCACTCCAAAAGAGGACGATATCCGCTTCGTCATGCCTAGAGCTGATCTGTGCTGGTCGCTGAGGGAATATATCAACTTTCACCGTGGACAAAGCGGAGTACAGCCCGGGGTCGTCACGTGGTTGCCTCTCATTCGTCTCATCCTCCGGGCATGCCGTTCTCGACCCCGCCGCCTCAGCTCACTCTATCCCGACCTCA
>NW_015537848.1:0-1208 GCF_001515605.1 Sinocyclocheilus anshuiensis | reverse complement strand
TTTAAGATTTTGATTGGGTTTTGTTTATTGTAAGGCTTGACCACCGAATAAACAGTCTTAAGTGTTTTATTTGTTGCATTTAGTCTTTAATATTTCTGAATGGTTATAGTGGCCCCAAAACACGTTTTGAAATATATAACTGTAACAGAACAAGGTGCTGTTGGTTTAAGAGTAACTTGTTTCATATGCTTCCTCTGGACTCAGTCCTTAGGGGATATAATGTGTCTTTTCACTGTTATGCGGATGACACTCAGATTTATTTGCCCCTAAAACAGTTCAAGAATTGTTTAGATTCTCTCTTTGCCTGTCTTGCTGACCATCAAGTCATGGATGTCTTTTCATTTTTTAAATTAGAATGAGAGAACCAAACTTGAGATCATAATGTTCGGGACAGAGGAAGCCCAAAAACCACCTATATGGTAACTTTTAATTCTTTTGCCCCCTATGTTAAATCAAGTGTAAAAAATCTGAGTCTTGTCTTTGACGGTGAACTGAAGCTTGATAAACAGGTTAATGCAATGGTCTGGTTAAGTCTAGTTTTGTCCATTTGAGATCTTTAGCCAAAGTAAAATCATGTCTTTCTTGTAAGTCATTTACTCACCCTCGTGCCGCTGCAAACCTGTATGACTTACTTTCTTCTGTGGATAAAGTCAGCAAACAGCACAAAATAACCGCATCATTTATTCATGCTGCAATGCATGCTAGGAGCTCACAAATCAGTAACAGTGGATCAGTGTTGTGTAAGGTACTCTAAAAAAGTAATTAATTACTAGCTCCTAATTACATCTTCAGCAGTGTAGGCCTAATTAGATTACAGTAGCATTTACTCCATAAAAATTATCGCATTACTTATAACTAATTAATTTCTAAATCCCATATCATCCTCGACCAGTTGAACAATACAAGATTAGACATGAAATAGCTATTTACATTTTTTTTTTTCAAATAAATATGAAATTGCATAAATTATTCTTGAACTGACTAAAGTATTTAAAGGGAGGCTGCATTGACATTTTAACATTAGATGTTACATTTTGATGTTAAATCCACTGTTTTTAGGGATGTAACGATTCACTCAACTCACGATTCGATTTTCTCACGATTTTTTTGTTTTTACATGATGAGATTGAAGACATTATCCAGTAGTAAATGAAAAGGTGTCATTTTATTAGGCTATTGCTGCCCGTTTCTTTGTGAAATTGAAATAT
>NW_015537847.1:0-619 GCF_001515605.1 Sinocyclocheilus anshuiensis | reverse complement strand
TAGGCATAATTGTGAAATTTTAACATTTTCAAAAATGAATGCCGGTTTTGTATGTTCTTTTCTCATGTAGGTGAAGAGTATATCAAGAGCTTGATTGGCAATCCTGAGCTTGTGGACAGACTTGCATTGCAATCTGATGATCAAGTGCGTACACTGTGATGGATGATCAAGAAAGCTTTTAGTTTTTATGTGTTTTTAATGTTTTATGTTATGTTATATTATGATACGATTTGTCTTTTATGATTCTTTATAGAATGAAATCACTGGCAGTAAGTTACTGTTTCCAGAACATCTACCCTTACGGTGTATTCAGAGTGGCATTAAGAACGGAATGTTCCTTCAAGGCACGTTCCATGCCAACAGAGATAACTATCTGGAGGGCAAGGTCTTCATAAATAGAGAGGGGGAGGAAATCAATGAGGTAAGCAGGCTAGCACGTAGAAAGAAAAGTCTTTGATTATTTTAATTTGATAAAGGGGGAGGATATTAATGAGGTAAGTAGGCTATCATGTAGAAAGAAAAGTCATTGATTATTTTCATTTTATAAATTAAATGATTATTGTTTTCCTAGGATTTTTTTGTTGTACCTTTTAAAGTTAGTTCACCCAAAGATGAAAAT
>NW_015537846.1:0-894 GCF_001515605.1 Sinocyclocheilus anshuiensis | reverse complement strand
TATGGGTGCTGTCCAACTGGACTGATTCTAATCGTAGTGGGCTGTTTGGACCAAAAATTGCAAGGGCTGATTTTTTGCCCCAGTCCAGCCCTGCCCTACACTAGAATTTTTTTTGTGTGATTCATTGGCCAAAAAAGATAAAACAGAGTTAAAGATGAATTTGACCGTGATAATATTGTTATTGTGAATTGCCCTAATTCATGCAGCTCAATAAGGAGCCATGTGCTATTACTTTGTGAAGCGATGTGATTTTCGCCTGGCAGGCAATAAAACATTTGACAAAATAATAATAATAATAATAATAATAAAATAAAATAAATTATGAACTTATGTAGAAAGAGGGACCAAAGTAATATCTAGAAGCCAGTACATCATTGACTTATTTGGACTTATTCGTAAATAACCACTTCGATTTTCATGGGAAAGCACCAGTAACTCAACCAGACAGACAACCTAACATTACAAATCTGACTGCAATATTGTTAAATCCCAAGGACTTTGATTCCTAAAGATGGCAGCTTTTGTTTTCGTAATCATATGTGACTGGATCCATTCACTGGTAATTCGAACACTATTTCAAGCCCACAAAGAGGAATTAAACAAAGACAAAACAGAAGTCACAAAATACCTGCTGGCCCAAAACTGGCTTTCCATCTGCCTACCTCTTGGACTCAATGCTTGTACATCCTGTGAGTTCCTGCTCTGAGAATCTCCCAGCTAAGCTTCATTGGGGATAACCAAGCAAAAGTAATTCTGGCCTACTTTCCCTGCCTGGAGCTCAATGCTGTCAACACTAGAGCAACAAAAAAGAGAGTAAGGGGGAAAAAAGAGAAAGAAGAAAAATGACATGGAGGAAGAAGGAATTTCAATTTGCATGATTGCATGAGGATCTAA
>NW_015537845.1:1554-1680 GCF_001515605.1 Sinocyclocheilus anshuiensis | reverse complement strand
TTAAAATCTGTAGTTAATTACGAAGTTAAATTAACGATTTCAAATATTTAAGTATAGCAAATTAATAATATCTACTGATGTCCCTAAAATTATAAGAGCAGTTATAGCTGAATTAATCACAACGTA